>NC_091469.1:673333-1010000 GCF_036971445.1 Narcine bancroftii | reverse complement strand
CCCTAACCCTAACCCTAACCCTAACCCTAACCCTAACCCTAACCCTAACCCTAACCCTAACCCTAACCCTAACCTAACCCTAACCCTAACCCTAACCCTAACCCTAACCCTAACCCTAACCCTAACCCTAACCCTAACCCTAACCCTAACCCTAACCCTAACCCTAACCCTAACCCTAACCCTAACCCTAACCCTAACCCTAACCCTAACCTAACCCTAACCCTAACCCTAACCCTAACCCTAACCCTAACCCTAACCCTAACCCTAACCCTAACCCTAACCCTAACCCTAACCCTAACCCTAACCCTAACCCTAACCCTAACCCTAACCCTAACCCTAACCCTAACCCTAACCCTAACCCTAACCCTAACCCTAACCCTAACCCTAACCCTAACCCTAACCCTAACCCTAACCCTAACCCTAACCCTAACCCTAACCCTAACCCTAACCCTAACCCTAACCCTAACCCTAACCCTAACCCTAACCCTAACCCTAACCCTAACCCTAACCCTAACCCTAACCCTAACCCTAACCCTAACCCTAACCCTAACCCTAACCCTAACCCTAACCCTAACCCTAACCCTAACCCTAACCCTAACCCTAACCCTTCATCTGATTCCCTGCCTCTGATTCCCTGCCTCTGATTCCCCGCCTCTGATTCCCCGCCTCTGATTCCCCGCCTCTGATTCCCCGCCTCAGATTCCCCGCCTCAGATTCCCAGCCTCAGATTCCCTGCCTCTGATTCCCCGTATCTGTTTCCCCGCCTCTGAATCCCGAGCTCTGATTCCCCGCCTCTGATTCCCCGCCTCTGATTCCCCGCCTCAGATTCCCCGGCTCTGATTCCCTGCCTTAGATTCCCTGCCTCAGATTCCCTGCCTCAGATTCCCTTCATCTGATTCCCTTCATCTGATTCCCTGCCTCTTATTCCACGCCTCTGAATCCCCGCCTCTGATTCCCCGCCTCTGATTCCCCGCCTCTGATTCCCTGCCTCTGATTCCCCACCTCAGATTCCCTGCCTCTGATTCCCTGTCTCAGATTCCCCGCCTCTGATTCCCTGCCTCTTCTTCCCCGCCTCTGATTCCCCGCCTCTGATTCCCCGACTCTGATTCCCCGCCTCGCATTCCGCACAACATTCCCGGCCTCCATTTCCCCACATCTCTTTCCCCGCCTCTGTTTCCACGCTTCTGATTCCCCGCCTCAGATTCCCCGGCTCTGATTCCCTGCCTCAGATTACCTACCTCAGACTCCCCGCCACTGATTCCCCGCCTCTGATTCCCCGCCTCTGATTCCCCGCCTCTGATTCCCCGCCTCTGTCTCTATGCATCTCTTTCGCCTCCACTCTTTCCCCTCCACTCTTTACGCACCTCTCTTTCCCTCCCTCAATTTCAACAACTGTTTGATCTGTTTTGTGTCCCTCATTTTCAACACACAAGTTCCAACCACTATGTTTTGCCCATCTCTTTCCCCGCCTCTATTTATCCACCCATGTTTACCTGCTTCTGTTTACCCGCCTGTTTCCCCGCCTCTGATTCCCCACCTTTGATTCCTTGCCTCTCTTTCCCTGCCTCTATTTCTGCGCCACTTCCTCTGCCTCTCTTTCCCCACATCTCTTTTCCCCCCTCTGATTCCCCGCATCTGAATCCGCGCCTCTGATTCCCCACCTCAGATTCCCCGCCTCAGATTCCCCTCCACTCATTTCCTGCCTTTATTTGTGCGCCTCTTTCTCTGCCTCTCTTTCCCCACATCTCTTTTCCCCCCACTGCTTCCCCGCCACTGAATCCGCGCCTCTGATTCCCCACCTCAGATTCCCTGCCCCAGATTCCCCGGCTCTGATTCCCCGCCTCTGATACCCTGCCGCTGATTCCCCGCCTCTGATTCACCACCTCTCATTCCCCGCCTCTGAATTCCCGCCTCTGATTCCCTGCCTCTGATTCCCCGCCTCTGATTCCACTCCTCTGATTACCCGCCTCTGATTCCCCGCCTCTGATTCCCCGCCTCAGATTCCCTGACACTGATTCCCTGCCTCAGATTCCCCGCCTTAGATTCCCTGCCTCTGATTCCCCGCCTCTGATTCCCCGACTCTGATTCCCGGTCTCCCATTCCGCGCAACTTTCCCGGCCTCCGTTTCCACACATCTCTTTCCCCGCCTCTGATTCCACGCCACTGATTCCCCGCCTCTGATTCCCGGCCTCTGATTCCCTGCCACTGATGCCCCGCCTCTGATTCCCCGCCTCTGATTCCCCGCCTCTGATTCCCCGACTCTGTCTCTACGCCTCTCTTTCACCTCCACTCATTCCCCTCCACTCTTTCCGCCCCTCTCTTTCCCTCCCTCAATTTCAACAGCTCTGTTTGATCTGTTCTGTGTACCTCATTTTCAACACACAAGTTCCTACCACTATGTTTAGCCCATCGCTTTCCCCGCCTCTATTTATCCGCCTATGTATACCCGCCGCTGTTTACCCGCCTGTTTCCCCGCCTCTGATTCCCCACCTCAGATTCCCTGCCTCAGATTCCCTGCCTCTGATTCCCTGCCTCTGATTCCCTGCCTCTGATTCCCTGCCTCTGATTCCCTGCCTCTGATTCCCCGCATCTGATTCCCCGCCTCTGATTCCCTGCCTCTGATTCCCAGCCTCTGATTCCCCGCCTCTGATTCCATGCCTCAGATTCCCCGCCTCAGATTCCCCGCCTCAGATTCCCCGCCTCAGATTCCCCACCTCAGATTCCCTGCCTCAGATTCCCTGTCACAGATTCCCTGCCTCAGATTCCCCGCCTGAGATTCCCTGCCTCTGATTCCCTGCCTCTGATTCCCTGCCTCTGACTCCCTGCCTCTGATTCCCTGCCTCTGATTCCCTGCCTCTGATTCCCTGCCTCTGATTCCCCACCTCTGATTCCCCGCCACCGATTCCGCACCCATGTTTCACCGCCTCTGTTGCTCTGCCTCTGATTTCCCGGCTCAGATTCGCCAGGTCTGATTCCGCGCCTCTGATTCCACACCTCTCCTTCCGTGTCTCTGATTCCCCACCTCTGATTCCCCGACTCTGATTCCACGCCTCTGATTCCCCGCCTCTGATTCCACACCTCTGATTGCCCGCCTCTGATTCCCTGCATCTGATTACCCGCCTCTTAATCCCAGCGTCTGATTCCCCGCCTCTGATTACGCTCCTCAGATTCCCTGACACAGATTCCCTGCCTCAGATTCCCTGCCTCTGATTCCCTGCCTCTGATTCCCTGCCTCTGATTCCCTGCCTCTGATTCCCTGTCTCTGATTCCCTGCCTCTGATTCCCTGCCTCTGATTCCCCACCTCTGATTCCCCGCCTCTGATAAACTGCCTCTCTTTCCCTTCCTCTATTTCCGTGCCTCTTTCTCTGCATCTCGTTTCCAACATCTCATTTCCCCCCTCTGATAACCTGCCTCTGATTCCTTGCCTCTGATTCCCCGCCTCAGATTCCCTACCTCAGATTCCCTGCCTCAGATTCCCTGCCTCAGATTCCCTGCCTCCGATTCCCTTCACCTGATTCCCTGCCTCTGATTCCCCGCCTCTGATTCCCCGACTCTGATTCCCCGGCCCTGATTCCCCGCCTCTGATTCGCCGCCTCTGATTCCCCGCCTCCCTTTCCGCCTAACTTTCCAGGCCTCCGTTTCCCCACATCTCTTTCCCCACCTCTGATACAACGCCTCTGATTCCCCACCTCTGATTTCCCGCCTCTGATTCCCTGCAACTGATTCCCTGCCTCTGATTCCCCGACTCTGATTCCCCACCTCCCTTTACGCACAACTTTCCCGGCCTCTGTTTCCCCACATCTCTTTCCCCGACTCTGATTCCACGCTTCTGATTCCCCGTCTCTGATTCCCCGCCTCTGATTCCCCGCCTCTGATTCCCCGCCTCTGTCTCTATGCCTCTCTTTCGCCTCCACTCTTTCCCCTCCACTCTTTACGCGCCTCTCTTTCCCTCCCTCAATTTCAACAACTATGTTTGATCTGTTTTGTGTCCCTTATTTTCAACACACAAGTTCCCACCACTATGTTTTGCCCATCTCTTTCCCCGCCTCTATTTATCCACCTATGTTTACCTGCTTCTGTTTACCCGCCTGTTTCCCCGCCTCTGATTCCCCACCTTTGATTCCCCACCTCTCTTTCTCTGCCTCTCTTACCCCACATCTCTTTTACCCCCTCTGATTCACCGCATCTGAATCCGCGCTTCTGATTCCCCACGTCAGATTCCCAGCCTCAGATTCCCTGGCTCTGATTCCCCGCCTCTGAACCCTGCCTCTGATTCCCCGCCTCTGATTCACCGCCTCTGATACCCCGCCTCTGAATCCCTGCCTCTGATTCCCCACCTCTGATTCCCCGCCTCTGATTCCACTCCACTGATTCCCCGCCTCTGATTCCCCACCTCTGATTCCCCCCCTCCATTTCCGCGCAGCTTTCCCGGCCTCAATTTCCCCACATCTATTTCCCCGCCTCTGATTCCACGCTTCTGATTCCCTGCGTCTGATTGCCCACCTCTGATTCCCCGCATCTGATACCCCGCCTCTAATTCCCCGCCTCTGATTCCATGCCTCTGATTCCCCACCTCAGATTCCCTGACTCAGATTCCCCGCCTCAGATTCCCCGCCTCAGATTCACCGCCTCAGATTCCCTGACACAGATTCCCTGCCTCAAATTCCCTGCCTCAGATTCCCTTCATCTAAATCCCTGCCTCTGATTCCCCGCCTCTGATTCCCCGCATCTGATTCCCCGCCTCTGATTCCCCGCCTCAGATTCCCTGGCTCTGATTTCCTGCCTCAGATACCCTGCTTCAGATTCCCTGCCTCTGATTACCTGCCTCTGATTCCCCGCCTGTGATTCCACGCCTCTGATTCCCCGCCTCTGATTCCCCACCTCTGAATGCCTGCCTCTGATTCCCTGCGTCTGATTCCGTGCCTCTGAATCGCCGCGTCTGATTCCCCGCCTCTGATTCCCCGCCTCTGATTCCCCGCTTCTGATTCCCCGGCTCTGATTCCCTGACTCAGATTCCCCGCCTCTTAATCCCAGCGTCTGATTCCCCGCCTCTGATTACCCTCCTCAGATTCCCTGACACAGATTCCCTGCCTCAGATTCCCTGCCTCTGATTCCCTGCCTCTGATTCCCTGCCTCTGATTCCCTGCCTCTGATTCCATGTCTCTGATTCCCTGCCTCTGATTCCCTGCCTCTGATTCCCCACCTCTGATTCCCCGCCTCTGATAAACTGCCTCTCTTTCCCTTCCTCTATTTCCGTGCCTCTTTCTCTCCATCTCGTTTCCAACATCTCATTTCCCCCCTCTGATAACCTGCCTCTGATTCCATGCATCTGATTCCCCGCCTCAGATTCCCTACCTCAGATTCCCTGCATCAGATTCACTGCCTCAGATTCCCTGCCTCCTATTCCCTTCACCTGATTCCCTGCCTCTGATTCCCCGCCTCTGATTCCCCGACTCTGATTCCCCGCCCCTGATTCCCCGCCTCTGATTCGCCGCCTCTGATTCCCCGCTTCCCTTTCCGCCTAACTTTCCAGGCCTCCGTTTCCCCACATCTCTTTCCCCACCTCTGATTCAACGCCTGTGATTCCCCGCCTCTGATTTCCCACCTCTGATTCCCTGCAACTGATTCCCTGCCTCTGATTCCCCGACTCTGATTCCCCGCCTCCCTTTACGCACAACTCTCCCGGCCTCTGTTTCCCCACAGCTCTTTCCCCGACTCTGATTCCACGCTTCTGATTCTCCGTCTCTGATTCCCTGACTCAGATTCCCCGCCTCTGATTCCCCGCCTCAGATTCACTGCCTCAGATTCCCTGACACAGATTCCCTGCCTCAAATTCCCTGCCTCAGATTCCCTTCATCTAAATCCCTGCCTCTGATTCCCCGCCTCTGATTCCCCGCATCTGATTCCCCGCCTCTGATTCCCCGCCTCAGATTCCCTGGCTCTGATTTCCTGCCTCAGATACCCTGCTTCAGATTCCCTGCCTCTGATTACCTGCCTCTGATTCCCCGCCTGTGATTCCACGCCTCTGATTCCCCGCCTCTGATTCCCCACCTCTGAATGCCCGCCTCTGATTCCCTCCGTCTGATTCCGTGCCTCTGAATCGCCGCGTCTGATTCCCCGCCTCTGATTCCCCGCCTCTGATTCCCCGCCTCTGATTCCCCCCCTCCATTTCCGCGCAACTTTCCTGGCCTCAATTTCCCCACATCTATTTCCCCGCCTCTGATTCCACGCTTCTGATTCCCTGCGTCTGATTGCCCGCCTCTGATTCCCCGCCTCTGATTCCATGCCTCTGATTCCCCACCTCAGATTCCCTGACTCAGATTCCCTGCCTCAGATTCCCCGCCTCAGATTCACCGCCTCAGATTCCCTGACACAGATTCCCTGCCTCAAATTCCCTGCCTCAGATTCCCTTCATCTAAATCCCTGCCTCTGATTCCCCGCCTCTGATTCCCCGCATCTGATTCCCCGCCTCTGATTCACCGCCTCAGATTCCCTGGCTCTGATTTCCTGCCTCAGATACCCTGCTTCAGATTCCCTGCCTCTGATTACCTGCCTCTGATTCCCCGCCTGTGATTCCACGCCTCTGATTCCCCGCCTCTGATTCCCCACCTCTGATTGCCCGCCTCTGATTCCCTGCGTCTGATTCCTTGCCTCTGAATCGCCGCGTCTGATTCCCCGCCTCTGATTCCCCGCCCCTGATTCCCCACCTCTGATTCCCCCCCTCCATTTCCGCGCAACTTTCCTGGCCTCAATTTCCCCACATCTATTTCCCCGCCTCTGATTCCACGCTTCTGAATCCCTGCGTCTGATTGCCCGCCTCTGATTCCCCGCCTCTGATTCCCCGCCTCTAATTCCCCGCCTCTGATTCCATGCCTCTGATTCCCCACCTCAGATTCCCTGACTCAGATTCCCCGCCTCAGATTCCCCGCATCAGATTCACCGCCTCAGATTCCCTGACACAGATTCCCTGCCTCAAACTCCCTGCCTCAGATTCCCTTCATCTAAATCCCTGCCTCTGATTCCCCGCCACTGATTCCCCGCATCTGATTCCCCGCCTCTGATTCCCCGCCTCAGAATCCCTGGCTCTGATTTCCTGCCTCAGATACCCTGCTTCAGATTCCCTGCCTCTGATTACCTGCCTCTGATTCCCCGCCTGTGATTCCACGCCTTTGATTCCCCGCCTCTGATTCCCCACCTCTGATTGCCCGCCTCTGATTCCCTGCGTCTGATTCCGTGCCTCTGAATCGCCGTGTCTGATTCCCCGCCTCTGATTCCCCGCCTCTGATTCCCCGCCTCTGATTCCCCGCCTCTGATTCCCCGGCTCTGATTCCCTGACTCAGATTCCCCGCCTCAGATTCCCCGCCTCAGATTCACCGCCTCAGATTCCCTGACACAGATTCCCTTCATCTGATTCCCTGCCTCTGATTCCCTTCATCTAAATCCCTGCCTCTGATTCCCCGCCTCTGATTCCCTGCATCTGATTCCCCGCCTCTGATTCCCCGCCTCAGATTCCCTGGCTCTGATTTCCTGCCTCAGATACCCTGCTTCAGATTCCCTGCTTCTGATTACCTGCCTCTGATTCCCCGCCTATGATTCCACGCCTCTGATTCCCCGCCTCTGATTCCCCACCTCTGATTGCCCGCCTCTGATTCCCTGCGTCTGATTCCGTGCCTCTGAATCGCCGCGTCTGATTCCCTGCCTCTGATTCCCCGCCTCTGATTCACCGCCTCTGATTCCCCGGCTCTGATTCCCCGCCTCTGATTCCCCGCCTCTGATTACCCGCCACTGGTTCCCCGCCTCTGATTCCCCGCCTCTGATTCCCCGCCTCTGATTCCCCGCCTCTGATTCTCCGCCTCTGATTCCCCACCTCTGATTCCCCGCCTCTGATTCCCCGACTCTGATTCCCCGCCTCCCTTTCCGCACAACTTTCCCGGCCTCCGTTTCCCCACATCTCTTTCCCCGACTCTGATTCCACGCTTCTGATTCCCCACCTTTGATTCCCCGCCTCTGATTCCCCGCCTCTGTCTCTACGCATCTCTTTCGCCTCCACTCTTTCCCCTCCACTCTTTACGCGCCTCTCTTTCACTCACTCAATTTCAACAACTAAGTTTGATCTGTTTTGTGTCCCTCATTTTCAACACACAAGTTCCAACCACTATGTTTTGCCCATCTCTATCCCCGCCTCTATTTATCCACCTATGTTTACCTGCTTATGTTTACCCGCCTGTTTCCCCGCCTCTGATTACCCACCTTTGATTCCTTGCCTCTCTTTCCCTGCCTCTATTTCTGCGCCTCTTTATCTGCCTCTCTTTCCCCACATCTCTTTCCCCCCTCTGATTCCCCGCATCTGAATCCGCGCCTCTGATTCCCCACCTCAGATTCCCCGCCTCAGATTCCCCTCCACTCATTTCCTGCCTTTATTTGTGCGCCACTTTCTCTGCCTCTCTTTCCCCACATCTCTTTTCCCCCCTCTGCTTTCCAACCACTGAATCCGCGCCTCTGATTCCCCACCTGTGATTCCACGCCTCTGATTCCCCGCCTCTTATTCCCCACCTCTGATTCCCTGCGTCTGATTCCCTGCCTCTGAATCGCCGCGTCTGATTCCCCACCTCTGATTCCCCACCTCTGATTCCCCGCCTCTGATTCCCCGACTCTGATTCCCCGCCTCCCTTTCCGTACAACTTTCCCGGCCTCCGTTTCCCCACATCTCTTTCCCTGCCTCTGATTCCACGCTTCTGATACCCTGCCTCAGATTCCCCGCCTCTGATTCCCCACCTCAGATTCCCCGCCTCAGATTCCCTGCCTCCGATTCCCTGCCTCTTATTCCCTGCCTCTGATTCCCTGCCTCTGATTCCCTGCCTCTGATTCCCTGCCTCTGATTCCCCGTCTCTGATTGCGCTCCTCTGATTCCACGCCTCTCTTTCCGTGTCTCTGATTCCCCGCCTCTGATTCCCCGCCTCAGATTCCCCGCCTCAGATTCCCTGCCTCAGATTCCCTTCATCTGATTCCCTGCCTTTGATTCCCCGCCTCAAATTCCCCGCCTCTGATTCCCCGCCTCTGTCTCTACGCCTCTCTTTCGCCTCCACTCTTTCCCCTCCACTCTTTCCGCGCCTCTCTTTCCCTCCCTCAATTTCAACAACTCTGTTTGATCTGTTCTGTGTACCTCATTTTCAACACACAAGTTCCAACCACTATGTTTCGCTCATCGCTTTACCCGCCTCTATTTATCCACCTATGTGTACCCGCCGCTGTTTACCCGCCTGTTTCCCCGCCTCTGATTCCCCACCTCAGATTTCACGCCTCAGATTCCCTGCCTCTGATTCCATGCCTCTGATTACCTGCCTCTGATTCCCTGCCTCTGATTCCCTGCCTCTGATTCCCCGCATCTGATACCCCACCTCTGATTCCTGGCTCTGATTCCCCGCCTCTGATTCCCCGCCTCAGATTCCCCGCCTCAAATTCCCGCCTCAGATTCCCAGCCTCAGATTCCCTGACACAGATTCCCTGCCTCAGATTCCCCGCCTGAGTTTCCCTGCCTCTGATTCCCCACCTTTGATTCCCCGCCTCTGATTCCCCGCCTCTGTCTCTACGCATCTCTTTCGCCTCCACTCTTTCCCCTCCACTCTTTACGCACCTCTCTTTCCCTCCCTCAATTTCAACAATTGTTTGATCTGTTTTGTGTCCCTCATTTTCAACACACAAGTTCCAACCACTATGTTTTGCCCATCTCTTTCCCCGCCTCTATTTATCCACCTATGTTTACCTGCTTCTGTTTACCCGCCTGTTTCCCCGACTCTGATTCCCCACCTTTGATTCCTTGCCTCTCTTTCCCTGCCTCTATTTCTGCGCCACTTTCTCTGCCTCTCTTTCCCCACATCTCTTTCCCCCCCTCTGATTCCCCGCATCTGAATTCGCGCCTCTGATTCCCCACCTCAGATTCCCCGCCTCAGATTCCCCTCCACTCATTTCCTGCCTTTATTTGTGCGCCTCTTTCTCTGCCTCTCTTTCCCCACATCTCTTTTCCCCCCACTGCTTCCCTGCCACTGAATCCGCGCCTCTGATTCCCCACCTCAGATTCCCTGCCCCAGATTCCCCGGCTCTGATTCCCCGCCTCTGATACCCTGCCGCTGATTCCCCGCCTCTGATTCACCACCTCTCATTCCCCGCCTCTGAATTCCCGCCTCTGATTCCCTGCCTCTGATTCCCCGCCTCTGATTCCACTCCTCTGATTACCCGCCTCTGATTCCCCGCCTCTGATTCCCCGCCTCAGATTCCCTGACACTGATTCCCTGCCTCAGATTCCCCGCCTTAGATTCCCTGCCTCTGATTCCCCGCCTCTGATTCCCCGACTCTGATTTCCGGTCTCCCATTCCGCGCAACTTTCCCGGCCTCCGTTTCCACACATCTCTTTCCCCGCCTCTGATTCCACGCCACTGATTCCCCGCCTCTGATTCCCGGCCTCTGATTCCCTGCCACTGATGCCCCGCCTCTGATTCCCCGCCTCTGATTCCCCGCCTCTGATTCCCCGACTCTGTCTCTACGCCTCTCTTTCACCTCCACTCATTCCCCTCCACTCTTTCCGCCCCTCTCTTTCCCTCCCTCAATTTCAACAGCTCTGTTTGATCTGTTCTGTGTACCTCATTTTCAACACACAAGTTCCTACCACTATGTTTAGCCCATCGCTCTCCCCGCCTCTATTTATCCGCCTATGTATACCCACCGCTGTTTACCCGCCTGTTTCCCCGCCTCTGATTCCCCACCTCAGATTCCCCGCCTCAGATTCCCTGCCTCTGATTCCCTGCCTCTGATTCCCTGCCTCTGATTCCCTGCCTCTGATTCCCTGCCTCTGATTCCCCGCATCTGATTCCCCGCCTCTGATTCCCTGCCTCTGATTCCCAGCCTCTGATTCCCCGCCTCTGATTCCATGCCTCAGATTCCCCGCCTCAGATTCCCCGCCTCAGATTCCCCGCCTCAGATTCCCCACCTCAGATTCCCTGCCTCAGATTCCCTGACACAGATTCCCTGCCTCAGATTCCCCGCCTGAGATTCCCTGCCTCTGATTCCCTGCCTCTGATTCCCTGCCTCTGACTCCCTGCCTCTGATTCCCTGCCTCTGATTCCCTGCCTCTGATTCCCTGCCTCTGATTCCCCACCTCTGATTCCCCGCCACCGATTCCGCACCCATGTTTCACCGCCTCTGTTGCTCTGCCTCTGATTTCCCGGCTCAGATTCGCCAGGTCTGATTCCGCGCCTCTGATTCCACACCTCTCCTTCCGTGTCTCTGATTCCCCACCTCTGATTCCCCGACTCTGATTCCACGCCTCTGATTCCCCGCCTCTGATTCCACACCTCTGATTGCCCGCCTCTGATTCCCTGCATCTGATTACCCGCCTCTTAATCCCAGCGTCTGATTCCCCGCCTCTGATTACCCTCCTCAGATTCCCTGACACAGATTCCCTGCCTCAGATTCCCTGCCTCAGATTCCCTGCCTCTGATTCCCTGCCTCTGATTCCCTGCCTCTGATTCCCTGTCTCTGATTCCCTGCCTCTGATTCCCTGCCTCTGATTCCCCACCTCTGATTCCCCGCCTCTGATAAACTGCCTCTCTTTCCCTTCCTCTATTTCCGTGCCTCTTTCTCTGCATCTCGTTTCCAACATCTCATTTCCCCCCTCTGATAACCTGCCTCTGATTCCATGCCTCTGATTCCCCGCCTCAGATTCCCTACCTCAGATTCCCTGCCTCAGATTCCCTGCCTCAGATTCCCTGCCTCCGATTCCCTTCACCTGATTCCCTGCCTCTGATTCCCCGCCTCTGATTCCCCGACTCTGATTCCCCGGCCCTGATTCCCCACCTCTGATTCGCCGCCTCTGATTCCCCGCCTCCCTTTCCGCCCAACTTTCCAGGCCTCCGTTTCCCCACATCTCTTTCCCCACCTCTGATTCAACGCCTCTGATTACCCACCTCTGATTTCCCGCCTCTGATTCCCTGCAACTGATTCCCTGCCTCTGATTCCCCGACTCTTATTCCCCGCCTCCCTTTACGCACAACTTTCCCGGCCTCTGTTTCCCCACATCTCTTTCCCCGACTCTGATTCCACGCTTCTGATTCCCCGTCTCTGATTCCCCGCCTCTGATTCCCCGCCTCTGATTCCCCGCCTCAGTCTCTATGCCTCTCTTTCGCCTCCACTCTTTCCCCTCCACTCTTTACGCGCCTCTCTTTCCCTCCCTCAATTTCAACAACTATGTTTGATCTGTTTTGTGTCCCTTATTTTCAACACACAAGTTCCCACCACTATGTTTTGCCCATCTCTTTCCCCGCCTCTATTTATCCACCTATGTTTACCTGCTTCTGTTTACCCGCCTGTTTCCCCGCCTCTGATTCCCCACCTTTGATTCCCCACCTCTCTTTCACTGCCTCTCTTACCCCACATCTCTTTTACCCCCTCTGATTCACCGCATCTGAATCCGCGCTTCTGATTCCCCACGTCAGATTCCCAGCCTCAGATTCCCCTCCTCTCTTTTCCTGCCTTTATTTGTGCGACTCTTTCTCTGCCTCTCTTTCCCCACATTTCTTTTCCCCCCTCTGATTCCCCGCCACTGAATACGCGCCTCTGATTCCCCACCTCAGATTCCCCGCCTCAGATTCCCTGGCTCTGATTCCCCGCCTCTGAACCCTGCCTCTGATTCCCCGCCTCTGATTCACCGCCTCTGATACCCCGCCTCTGAATCCCTGCCTCTGATTCCCCGCCTCTGATTCCCCGCCTCTGATTCCACTCCACTGATTCCCCGCCTCTGATTCCCCACCTCTGATTCCCCCCCTCCATTTCCGCGCAGCTTTCCCGGCCTCAATTTCCCCACATCTATTTCCCCGCCTCTGATTCCACGCCTCTGATTCCCTGCGTCTGATTGCCCACCTCTGATTCCCCGCCTCTGATTCCCCGCCTCTAATTCCCCGCCTCTGATTCCATGCCTCTGATTCCCCACCTCAGATTCCCTGACTCAGATTCCCCGCCTCAGATTCCCCGCCTCAGATTCACCGCCTCAGATTCCCTGACACAGATTCCCTGCCTCAAATTCCCTGCCTCAGATTCCCTTCATCTAAATCCCTGCCTCTGATTCCCCGCCTCTGATTCCCCTCATCTGATTCCCCGCCTCTGATTCCCCGCCTCAGATTCCCTGGCTCTGATTTCCTGCCTCAGATACCCTGCTTCAGATTCCCTGCCTCTGATTACCTGCCTCTGATTCCCCGCCTGTGATTCCACGCCTCTGATTCCCCGCCTCTGATTCCCCACCTCTGAATGCCCGCCTCTGATTCCCTGCGTCTGATTCCGTGCCTCTGAATCGCCGCGTCTGATTCCCCGCCTCTGATTCCCCGCCTCTGATTCCCCGCCTCTGATTCCCCGGCTCTGATTCCCTGACTCAGATTCCCCACCTCTTAATCCCAGCGTCTGATTCCCCGCCTCTGATTCCCCGACTCTGTCTCTACGCCTCTCTTTCACCTCCACTCATTCCCCTCCACTCTTTCCGCCCCTCTCTTTCCCTCCCTCAATTTCAACAGCTCTGTTTGATCTGTTCTGTGTACCTCATTTTCAACACACAAGTTCCTACCACTATGTTTAGCCCATCGCTCTCCCCGCCTCTATTTATCCGCCTATGTATACCCACCGCTGTTTACCCGCCTGTTTCCCCGCCTCTGATTCCCCACCTCAGATTCCCCGCCTCAGATTCCCTGCCTCTGATTCCCTGCCTCTGATTCCCTGCCTCTGATTCCCTGCCTCTGATTCCCTGCCTCTGATTCCCCGCATCTGATTCCCCGCCTCTGATTCCCTGCCTCTGATTCCCAGCCTCTGATTCCCCGCCTCTGATTCCATGCCTCAGATTCCCCGCCTCAGATTCCCCGCCTCAGATTCCCCGCCTCAGATTCCCCACCTCAGATTCCCTGCCTCAGATTCCCTGACACAGATTCCCTGCCTCAGATTCCCCGCCTGAGATTCCCTGCCTCTGATTCCCTGCCTCTGATTCCCTGCCTCTGACTCCCTGCCTCTGATTCCCTGCCTCTGATTCCCTGCCTCTGATTCCCTGCCTCTGATTCCCCACCTCTGATTCCCCGCCACCGATTCCGCACCCATGTTTCACCGCCTCTGTTGCTCTGCCTCTGATTTCCCGGCTCAGATTCGCCAGGTCTGATTCCGCGCCTCTGATTCCACACCTCTCCTTCCGTGTCTCTGATTCCCCACCTCTGATTCCCCGACTCTGATTCCACGCCTCTGATTCCCCGCCTCTGATTCCACACCTCTGATTGCCCGCCTCTGATTCCCTGCATCTGATTACCCGCCTCTTAATCCCAGCGTCTGATTCCCCGCCTCTGATTACCCTCCTCAGATTCCCTGACACAGATTCCCTGCCTCAGATTCCCTGCCTCAGATTCCCTGCCTCTGATTCCCTGCCTCTGATTCCCTGCCTCTGATTCCCTGTCTCTGATTCCCTGCCTCTGATTCCCTGCCTCTGATTCCCCACCTCTGATTCCCCGCCTCTGATAAACTGCCTCTCTTTCCCTTCCTCTATTTCCGTGCCTCTTTCTCTGCATCTCGTTTCCAACATCTCATTTCCCCCCTCTGATAACCTGCCTCTGATTCCATGCCTCTGATTCCCCGCCTCAGATTCCCTACCTCAGATTCCCTGCCTCAGATTCCCTGCCTCAGATTCCCTGCCTCCGATTCCCTTCACCTGATTCCCTGCCTCTGATTCCCCGCCTCTGATTCCCCGACTCTGATTCCCCGGCCCTGATTCCCCACCTCTGATTCGCCGCCTCTGATTCCCCGCCTCCCTTTCCGCCCAACTTTCCAGGCCTCCGTTTCCCCACATCTCTTTCCCCACCTCTGATTCAACGCCTCTGATTACCCACCTCTGATTTCCCGCCTCTGATTCCCTGCAACTGATTCCCTGCCTCTGATTCCCCGACTCTTATTCCCCGCCTCCCTTTACGCACAACTTTCCCGGCCTCTGTTTCCCCACATCTCTTTCCCCGACTCTGATTCCACGCTTCTGATTCCCCGTCTCTGATTCCCCGCCTCTGATTCCCCGCCTCTGATTCCCCGCCTCAGTCTCTATGCCTCTCTTTCGCCTCCACTCTTTCCCCTCCACTCTTTACGCGCCTCTCTTTCCCTCCCTCAATTTCAACAACTATGTTTGATCTGTTTTGTGTCCCTTATTTTCAACACACAAGTTCCCACCACTATGTTTTGCCCATCTCTTTCCCCGCCTCTATTTATCCACCTATGTTTACCTGCTTCTGTTTACCCGCCTGTTTCCCCGCCTCTGATTCCCCACCTTTGATTCCCCACCTCTCTTTCACTGCCTCTCTTACCCCACATCTCTTTTACCCCCTCTGATTCACCGCATCTGAATCCGCGCTTCTGATTCCCCACGTCAGATTCCCAGCCTCAGATTCCCCTCCTCTCTTTTCCTGCCTTTATTTGTGCGACTCTTTCTCTGCCTCTCTTTCCCCACATTTCTTTTCCCCCCTCTGATTCCCCGCCACTGAATACGCGCCTCTGATTCCCCACCTCAGATTCCCCGCCTCAGATTCCCTGGCTCTGATTCCCCGCCTCTGAACCCTGCCTCTGATTCCCCGCCTCTGATTCACCGCCTCTGATACCCCGCCTCTGAATCCCTGCCTCTGATTCCCCGCCTCTGATTCCCCGCCTCTGATTCCACTCCACTGATTCCCCGCCTCTGATTCCCCACCTCTGATTCCCCCCCTCCATTTCCGCGCAGCTTTCCCGGCCTCAATTTCCCCACATCTATTTCCCCGCCTCTGATTCCACGCCTCTGATTCCCTGCGTCTGATTGCCCACCTCTGATTCCCCGCCTCTGATTCCCCGCCTCTAATTCCCCGCCTCTGATTCCATGCCTCTGATTCCCCACCTCAGATTCCCTGACTCAGATTCCCCGCCTCAGATTCCCCGCCTCAGATTCACCGCCTCAGATTCCCTGACACAGATTCCCTGCCTCAAATTCCCTGCCTCAGATTCCCTTCATCTAAATCCCTGCCTCTGATTCCCCGCCTCTGATTCCCCTCATCTGATTCCCCGCCTCTGATTCCCCGCCTCAGATTCCCTGGCTCTGATTTCCTGCCTCAGATACCCTGCTTCAGATTCCCTGCCTCTGATTACCTGCCTCTGATTCCCCGCCTGTGATTCCACGCCTCTGATTCCCCGCCTCTGATTCCCCACCTCTGAATGCCCGCCTCTGATTCCCTGCGTCTGATTCCGTGCCTCTGAATCGCCGCGTCTGATTCCCCGCCTCTGATTCCCCGCCTCTGATTCCCCGCCTCTGATTCCCCGGCTCTGATTCCCTGACTCAGATTCCCCACCTCTTAATCCCAGCGTCTGATTCCCCGCCTCTGATTACCCTCCTCAGATTCCCTGACACAGATTCCCTGCCTCAGATTCCCTGCCTCTGATTCCCTGCCTCTGATTCCCTGCCTCTGATTCCCTGCCTCTGATTCCATGTCTCTGATTCCCTGCCTCTGATTCCCTGCCTCTGATTCCCCACCTCTGATTCCCCGCCTCTGATAAACTGCCTCTCTTTCCCTTCCTCTATTTCCGTGCCTCTTTCTCTCCATCTCGTTTCCAACATCTCATTTCCCCCCTCTGATAACCTGCCTCTGATTCCATGCATCTGATTCCCCGCCTCAGATTCCCTACGTCAGATTCCCTGCATCAGATTCACTGCCTCAGATTCCCTGCCTCCTATTCCCTTCACCTGATTCCCTGCCTCTGATTCCCCGCCTCTGATTCCCCGACTCTGATTCCCCGCCCCTGATTCCCCGCCTCTGATTCGCCGCCTCTGATTCCCCGCTTCCCTTTCCGCCTAACTTTCCAGGCCTCCGTTTCCCCACATCTCTTTCCCCACCTCTGATTCAACGCCTCTGATTCCCCGCCTCTGATTTCCCGCCTCTGATTCCCTGCAACTGATTCCCTGCCTCTGATTCCCCGACTCTGATTCCCCGCCTCCCTTTACGCACAACTTTCCCGGCCTCTGTTTCCCCACAGCTCTTTCCCCGACTCTGATTCCACGCTTCTGATTCTCCGTCTCTGATTCCCTGACTCAGATACCCCGCCTCTGATTCCCCGCCTCAGATTCACCGCCTCAGATTCCCTGACACAGATTCCCTGCCTCAAATTCCCTGCCTCAGATTCCCTTCATCTAAATCCCTGCCTCTGATTCCCCGCCTCTGATTCCCCGCATCTGATTCCCCGCCTCTGATTCCCCGCATCAGATTCCCTGGCTCTGATTTCCTGCCTCAGATACCCTGCTTCAGATTCCCTGCCTCTGATTACCTGCCTCTGATTCCCCGCCTGTGATTCCACGCCTCTGATTCCCCGCCTCTGATTCCCCACCTCTGAATGCCCGCCTCTGATTCCCTGCGTCTGATTCCGTGCCTCTGAATCGCCGCGTCTGATTCCCCGCCTCTGATTCCCCGCCTCTGATTCCCCGCCTCTGATTCCCCCCCTCCATTTCCGCGCAACTTTCCTGGCCTCAATTTCCCCACATCTATTTCCCCGCCTCTGATTCCACGCTTCTGATTCCCTGCGTCTGATTGCCCGCCTCTGATTCCCCGCCTCTGATTCCCCGCCTCTAATTCCCCGCCTCTGATTCCATGCCTCTGATTCCCCACCTCAGATTCCCTGACTCAGATTCCCCGCCTCAGATTCCCCGCCTCAGATTCACCGCCTCAGATTCCCTGACACAGATTCCCTGCCTCAAATTCCCTGCCTCAGATTCCCTTCATCTAAATCCCTGCCTCTGATTCCCCGCCTCTGATTCCCCGCATCTGATTCCCCGCCTCTGATTCCCCGCCTCAGATTCCCTGGCTCTGATTTCCTGCCTCAGATACCCTGCTTCAGATTCCCTGCCTCTGATTACCTGCCTCTGATTCCCCGCCTGTGATTCCACGCCTCTGATTCCCCGCCTCTGATTCCCCACCTCTGATTGCCCGCCTCTGATTCCCTGCGTCTGATTCCGTGCCTCTGAATCGCCGCGTCTGATTCCCCGCCTCTGATTCCCCGCCTCTGATTCCCCACCTCTGATTCCCGCCCTCCATTTCCGCGCAACTTTCCTGGCCTCAATTTCCCCACATCTATTTCCCCGCCTCTGATTCCACGCTTCTGATTCCCTGCGTCTGATTGCCCGCCTCTGATTCCCCGCCTCTGATTCCCCGCCTCTAATTCCCCGCCTCTGATTCCATGCCTCTGATTCCCCACCTCAGATTCCCTGACACAGATTCCCCGCCTCAGATTCCCCGCATCAGATTCACCGCCTCAGATTCCCTGACACAGATTCCCTGCCTCAAATTCCCTGCCTCAGATTCCCTTCATCTAAATCCCTGCCTCTGATTCCCCGCCTCTGATTCCCCGCATCTGATTCCCCGCCTCTGATTCCCCGCCTCAGAATCCCTGGCTCTGATTTCCTGCCTCAGATACCCTGCTTCAGATTCCCTGCCTCTGATTACCTGCCTCTGATTCCCCGCCTGTGATTCCACGCCTTTGATTCCCCGCCTCTGATTCCCCACCTCTGATTGCCCGCCTCTGATTCCCTGCGTCTGATTCCGTGCCTCTGAATCGCCGCGTCTGATTCCCCGCCTCTGATTCCCCGCCTCTGATTCCCCGCCTCTGATTCCCCGCCTCTGATTCCCCGGCTCTGATTCCCTGACTCAGATTCCCCGCCTCAGATTCCCCGCCTCAGATTCACCGCCTCAGATTCCCTGACACAGATTCCCTTCATCTGATTCCCTGCCTCTGATTCCCTTCATCTAAATCCCTGCCTCTGATTCCCCGCCTCTGATTCCCTGCATCTGATTCCCCGCCTCTGATTCCCCGCCTCAGATTCCCTGGCTCTGATTTCCTGCCTCAGATACCCTGCTTCAGATTCCCTGCCTCTGATTACCTGCCTCTGATTCCCCGCCTATGATTCCACGCCTCTGATTCCCCGCCTCTGATTCCCCACCTCTGATTGCCCGCCTCTGATTCCCTGCGTCTGATTCCGTGCCTCTGAATCGCCGCGTCTGATTCCCTGCCTCTGATTCCCCGCCTCTGATTCACCGCCTCTGATTCCCCGGCTCTGATTCCCCGCCTCTGATTCCCCGCCTCTGATTACCCGCCACTGGTTCCCCGCCTCTGATTCCCCGCCTCTGATTCCCCACCTCTGATTCCCCGCCTCTGATTCTCCGCCTCTGATTCCCCACCTCTGATTCCCCGCCTCTGATTCCCCGACTCTGATTCCCCGCCTCCCTTTCCGCACAACTTTCCCGGCCTCCGTTTCCCCACATCTCTTTCCCCGACTCTGATTCCACGCTTCTGATTCCCCACCTTTGATTCCCCGCCTCTGATTCCCCGCCTCTGTCTCTACGCATCTCTTTCGCCTCCACTCTTTCCCCTCCACTCTTTACGCGCCTCTCTTTCACTCACTCAATTTCAACAACTAAGTTTGATCTGTTTTGTGTCCCTCATTTTCAACACACAAGTTCCAACCACTATGTTTTGCCCATCTCTATCCCCGCCTCTATTTATTCACCTATGTTTACCTGCTTATGTTTACCCGCCTGTTTCCCCGCCTCTGATTACCCACCTTTGATTCCTTGCCTCTCTTTCCCTGCCTCTATTTCTGCGCCTCTTTATCTGCCTCTCTTTCCCCACATCTCTTTCCCCCCTCTGATTCCCCGCATCTGAATCCGCGCCTCTGATTCCCCACCTCAGATTCCCCGCCTCAGATTCCCCTCCACTCATTTCCTGCCTTTATTTGTGCGCCACTTTCTCTGCCTCTCTTTCCCCACATCTCTTTTCCCCCTTCTGCTTTCCAACCACTGAATCCGCGCCTCTGATTCCCCACCTGTGATTCCACGCCTCTGATTCCCCGCCTCTTATTCCCCACCTCTGATTCCCTGCGTCTGATTCCCTGCCTCTGAATCGCCGCGTCTGATTCCCCGCCTCTGATTCCCCACCTCTGATTCCCCGCCTCTGATTCCCCGACTCTGATTCCCCGCCTCCCTTTCCGTACAACTTTCCCGGCCTCCGTTTCCCCACATCTCTTTCCCTGCCTCTGATTCCATGCTTCTGATACCCTGCCTCAGATTCCCCGCCTCTGATTCCCCACCTCAGATTCCCCGCCTCAGATTCCCTGCCTCCGATTCCCTGCCTCTGATTCCCTGCCTCTGATTCTTTGCCTCTGATTCCCTGCCTCTGATTTCCTGCCTCTGATTCCCCGTCTCTGATTGCGCTCCTCTGATTCCACGCCTCTCTTTCCGTGTCTCTGATTCCCCGCCTCTGATTCCCCGCCTCAGATTCCCCGCCTCAGATTCCCTGCCTCAGATTCCCTTCATCTGATTCCCTGCCTTTGATTCCCCGCCTCAAATTCCCCGCCTCTGATTCCCCGCCTCTGTCTCTACGCCTCTCTTTCGCCTCCACTCTTTCCCCTCCACTCTTTCCGCGCCTCTCTTTCCCTCCCTCAATTTCAACAACTCTGTTTGATCTGTTCTGTGTACCTCATTTTCAACACACAAGTTCCAACCACTATGTTTCGCTCATCGCTTTCCCCGCCTCTATTTATCCACCTATGTTTACCTGCTTCTGTTTACCCGCCTGTTTCCCCGACTCTGATTCCCCACCTTTGATTCCTTGCCTCTCTTTCCCTGCCTCTATTTCTGCGCCACTTTCTCTGCCTCTCTTTCCCCACATCTCTTTCCCCCCCTCTGATTCCCCGCATCTGAATTCGCGCCTCTGATTCCCCACCTCAGATTCCCCGCCTCAGATTCCCCTCCACTCATTTCCTGCCTTTATTTGTGCGCCTCTTTCTCTGCCTCTCTTTCCCCACATCTCTTTTCCCCCCACTGCTTCCCTGCCACTGAATCCGCGCCTCTGATTCCCCACCTCAGATTCCCTGCCCCAGATTCCCCGGCTCTGATTCCCCGCCTCTGATACCCTGCCGCTGATTCCCCGCCTCTGATTCACCACCTCTCATTCCCCGCCTCTGAATTCCCGCCTCTGATTCCCTGCCTCTGATTCCCCGCCTCTGATTCCACTCCTCTGATTACCCGCCTCTGATTCCCCGCCTCTGATTCCCCGCCTCAGATTCCCTGACACTGATTCCCTGCCTCAGATTCCCCGCCTTAGATTCCCTGCCTCTGATTCCCCGCCTCTGATTCCCCGACTCTGATTTCCGGTCTCCCATTCCGCGCAACTTTCCCGGCCTCCGTTTCCACACATCTCTTTCCCCGCCTCTGATTCCACGCCACTGATTCCCCGCCTCTGATTCCCGGCCTCTGATTCCCTGCCACTGATGCCCCGCCTCTGATTCCCCGCCTCTGATTCCCCGCCTCTGATTCCCCGACTCTGTCTCTACGCCTCTCTTTCACCTCCACTCATTCCCCTCCACTCTTTCCGCCCCTCTCTTTCCCTCCCTCAATTTCAACAGCTCTGTTTGATCTGTTCTGTGTACCTCATTTTCAACACACAAGTTCCTACCACTATGTTTAGCCCATCGCTCTCCCCGCCTCTATTTATCCGCCTATGTATACCCACCGCTGTTTACCCGCCTGTTTCCCCGCCTCTGATTCCCCACCTCAGATTCCCCGCCTCAGATTCCCTGCCTCTGATTCCCTGCCTCTGATTCCCTGCCTCTGATTCCCTGCCTCTGATTCCCTGCCTCTGATTCCCCGCATCTGATTCCCCGCCTCTGATTCCCTGCCTCTGATTCCCAGCCTCTGATTCCCCGCCTCTGATTCCATGCCTCAGATTCCCCGCCTCAGATTCCCCGCCTCAGATTCCCCGCCTCAGATTCCCCACCTCAGATTCCCTGCCTCAGATTCCCTGACACAGATTCCCTGCCTCAGATTCCCCGCCTGAGATTCCCTGCCTCTGATTCCCTGCCTCTGATTCCCTGCCTCTGACTCCCTGCCTCTGATTCCCTGCCTCTGATTCCCTGCCTCTGATTCCCTGCCTCTGATTCCCCACCTCTGATTCCCCGCCACCGATTCCGCACCCATGTTTCACCGCCTCTGTTGCTCTGCCTCTGATTTCCCGGCTCAGATTCGCCAGGTCTGATTCCGCGCCTCTGATTCCACACCTCTCCTTCCGTGTCTCTGATTCCCCACCTCTGATTCCCCGACTCTGATTCCACGCCTCTGATTCCCCGCCTCTGATTCCACACCTCTGATTGCCCGCCTCTGATTCCCTGCATCTGATTACCCGCCTCTTAATCCCAGCGTCTGATTCCCCGCCTCTGATTACCCTCCTCAGATTCCCTGACACAGATTCCCTGCCTCAGATTCCCTGCCTCAGATTCCCTGCCTCTGATTCCCTGCCTCTGATTCCCTGCCTCTGATTCCCTGTCTCTGATTCCCTGCCTCTGATTCCCTGCCTCTGATTCCCCACCTCTGATTCCCCGCCTCTGATAAACTGCCTCTCTTTCCCTTCCTCTATTTCCGTGCCTCTTTCTCTGCATCTCGTTTCCAACATCTCATTTCCCCCCTCTGATAACCTGCCTCTGATTCCATGCCTCTGATTCCCCGCCTCAGATTCCCTACCTCAGATTCCCTGCCTCAGATTCCCTGCCTCAGATTCCCTGCCTCCGATTCCCTTCACCTGATTCCCTGCCTCTGATTCCCCGCCTCTGATTCCCCGACTCTGATTCCCCGGCCCTGATTCCCCACCTCTGATTCGCCGCCTCTGATTCCCCGCCTCCCTTTCCGCCCAACTTTCCAGGCCTCCGTTTCCCCACATCTCTTTCCCCACCTCTGATTCAACGCCTCTGATTACCCACCTCTGATTTCCCGCCTCTGATTCCCTGCAACTGATTCCCTGCCTCTGATTCCCCGACTCTTATTCCCCGCCTCCCTTTACGCACAACTTTCCCGGCCTCTGTTTCCCCACATCTCTTTCCCCGACTCTGATTCCACGCTTCTGATTCCCCGTCTCTGATTCCCCGCCTCTGATTCCCCGCCTCTGATTCCCCGCCTCAGTCTCTATGCCTCTCTTTCGCCTCCACTCTTTCCCCTCCACTCTTTACGCGCCTCTCTTTCCCTCCCTCAATTTCAACAACTATGTTTGATCTGTTTTGTGTCCCTTATTTTCAACACACAAGTTCCCACCACTATGTTTTGCCCATCTCTTTCCCCGCCTCTATTTATCCACCTATGTTTACCTGCTTCTGTTTACCCGCCTGTTTCCCCGCCTCTGATTCCCCACCTTTGATTCCCCACCTCTCTTTCACTGCCTCTCTTACCCCACATCTCTTTTACCCCCTCTGATTCACCGCATCTGAATCCGCGCTTCTGATTCCCCACGTCAGATTCCCAGCCTCAGATTCCCCTCCTCTCTTTTCCTGCCTTTATTTGTGCGACTCTTTCTCTGCCTCTCTTTCCCCACATTTCTTTTCCCCCCTCTGATTCCCCGCCACTGAATACGCGCCTCTGATTCCCCACCTCAGATTCCCCGCCTCAGATTCCCTGGCTCTGATTCCCCGCCTCTGAACCCTGCCTCTGATTCCCCGCCTCTGATTCACCGCCTCTGATACCCCGCCTCTGAATCCCTGCCTCTGATTCCCCGCCTCTGATTCCCCGCCTCTGATTCCACTCCACTGATTCCCCGCCTCTGATTCCCCACCTCTGATTCCCCCCCTCCATTTCCGCGCAGCTTTCCCGGCCTCAATTTCCCCACATCTATTTCCCCGCCTCTGATTCCACGCCTCTGATTCCCTGCGTCTGATTGCCCACCTCTGATTCCCCGCCTCTGATTCCCCGCCTCTAATTCCCCGCCTCTGATTCCATGCCTCTGATTCCCCACCTCAGATTCCCTGACTCAGATTCCCCGCCTCAGATTCCCCGCCTCAGATTCACCGCCTCAGATTCCCTGACACAGATTCCCTGCCTCAAATTCCCTGCCTCAGATTCCCTTCATCTAAATCCCTGCCTCTGATTCCCCGCCTCTGATTCCCCTCATCTGATTCCCCGCCTCTGATTCCCCGCCTCAGATTCCCTGGCTCTGATTTCCTGCCTCAGATACCCTGCTTCAGATTCCCTGCCTCTGATTACCTGCCTCTGATTCCCCGCCTGTGATTCCACGCCTCTGATTCCCCGCCTCTGATTCCCCACCTCTGAATGCCCGCCTCTGATTCCCTGCGTCTGATTCCGTGCCTCTGAATCGCCGCGTCTGATTCCCCGCCTCTGATTCCCCGCCTCTGATTCCCCGCCTCTGATTCCCCGGCTCTGATTCCCTGACTCAGATTCCCCACCTCTTAATCCCAGCGTCTGATTCCCCGCCTCTGATTCCCCGACTCTGTCTCTACGCCTCTCTTTCACCTCCACTCATTCCCCTCCACTCTTTCCGCCCCTCTCTTTCCCTCCCTCAATTTCAACAGCTCTGTTTGATCTGTTCTGTGTACCTCATTTTCAACACACAAGTTCCTACCACTATGTTTAGCCCATCGCTCTCCCCGCCTCTATTTATCCGCCTATGTATACCCACCGCTGTTTACCCGCCTGTTTCCCCGCCTCTGATTCCCCACCTCAGATTCCCCGCCTCAGATTCCCTGCCTCTGATTCCCTGCCTCTGATTCCCTGCCTCTGATTCCCTGCCTCTGATTCCCTGCCTCTGATTCCCCGCATCTGATTCCCCGCCTCTGATTCCCTGCCTCTGATTCCCAGCCTCTGATTCCCCGCCTCTGATTCCATGCCTCAGATTCCCCGCCTCAGATTCCCCGCCTCAGATTCCCCGCCTCAGATTCCCCACCTCAGATTCCCTGCCTCAGATTCCCTGACACAGATTCCCTGCCTCAGATTCCCCGCCTGAGATTCCCTGCCTCTGATTCCCTGCCTCTGATTCCCTGCCTCTGACTCCCTGCCTCTGATTCCCTGCCTCTGATTCCCTGCCTCTGATTCCCTGCCTCTGATTCCCCACCTCTGATTCCCCGCCACCGATTCCGCACCCATGTTTCACCGCCTCTGTTGCTCTGCCTCTGATTTCCCGGCTCAGATTCGCCAGGTCTGATTCCGCGCCTCTGATTCCACACCTCTCCTTCCGTGTCTCTGATTCCCCACCTCTGATTCCCCGACTCTGATTCCACGCCTCTGATTCCCCGCCTCTGATTCCACACCTCTGATTGCCCGCCTCTGATTCCCTGCATCTGATTACCCGCCTCTTAATCCCAGCGTCTGATTCCCCGCCTCTGATTACCCTCCTCAGATTCCCTGACACAGATTCCCTGCCTCAGATTCCCTGCCTCAGATTCCCTGCCTCTGATTCCCTGCCTCTGATTCCCTGCCTCTGATTCCCTGTCTCTGATTCCCTGCCTCTGATTCCCTGCCTCTGATTCCCCACCTCTGATTCCCCGCCTCTGATAAACTGCCTCTCTTTCCCTTCCTCTATTTCCGTGCCTCTTTCTCTGCATCTCGTTTCCAACATCTCATTTCCCCCCTCTGATAACCTGCCTCTGATTCCATGCCTCTGATTCCCCGCCTCAGATTCCCTACCTCAGATTCCCTGCCTCAGATTCCCTGCCTCAGATTCCCTGCCTCCGATTCCCTTCACCTGATTCCCTGCCTCTGATTCCCCGCCTCTGATTCCCCGACTCTGATTCCCCGGCCCTGATTCCCCACCTCTGATTCGCCGCCTCTGATTCCCCGCCTCCCTTTCCGCCCAACTTTCCAGGCCTCCGTTTCCCCACATCTCTTTCCCCACCTCTGATTCAACGCCTCTGATTACCCACCTCTGATTTCCCGCCTCTGATTCCCTGCAACTGATTCCCTGCCTCTGATTCCCCGACTCTTATTCCCCGCCTCCCTTTACGCACAACTTTCCCGGCCTCTGTTTCCCCACATCTCTTTCCCCGACTCTGATTCCACGCTTCTGATTCCCCGTCTCTGATTCCCCGCCTCTGATTCCCCGCCTCTGATTCCCCGCCTCAGTCTCTATGCCTCTCTTTCGCCTCCACTCTTTCCCCTCCACTCTTTACGCGCCTCTCTTTCCCTCCCTCAATTTCAACAACTATGTTTGATCTGTTTTGTGTCCCTTATTTTCAACACACAAGTTCCCACCACTATGTTTTGCCCATCTCTTTCCCCGCCTCTATTTATCCACCTATGTTTACCTGCTTCTGTTTACCCGCCTGTTTCCCCGCCTCTGATTCCCCACCTTTGATTCCCCACCTCTCTTTCACTGCCTCTCTTACCCCACATCTCTTTTACCCCCTCTGATTCACCGCATCTGAATCCGCGCTTCTGATTCCCCACGTCAGATTCCCAGCCTCAGATTCCCCTCCTCTCTTTTCCTGCCTTTATTTGTGCGACTCTTTCTCTGCCTCTCTTTCCCCACATTTCTTTTCCCCCCTCTGATTCCCCGCCACTGAATACGCGCCTCTGATTCCCCACCTCAGATTCCCCGCCTCAGATTCCCTGGCTCTGATTCCCCGCCTCTGAACCCTGCCTCTGATTCCCCGCCTCTGATTCACCGCCTCTGATACCCCGCCTCTGAATCCCTGCCTCTGATTCCCCGCCTCTGATTCCCCGCCTCTGATTCCACTCCACTGATTCCCCGCCTCTGATTCCCCACCTCTGATTCCCCCCCTCCATTTCCGCGCAGCTTTCCCGGCCTCAATTTCCCCACATCTATTTCCCCGCCTCTGATTCCACGCCTCTGATTCCCTGCGTCTGATTGCCCACCTCTGATTCCCCGCCTCTGATTCCCCGCCTCTAATTCCCCGCCTCTGATTCCATGCCTCTGATTCCCCACCTCAGATTCCCTGACTCAGATTCCCCGCCTCAGATTCCCCGCCTCAGATTCACCGCCTCAGATTCCCTGACACAGATTCCCTGCCTCAAATTCCCTGCCTCAGATTCCCTTCATCTAAATCCCTGCCTCTGATTCCCCGCCTCTGATTCCCCTCATCTGATTCCCCGCCTCTGATTCCCCGCCTCAGATTCCCTGGCTCTGATTTCCTGCCTCAGATACCCTGCTTCAGATTCCCTGCCTCTGATTACCTGCCTCTGATTCCCCGCCTGTGATTCCACGCCTCTGATTCCCCGCCTCTGATTCCCCACCTCTGAATGCCCGCCTCTGATTCCCTGCGTCTGATTCCGTGCCTCTGAATCGCCGCGTCTGATTCCCCGCCTCTGATTCCCCGCCTCTGATTCCCCGCCTCTGATTCCCCGGCTCTGATTCCCTGACTCAGATTCCCCACCTCTTAATCCCAGCGTCTGATTCCCCGCCTCTGATTACCCTCCTCAGATTCCCTGACACAGATTCCCTGCCTCAGATTCCCTGCCTCTGATTCCCTGCCTCTGATTCCCTGCCTCTGATTCCCTGCCTCTGATTCCATGTCTCTGATTCCCTGCCTCTGATTCCCTGCCTCTGATTCCCCACCTCTGATTCCCCGCTCTGATAAACTGCCTCTCTTTCCCTTCCTCTATTTCCGTGCCTCTTTCTCTCCATCTCGTTTCCAACATCTCATTTCCCCCCTCTGATAACCTGCCTCTGATTCCATGCATCTGATTCCCCGCCTCAGATTCCCTACGTCAGATTCCCTGCATCAGATTCACTGCCTCAGATTCCCTGCCTCCTATTCCCTTCACCTGATTCCCTGCCTCTGATTCCCCGCCTCTGATTCCCCGACTCTGATTCCCCGCCCCTGATTCCCCGCCTCTGATTCGCCGCCTCTGATTCCCCGCTTCCCTTTCCGCCTAACTTTCCAGGCCTCCGTTTCCCCACATCTCTTTCCCCACCTCTGATTCAACGCCTCTGATTCCCCGCCTCTGATTTCCCGCCTCTGATTCCCTGCAACTGATTCCCTGCCTCTGATTCCCCGACTCTGATTCCCCGCCTCCCTTTACGCACAACTTTCCCGGCCTCTGTTTCCCCACAGCTCTTTCCCCGACTCTGATTCCACGCTTCTGATTCTCCGTCTCTGATTCCCTGACTCAGATACCCCGCCTCTGATTCCCCGCCTCAGATTCACCGCCTCAGATTCCCTGACACAGATTCCCTGCCTCAAATTCCCTGCCTCAGATTCCCTTCATCTAAATCCCTGCCTCTGATTCCCCGCCTCTGATTCCCCGCATCTGATTCCCCGCCTCTGATTCCCCGCCTCAGATTCCCTGGCTCTGATTTCCTGCCTCAGATACCCTGCTTCAGATTCCCTGCCTCTGATTACCTGCCTCTGATTCCCCGCCTGTGATTCCACGCCTCTGATTCCCCGCCTCTGATTCCCCACCTCTGAATGCCCGCCTCTGATTCCCTGCGTCTGATTCCGTGCCTCTGAATCGCCGCGTCTGATTCCCCGCCTCTGATTCCCCGCCTCTGATTCCCCGCCTCTGATTCCCCCCCTCCATTTCCGCGCAACTTTCCTGGCCTCAATTTCCCCACATCTATTTCCCCGCCTCTGATTCCACGCTTCTGATTCCCTGCGTCTGATTGCCCGCCTCTGATTCCCCGCCTCTGATTCCCCGCCTCTAATTCCCCGCCTCTGATTCCATGCCTCTGATTCCCCACCTCAGATTCCCTGACTCAGATTCCCCGCCTCAGATTCCCCGCCTCAGATTCACCGCCTCAGATTCCCTGACACAGATTCCCTGCCTCAAATTCCCTGCCTCAGATTCCCTTCATCTAAATCCCTGCCTCTGATTCCCCGCCTCTGATTCCCCGCATCTGATTCCCCGCCTCTGATTCCCCGCCTCAGATTCCCTGGCTCTGATTTCCTGCCTCAGATACCCTGCTTCAGATTCCCTGCCTCTGATTACCTGCCTCTGATTCCCCGCCTGTGATTCCACGCCTCTGATTCCCCGCCTCTGATTCCCCACCTCTGATTGCCCGCCTCTGATTCCCTGCGTCTGATTCCGTGCCTCTGAATCGCCGCGTCTGATTCCCCGCCTCTGATTCCCCGCCTCTGATTCCCCACCTCTGATTCCCGCCCTCCATTTCCGCGCAACTTTCCTGGCCTCAATTTCCCCACATCTATTTCCCCGCCTCTGATTCCACGCTTCTGATTCCCTGCGTCTGATTGCCCGCCTCTGATTCCCCGCCTCTGATTCCCCGCCTCTAATTCCCCGCCTCTGATTCCATGCCTCTGATTCCCCACCTCAGATTCCCTGACACAGATTCCCCGCCTCAGATTCCCCGCATCAGATTCACCGCCTCAGATTCCCTGACACAGATTCCCTGCCTCAAATTCCCTGCCTCAGATTCCCTTCATCTAAATCCCTGCCTCTGATTCCCCGCCTCTGATTCCCCGCATCTGATTCCCCGCCTCTGATTCCCCGCCTCAGAATCCCTGGCTCTGATTTCCTGCCTCAGATACCCTGCTTCAGATTCCCTGCCTCTGATTACCTGCCTCTGATTCCCCGCCTGTGATTCCACGCCTTTGATTCCCCGCCTCTGATTCCCCACCTCTGATTGCCCGCCTCTGATTCCCTGCGTCTGATTCCGTGCCTCTGAATCGCCGCGTCTGATTCCCCGCCTCTGATTCCCCGCCTCTGATTCCCCGCCTCTGATTCCCCGCCTCTGATTCCCCGGCTCTGATTCCCTGACTCAGATTCCCCGCCTCAGATTCCCCGCCTCAGATTCACCGCCTCAGATTCCCTGACACAGATTCCCTTCATCTGATTCCCTGCCTCTGATTCCCTTCATCTAAATCCCTGCCTCTGATTCCCCGCCTCTGATTCCCTGCATCTGATTCCCCGCCTCTGATTCCCCGCCTCAGATTCCCTGGCTCTGATTTCCTGCCTCAGATACCCTGCTTCAGATTCCCTGCCTCTGATTACCTGCCTCTGATTCCCCGCCTATGATTCCACGCCTCTGATTCCCCGCCTCTGATTCCCCACCTCTGATTGCCCGCCTCTGATTCCCTGCGTCTGATTCCGTGCCTCTGAATCGCCGCGTCTGATTCCCTGCCTCTGATTCCCCGCCTCTGATTCACCGCCTCTGATTCCCCGGCTCTGATTCCCCGCCTCTGATTCCCCGCCTCTGATTACCCGCCACTGGTTCCCCGCCTCTGATTCCCCGCCTCTGATTCCCCACCTCTGATTCCCCGCCTCTGATTCTCCGCCTCTGATTCCCCACCTCTGATTCCCCGCCTCTGATTCCCCGACTCTGATTCCCCGCCTCCCTTTCCGCACAACTTTCCCGGCCTCCGTTTCCCCACATCTCTTTCCCCGACTCTGATTCCACGCTTCTGATTCCCCACCTTTGATTCCCCGCCTCTGATTCCCCGCCTCTGTCTCTACGCATCTCTTTCGCCTCCACTCTTTCCCCTCCACTCTTTACGCGCCTCTCTTTCACTCACTCAATTTCAACAACTAAGTTTGATCTGTTTTGTGTCCCTCATTTTCAACACACAAGTTCCAACCACTATGTTTTGCCCATCTCTATCCCCGCCTCTATTTATTCACCTATGTTTACCTGCTTATGTTTACCCGCCTGTTTCCCCGCCTCTGATTACCCACCTTTGATTCCTTGCCTCTCTTTCCCTGCCTCTATTTCTGCGCCTCTTTATCTGCCTCTCTTTCCCCACATCTCTTTCCCCCCTCTGATTCCCCGCATCTGAATCCGCGCCTCTGATTCCCCACCTCAGATTCCCCGCCTCAGATTCCCCTCCACTCATTTCCTGCCTTTATTTGTGCGCCACTTTCTCTGCCTCTCTTTCCCCACATCTCTTTTCCCCCTTCTGCTTTCCAACCACTGAATCCGCGCCTCTGATTCCCCACCTGTGATTCCACGCCTCTGATTCCCCGCCTCTTATTCCCCACCTCTGATTCCCTGCGTCTGATTCCCTGCCTCTGAATCGCCGCGTCTGATTCCCCGCCTCTGATTCCCCACCTCTGATTCCCCGCCTCTGATTCCCCGACTCTGATTCCCCGCCTCCCTTTCCGTACAACTTTCCCGGCCTCCGTTTCCCCACATCTCTTTCCCTGCCTCTGATTCCATGCTTCTGATACCCTGCCTCAGATTCCCCGCCTCTGATTCCCCACCTCAGATTCCCCGCCTCAGATTCCCTGCCTCCGATTCCCTGCCTCTGATTCCCTGCCTCTGATTCTTTGCCTCTGATTCCCTGCCTCTGATTTCCTGCCTCTGATTCCCCGTCTCTGATTGCGCTCCTCTGATTCCACGCCTCTCTTTCCGTGTCTCTGATTCCCCGCCTCTGATTCCCCGCCTCAGATTCCCCGCCTCAGATTCCCTGCCTCAGATTCCCTTCATCTGATTCCCTGCCTTTGATTCCCCGCCTCAAATTCCCCGCCTCTGATTCCCCGCCTCTGTCTCTACGCCTCTCTTTCGCCTCCACTCTTTCCCCTCCACTCTTTCCGCGCCTCTCTTTCCCTCCCTCAATTTCAACAACTCTGTTTGATCTGTTCTGTGTACATCATTTTCAACACACAAGTTCCAACCACTATGTTTTGCCCATCTCTTTCCCCGCCTCTATTTATCCACCTATGTTTACCTGCCTCTGTTTACCCGCCTGTTTTCCCGCCTCTGATTCCCCACCTTTCATTCCTTGCCTCTCTTTCCCTGTCTCTATTTCTGCGCCTCTTTCTCTGCCTCTCTCTCCCCACATCTCTTTCCCCCCTCTGATTCCCCGCATCTGAATCCGCGCCTCTGATTCCCCACCTCAGATTCCCCGCCTCAGATTCCCCTCCACTCATTTCCTGCCTTTATTTGTGCGCCACTTTCTCTGCCTCTCTTTCCCCACATCTCTTTTCCCCCCTCTGCTTTCCAACCACTGAATCCGCGCCTCTGATTCCCCACCTGTGATTCCACGCCTCTGATTCCCCGCCTCTTATTCCCCACCTCTGATTCCCTGCGTCTGATTCCCTGCCTCTGAATCGCCGCGTCTGATTCCCCGCCTCTGATTCCCCACGTCTGATTCCCCGCCTCTGATTCCCCGACTCTGATTCTCCGCCTCAGATTCCCTGCCTCCGATTCCCTGCCTCTGATTCCCTGCCTCTGATTCCCTGCCTCTGATTCCCTGCCTCTGATTCCCTGCCTCTGATTCCCTGCCTCTGATTCCCCGTCTCTGATTGCGCTCCTCTGATTCCACGCCTCTCTTTTTGTGTCTCTGATTCCCCGCCTCTGATTCCCCGCCTCAGATTCCCCGCCTCAGATTCCCTGCCTCAGATTCCCTTCATCTGATTCCCTGCCTTTGATTCCCCGCCTCTGATTCCCCGCCTCTGTCTCTACACCTCTCTTTCGCCTCCACTCTTTCCCCTCCACTCTTTCCGCGCCTCTCTTTCCCTCCCTCAATTTCAATAACTCTGTTTGATCTGTTCTGTGTACCTCATTTTCAACACACAAGTTCCAACCACTATGTTTCGCTCATCGCTTTCCCCGCCTCTATTTATCCACCTATGTGTACCCGCCGCTGTTTACCCGCCTGTTTCCCCGCCTCTGATTCCCCACCTCAGATTTCACGCCTCAGATTCCCTGCCTCTGATTCCATGCCTCTGATTACCTGCCTCTGATTCCCTGCCTCTGATTCCCTGCCTCTGATTCCCCGCATCTGATACCCCGCCTCTGATTCCTGGCTCTGATTCCCCGCCTCTGATTCCCCGCCTCAGATTCCCCGCCTCAAATTCCCGCCTCAGATTCCCAGCCTCAGATTCCCTGACACAGATTCCCTGCCTCAGATTCCCCGCCTGAGTTTCCCTGCCTCTGATTCCCTGCCTCTGATTCCCTGCCTCTGATTCCCTGCCTCTGATTCCCTGCCTCAGATTCCCTGACACAGATTCCCTGCCTCATATTCCCCGCCTGAGTTTCCCTACCTCTGATTCCCTGCCTCTGATTCCCTGCCTCTGATTCCCTGCCTCTGATTCCCTGCCGCTGATTCCCTGCCTCTGATGCCCTGCCTCTGATTCCCTGCCTCTGATTCCCCGCCTCTGATTCCCCGCCACCGATTCCGCACTCATGTTTCACTGCCTCTGTTGCTCTGCCTCTGATTTCCCGGCTCAGATTCGCCAGGTCTGATTCCACCCCTCTTATTCCACACCTCTCATTCCGTGTCTCTGATTCCCCGCCACTGATTACCCGCCTCTGATTCCCTGCCTCTGATTCCCTGGCTCTGATTCCCTGCCTCTGATTTCCCGCCTCTGATTCCCCGATTCTGATTCCCCGCCTCCATTTCCACACAACTTTCCCGGCCTCCGTTTCCCCTCATCTCTTTCCCCGCCTCTGATTCCATGCTTTTGATTCCCCGCCTCAGATTCCCCGGCTCTGATTCCTTGCCTCAGATTCCCGACCTCAGACTCCCCGCCTCTGATTCCCCGCCTCTGATGCCCCGCCTCTTATTCCCCTCCTCTGATTCCACGCCTCTGATACCCCGCCTCTGATACCCCGCCTCTGATTGCCCGCCTCTGATTCCCCGCCTCTGATTCCCCGCCTTCGACTCCCCGCCTCCGAATCCCCGTCTCCGATTCCCCGCATCCGATTCCACGCATTGATTCCTCGCCTATGATTCACTGCCTTTGATTCCCGCCTCTGATTCACCGCCTCTGATTCCCCGCCCCTGATTCCCCGCCTCTGATTCCCCGCCTCTGATTACCCGCCTCTGATTGTCCGCCTCTGATTCCCCGCCTCTGATTCCCCGCCTCTGATTCCCCACCTCAGATTCCCCGCCTCAGATTCCCCGGCTCTGATTCCCCGCCTCTGAACCCTGCCTCTGATTCCCCGCCTCTGATTCACCGCCTCTGATTCCCCACCTCTGAATCCCTGCCTCTGATTCCCCGCCTCTGATTCCCCGCCTCTGATTCCACGCTTCCGATTCCGTGCCTCTGATTGCCCGCCTCTGATTCCCTGCCTCTGATTCCCCGCCTCTGATTCCCCGCCTCTGATTCCCCATATCTGATTCCCCGCCTCTTTTTCCCCGCCTCTGATTCCCCGCCTCTGATACCCCGCCTCTGTTTCCCCATATCTGATTCCCCGCCTCTGATTCCTCATCTCTGATTCCCCATCTCTGATTCCCCAATTCTGATTCCCCGCCTCTGATTCCCCAGCTCTGATTCCCCGCCTCTGATTCCCTGCCTCTGATTCCCAGCTTCTGATTCCCCGTGTTTGATTCCCTGCCTCTGATTCCCTGCCTCTGATTCCCCATCTCTGATTCACCGCCTCTGATTCCCCGCCTCTGATTCCCCGCGTCTGATTCCCTGCCTCTGATTCCCCGCCTCTGATTCCCCATCTCTGATTTTCCGCCTCTGAATCCCCGTGTCTGATTCCCCGCTTCTGATTCATCGCCTCTGATTCCCTGCGTCTGATTCCCTACCTCTGATGCCCCACCTCTGATTCCCCATCTCTGATTCCCCGTGTCTGATTCCCCGTGTCTGATTCCCCGCCTCTGATTCCCCGCCTCTGATTCCCAGCCTCTGATTCCCCGCCTCTGATTCCCCGCCTCTGTTTCCCCGCCTCTGTTTCCCCGCCTCTGATTCCCCAACTCTGATTCCCCACTTCTGATTCCCCAGCTCTGATTCACTGCCTCTAATTCCCTGCGTCTGATTCCCCGCCTCTGATTCGCCGCCTCTGATACCCCGCCTCTGATTCTCCATCTCTAATTCATCACATCTGATTCCCCACCTCTGCTACCCCATCTCTGCTACCCCATCTCTGATTCACTGCCTCTGATTCGGCACCTCTGATTCCCCATATCTGATTCCCCGCCTCTGTTTCCCTGCCTCTGATTCCCCGCCTCTGATTCCCCATATCTGATTCCCCGCCTCTGATTCCCCATCTCTGATTCCCGGACTCTGATTCCCCACCTCTGATTCCCCGCCTCTGATTCCCCGCCTCTGATTACAGGCCTCTGATTCCCGGCCTTTGATTCCCCGCTTCTGATTCTGATTCCCTGCCTCTGATTCCCCATCTCTGATTCCCCACATCTGATTACCTGCCTCTGATTCCCTGCCTCTGATTCCCCACCTCTGATTCCCCGCCTCTGATTGCCAACCTCTGATTCCCCACCTCTGATTCCCCATATCTGATTCCCCGCCTCTTTTTCCCCGCCTCTGATTCCCCGCCTCTGATTCTCCGCCTCTGTTTCCCCATATCTGATTCCCCGCCTCTGATTCCCCATCTCTGATTCCCCATCTCTGATTCCCCAATTCTGATTCCCCGCCTCTGATTCCCCAGCTCTGATTCCCCGCCTCTGATTCCCTGCCTCTGATTCCCAACCTCTGATTCCCCACCTCTGATTCTCCATATCTGATTCCCCGCCTCTGTTTCCCCGCCTCTAATTCCACGCCTCTGTTTCCCCATATCTGATTCCCCGCCTCTGATTCCCCAACTCTGAATCCCCGCCACTGATTCCCCAGCTCTGATGCCCCGCCTCTGATTTCCCCATATCTGATTCCCCGCCTCTGATCCCCAGCTCTGATTCCCAGCCTCTGATTCCCCGTGTTTGATTCCCTGCCTCTGATTCCCTGCCTCTGATTCCCCATATCTGATTCCCGGCCTCTGATTACCGGCCTCTGATTCCCGGCATCTGATACACCGCTTCAGATTCTGATTCCCTGCCTCTGATTCCCCATCACTGATTCCCCACATCTGATTCACTGCCTCTGATTCCCCGCCTCTGATTCCCCGCCTCTGATTCCCAGCCTCTGATTCCCTGCCACTGATTCCCCGCCCCTGATTCCCCACCTCTGATTACCCATATCTGATTCCCCGCCTCTGTTTCCCTGCCTCTGATTCCCCGCCTCTGATTCCCCATATCTGATTCCACGCCTCTTATTTCCCAACTCTGATTCCCCGCCTCTGATTCCCCGCCTCTGATTCCCCGCCTCTGATTCCCAGCCTCTGATTCCACGCCTCTGATTCCCCATCTATGATTCACCACCTCTGATTCCCAACCTCTGATTCCCCATATCTGACTCCCCGCCTCTGTTACCCCGCCTCTGATTCCCCGCCTCTGATTCCCCATCTCTGATTCCCTGCCTCTGATTCCCCATCTCTGATTCCCCGCCTCTGATTCCCCGCGTCTGATTCCCCGCCTCTGAGTCCGTTCCTCTGATTCCCCATCTCTGATTCACCACCTCTGATTCCCCATCTCTGATTCCCGGCCTCTGATTCCCCACCTCTGATTCCCGGCTCTGATTCCTGGCTTCTGATGCCCGGCCTCTGATTCCCCGCCTCTGATTCCCTGCCTCTAATTCTCCGCCTCTTATTCCCCACCTCTGATTCCCCATACTGATTCCCCACCTCTGTTTCACCGCCTCTGATTCCCCGCCTCTGATTCCCCATCTCTGATTTACAACCTCTGAATCCCCGCGTCTGATTCACCACCGCTGATTCCCCGCCTCTGATTCCCCATCCCTGATTCCCGGCCTCTGATTCCCCACCTCTGATTCCCGGCCTCTGATTCCCGGGCTCTGATTTCCGGCCTCTCATTCCCGGCCTCTGATTCCCGGCCTCTGATTCCCCACCTCTGATTCCCCGCCTCTGATTCCCCATCTCTGATTCCCCATCTCTGATTCCGCACATCTGATTCCCCGCCTCTGATTCCCCGCCTCTGTTTCCCCGCCTCTGATTCCCCGCCTCTGTTTCCCCATATCTGATTCCCCACCTCTGATTCCCCAACTCTGATTCCCCGCTTCTGATTCCCCAGCTCTGATTCCCTGCCTCTGATTCCCTGCGTCTGATTCCCTGCCTCTGATTCCCCGCCTCTGATTCCCCGCCTCTGATTCCCCGCCTCTGATTCCCCATCCCTGATTCCCCGCCTCTGATTCCCAGTGTCTGATTCCCTGCCTCTGATTCACCGCCTCTGATTCCCCGCGTCTGATTCCCTACCTCTGATGCCCCGCCTCTGATTCCCCATCTCTGATTCCCCGCCACTGATTCCCCGTGTCTGAATCCCTACCTCTGATTCCCCTCCTCTCATTCCCCGCCTCTGTTTCCCCGCCTCTGATTCCCCGCCTCTGATTCCCCATATCTGATTCCCCGCTTCTGATTCCCCAACTCTGATTCCCCGCCTCTGATTCCCCATCTCTGATTCCTGGACTCTGATTCCCCACCTCTGAATCGCAGTCCTCTTATTCCCGGCATCTGATTGCCGGCCTCTGATTCCCGGCCACTGATTCCCTGCCACTGATTCCCCGCCCCTGATTCCCCACCTCTGATTCACCATATCTGATTCCCCGCCTCTGTTTCCCCGCCTCTGATTCGCCGCCTCTGATACCCCGCCTCTGATTCCCCATCTCTAATTCATCACATCTGATTCCCCACCTCTGCTACCCCATCTCTGATTCACTGCCGCTGATTCGGCACCTCTGATTCCCCATATCTGATTCCCCGCCTCTGTTTCCTTGCCTCTGATTCCCCGCCTCTAATTCCCCATATCTGATTCCCCGCCTCTGATTCCCCATCTCTGATTCCCGGACTCTGATTCCCCACCTCTGATTCCCGGCCTCTGATTCCTCGTCTCTGATTACAGGCCTCTGATTCCCGGCCTCTGATTCCCCGCTTCTGATTATGATTCCCTGCCTCTGATTCCCCATATCTGATTACCTGCCTCTGATTCCCTGCCTCTGATTCCCCACCTCTGATTCCCCGCCTCTGATTCCCAACCTCTCATTCCCCACCTCTGATTCCCCATATCTGATTCCCCGCCTCATTTTCCCCGCCTCTGATTCCCCGCCTCTGATTCCCCGCCTCTGTTTCCCCATATCTGATTCCCCGCCTCTGATTTCCCATCTCTGATTCCCCATCTCTGATTCCCCAATTCTGATTCCCCGCCTCTGATTCCCCAGCTCTGATTCCCCGCCTCTGATTCCCTGCCTCTGATTCCCAACCTCTGATTCCCCACCTCTGATTCTCCATATCTGATTCCCTGCCTCTGTTTCCCCGCCTCTAATTCCACGCCTCTGTTTCCCCATATCTGATTCCCCGCCTCTGATTCCCCAACTCTGAATCCCCGCCACTGATTCCCCAGCTCTGATGCCCCGCCTCTGATTTCCCCATGTCTGATTCCCCGCCTCTGATCCCCAGCTCTGATTTCCAGCCTCAGATTCCCCGTGTTTGATTCCCTGCCTCTGATTCCCTGCCTCTGATTCCCCATCTCTGATTCACCGCCTCTGATCCCCCACCTCTCATTCCCATATCTGATTCCCGGCCTCTGATTCCCGGCCTCTGATTCCCGGCATCTGATACACCGCTTCAGATTCTGATTCCCTGCCTCTGATTCCCCATCACTGATTCCCCACATCTGATTCACTGCCTCTGATTCCCCGCCTCTGATTCCCCGCCTCTGATTCCCCGCCTCTGATTCCCTGCCACTGATTCCCCGCCCCTGATTCCCCACCTCTGATTACCCATATCTGATTCCCCGCCTCTGTTTCCCTGCCTCTGATTCCCCGCCTCTGATTCCCCATATCTGATTCCACGCCTCTTATTCCCCAACTCTGATTCCCCGCCTCTGATTCCCCGCCTCTGATTCCCCGCCTCTGATTCCCAGCCTCTGATTCCACGCCTCTGATTCCCCATCTATGATTCACCACCTCTGATTCCCCATATCTGACTCCCCGCCTCTGTTTCCCCGCCTCTGATTCCACGCCTCTGATTCCCCATCTCTGATTCCCTGCCTCTGATTCCCCATCTCTGATTCCCCGCATCTGATTCCCCGCGTCTGATTCCCCGCCTCTGAGACCCTTCCTCTGATTCCCCATCTCTGATTCACCACCTCTGATTCCCCATCTCTGATTCCCGGCCTCTGATTCCCCACCTCTGATTCCCGGCTCTGATTCCTGGCTTCTGATGCCCGGCCTCTGATTCCCCGCCTCTGATTCCCTGCCTCTGATTCTCCGCCTCTTATTCCCCACCTCTGATTCCCCATACTGATTCCCCACCTCTGTTTCACCGCCTCTGATTCCCCGCCTCTGATTCCCCATCTCTGATTTACAACCTCTGAATCCCCGCGTCTGATTCACCACTGCTGATTCCCCGGCTCTGATTCCCCATCCCTGATTCCCGGCCTCTGATTCCCCACCTATGATTCCCGGCCTCTGATTCCTGGCCTCTGATTCCCGGCCTCTGATTCCCGGCCTCTGATTCCCGGCCTCTCATTCCCGTCCTCTCATTCCCGGCCTCTGATTCCCCGCCTCTGATTCCCCGCATCTGATTCCCTGCCACTGATTCCCCATCTCTGATTCCCCACCTCTGATTCCCCATATCTGATTCCCCACCTATGTTTCCCCGCCTCTGATTCCCCGCCTCTGATTCACAACCTCTGATTTCCCACCTCTGATTCCCCATAACTGAATCCCCGCGTCTGTTTCCCTTCCTCTGATTCCCCACCTCTGTTTCCCCATATCTGATTCCCCGCCTCTGATTCCCCAAATCTGATTCCCCGCCTCTGATTCCCCAGCTCTGATTCCCCGCCTCTGATTCCCCGCGTCTGATTCCCTGCGTTTGATTCCCCGCCTCTGATTCCCCATCCCTGATTTTCAGCCTCTGATTCCCCGTGTCTGATTCCCCGCTTCTGATTCACCGCCTCTGATTCCCCGCGTCTGATTCCCTACCTCTGATGCCCCGCCTCTGATTCCCCATCTCTGATTCCCCGTGTCTGATTCCCCGTGTCTGATTCCCCGCCTCTGATTCCCCGCCTCTGATTCCCCGCCTCTGATTCCCCGCCTCTGATTCCCCGCATCAGAGTCCCTTCCTCTGATTCCCCATCTCTGATTCACCACCTCTGATTCCCCATCTCTGATTCCTGGCTTCTGATGCCCGGCCTCTGATTCCCCGCCTCTGATTCCCTGCCTCTGATTCTCCGCCTCTTATTCCCCACCTCTGATTCCCCATACTGATTCCCCACCTCTGTTTCCCTGCCTCTGATTCCCTGCCTCTGATTCCCTGCCTCTGATTCCCTGCCTCTGATTCCCTGCCTCAGATTCCCTGACACAGATTCCCTGCCTCATATTCCCCGCCTGAGTTTCCCTACCTCTGATTCCCTGCCTCTGATTCCCTGCCTCTGATTCCCTGCCTCTGATTCCCTGCCGCTGATTCCCTGCCTCTGATGCCCTGCCTCTGATTCCCTGCCTCTGATTCTCCGCCTCTGATTCCCCGCCACCGATTCCGCACTCATGTTTCACTGCCTCTGTTGCTCTGCCTCTGATTTCCCGGCTCAGATTCGCCAGGTCTGATTCCACCCCTCTTATTCCACACCTCTCATTCCGTGTCTCTGATTCCCCGCCACTGATTACCCGCCTCTGATTCCCTGCCTCTGATTCCCTGGCTCTGATTCCCCACCTCTGATTTCCCGCCTCTGATTCCCCGATTCTGATTCCCCGCCTCCATTTCCACACAACTTTCCCGGCCTCCGTTTCCCCTCATCTCTTTCCCCGCCTCTGATTCCATGCTTCTGATTCCCCGCCTCAGATTCCCCGGCTCTGATTCCTTGCCTCAGATTCCCGACCTCAGACTCCCCGCCTCTGATTCCCCGCCTCTGATGCCCCGCCTCTTATTCCCCTCCTCTGATTCCCCGCCTCTGATACCCCGCCTCTGATACCCCGCCTCTGATTGCCCGCCTCTGATTCCCCGCCTCTGATTCCCCGCCTTCGACTCCCCGCCTCCGAATCCCCGCCTCCGATTCCCCGCATCCGATTCCACGCATTGATTCCTCGCCTCTGATTCACTGCCTTTGATTCCCGCCTCTGATTCCCCGCCTCTGATTCCCCGCCCCTGATTCCCCGCCTCTGATTCCCCGCCTCTGATTACCCGCCTCTGATTGTCCGCCTCTGATTCCCCGCCTCTGATTCCCCGCCTCTGATTCCCCACCTCAGATTCCCCGCCTCAGATTCCCCGGCTCTGATTCCCCGCCTCTGAACCCTGCCTCTGATTCCCCGCCTCTGATTCACCGCCTCTGATTCCCCACCTCTGAATCCCTGCCTCTGATTCCCCGCCTCTGATTCCCCGCCTCTGATTCCACGCTTCCGATTCCCTGCCTCTGATTGCCCGCCTCTGATTCCCTGCCTCTGATTCCCCGCCTCTGATTCCCCGCCTCTGATTCCCCATATCTGATTCCCCGCCTCTGATTCCCCGCCTCTGATTCCCCGCCTCTGATTCCCCGGCTCTGATTCCCTGACTCAGATTCCCCGCCTCAGATTCCCCACCTCAGATTCACCGCCTCAGATTCCCTGACACAGATTCCCTTCATCTGATTCCCTGCCTCTGATTCCCTTCATCTAAATCCCTGCCTCTGATTCCCCGCCTCTGATTCCCTGCATCTGATTCCCCGCCTCTGATTCCCCGCCTCAGATACCCTGCTTCAGATTCCCTGCCTCTGATTACCTGCCTCTGATTCCCCGCCTGTGATTCCACGCCTCTGATTCCCCGCCTCTGATTCCCCACCTCTGAATGCCCACCTCTGATTCCCTGCGTCTGATTCCGTGCCTCTGAATCGCCGCGTCTGATTCCCCGCCTCTGATTTATCGCCTCTGATTCCCCGCCTCTGATTCCCTGGCTCTGATTCCCTGACTCAGATTCCCCACCTCTTAATCCCAGCGTCTGATTCCCCGCCTCTGATTACCCTCCTCAGATTCCCTGACACAGATTCCCTGCCTCAGATTCCCTGCCTCTGATTCCCTGCCTCTGATTCCCCGCCACTGATTACCCGCCTCTGATTCCCTGCCTCTGATTCCCTGGCTCTGATTCCCCGCCTCTGATTTCCCGCCTCTGATTCCCCGATTCTGATTCCCCGCCTCCATTTCCACACAACTTTCCCGGCCTCCGTTTCCCCTCATCTCTTTCCCCGCCTCTGATTCCATGCTTCTGATTCCCCGCCTCAGATTCCCCGGCTCTGATTCCTTGCCTCAGATTCCCGACCTCAGACTCCCCGCCTCTGATTCCCCGCCTCTGATGCCCCGCCTCTTATTCCCCTCCTCTGATTCCCCGCCTCTGATACCCCGCCTCTGATACCCCGCCTCTGATTCCCCGCCTCTGATTCCCCGCCTTCGACTCCCCGCCTCCGAATCCCCGCCTCCGATTCCCCGCATCCGATTCCACGCATTGATTCCTCGCCTCTGATTCACTGCCTTTGATTCCCGCCTCTGATTCCCCGCCTCTGATTCCCCGCCCCTGATTCCCCGCCTCTGATTCCCCGCCTCTGATTACCCGCCTCTGATTGTCCGCCTCTGATTCCCCGCCTCTGATTCCCCGCCTCTGATTCCCCACCTCAGATTCCCCGCCTCAGATTCCCCGGCTCTGATTCCCCGCCTCTGAACCCTGCCTCTGATTCCCCGCCTCTGATTCACCGCCTCTGATTCCCCACCTCTGAATCCCTGCCTCTGATTCCCCGCCTCTGATTCCCCGCCTCTGATTCCACGCTTCCGATTCCCTGCCTCTGATTGCCCGCCTCTGATTCCCTGCCTCTGATTCCCCGCCTCTGATTCCCCGCCTCTGATTCCCCATATCTGATTCCCCGCCTCTGATTCCCCGCCTCTGATTCCCCGCCTCTGATTCCCCGGCTCTGATTCCCTGACTCAGATTCCCCGCCTCAGATTCCCCGCCTCAGATTCACCGCCTCAGATTCCCTGACACAGATTCCCTTCATCTGATTCCCTGCCTCTGATTCCCTTCATCTAAATCCCTGCCTCTGATTCCCCGCCTCTGATTCCCTGCATCTGATTCCCCGCCTCTGATTCCCCGCCTCAGATACCCTGCTTCAGATTCCCTGCCTCTGATTACCTGCCTCTGATTCCCCGCCTGTGATTCCACGCCTCTGATTCCCCGCCTCTGATTCCCCACCTCTGAATGCCCGCCTCTGATTCCCTGCGTCTGATTCCGTGCCTCTGAATCGCCGCGTCTGATTCCCCGCCTCTGATTTATCGCCTCTGATTCCCCGCCTCTGATTCCCTGGCTCTGATTCCCTGACTCAGATTCCCCACCTCTTAATCCCAGCGTCTGATTCCCCGCCTCTGATTACCCTCCTCAGATTCCCTGACACAGATTCCCTGCCTCAGATTCCCTGCCTCTGATTCCCTGCCTCTGATTCCCTGCCTCTGATTCCCTGCCTCTGATTCCATGTCTCTGATTCCCTGCCTCTGATTCCCTGCCTCTGATTCCCTACCTCTGATTCCCCGCCTCTGATAAACTGCCTCTCTTTCCCTTCCTCTATTTCCGTGCCTCTTTCTCTCCATCTCGTTTCCAACATCTCATTTCCCCCCTCTGATAACCTGCCTCTGATTCCATGCATCTGATTCCCCGCCTCAGATTCCCTACCTCAGATTCCCTGCATCAGATTCACTGCCTCAGATTCCCTGCCTCCTATTCCCTTCACCTGATTCCCTGCCTCTGATTCCCCGCCTCTGATTCCCCGACTCTGATTCCCCGCCCCTGATTCCCCGCCTCTGATTCGCCGCCTCTGATTCCCCGCTTCCCTTTCCGCCTAACTTTCCAGGCCTCCGTTTCCCCACATCTCTTTCCCCACCTCTGATTCAACGCCTCTGATTCCCCGCCTCTGATTTCCCGCCTCTGATTCCCTGCAACTGATTCCCTGCCTCTGATTCCCCGACTCTGATTCCCCGCCTCCCTTTACGCACAACTTTCCCGGCCTCTGTTTCCCCACAGCTCTTTCCCCGACTCTGATTCCACGCTTCTGATTCTCCGTCTCTGATTCCCTGACTCAGATACCCCGCCTCTGATTCCCCGCCTCAGATTCACCGCCTCAGATTCCCTGACACAGATTCCCTGCCTCAAATTCCCTGCCTCAGATTCCCTTCATCTAAATCCCTGCCTCTGATTCCCCGCCTCTGATTCCCCGCATCTGATTCCCCGCCTCTGATTCCCCGCCTCAGATTCCCTGGCTCTGATTTCCTGCCTCAGATACCCTGCTTCAGATTCCCTGCCTCTGATTACCTGCCTCTGATTCCCCGCCTGTGATTCCACGCCTCTGATTCCCCGCCTCTGATTCCCCACCTCTGAATGCCCGCCTCTGATTCCCTGCGTCTGATTCCGTGCCTCTGAATCGCCGCGTCTGATTCCCCGCCTCTGATTCCCCGCCTCTGATTCCCCGCCTCTGATTCCCCCCCTCCATTTCCGCACAACTTTCCTGGCCTCAATTTCCCCACATCTATTTCCCCGCCTCTGATTCCACGCTTCTGATTCCCTGCGTCTGATTGCCCGCCTCTGATTCCCCGCCTCTGATTCCCCGCCTCTAATTCCCCGCCTCTGATTCCATGCCTCTGATTCCCCACCTCAGATTCCCTGACTCAGATTCCCCGCCTCAGATTCCCTGCCTCAAATTCCCTGCCTCAGATTCCCTTCATCTAAATCCCTGCCTCTGATTCCCCGCCTCTGATTCCCCGCATCTGATTCCCCGCCTCTGATTCCCCGCCTCAGATTCCCTGGCTCTGATTTCCTGCCTCAGATACCCTGCTTCAGATTCCCTGCCTCTGATTACCTGCCTCTGATTCCCCGCCTGTGATTCCACGCCTCTGATTCCCCGCCTCTGATTCCCCACCTCTGAATGCCCGCCTCTGATTCCCTGCGTCTGATTCCGTGCCTCTGAATCGCCGCGTCTGATTCCCCGCCTCTGATTCCCCGCCTCTGATTCCCCGCCTCTGATTCCCCGGCTCTGATTCCCCGCCTCTGATTCCCCGCCTCTGATTCCCTGCCACTGATTCCCCGCCCCTGATTCCCCACCTCTGATTACCCATATCTGATTCCCCGCCTCTGTTTCCCTGCCTCTGATTCCCCGCCTCTGATTCCCCATATCTGATTCCACGCCTCTTATTTCCCAACTCTGATTCCCCGCCTCTGATTCCCCGCCTCTGATTCCCCGCCTCTGATTCCCAGCCTCTGATTCCACGCCTCTGATTCCCCATCTATGATTCACCACCTCTGATTCCCAACCTCTGATTCCCCATATCTGACTCCCCGCCTCTGTTACCCCGCCTCTGATTCCCCGCCTCTGATTCCCCATCTCTGATTCCCTGCCTCTGATTCCCCATCTCTGATTCCCCGCCTCTGATTCCCCGCATCTGATTCCCCGCCTCTGAGTCCCTTCCTCTGATTCCCCATCTCTGATTCACCACCTCTGATTCCCCATCTCTGATTCCCGGCCTCTGATTCCCCACCTCTGATTCCCGGCTCTGATTCCTGGCTTCTGATGCCCGGCCTCTGATTCCCGGCCTCTGATTCCCTGCCTCTAATTCTCCGCCTCTTATTCCCCACCTCTGATTCCCCATACTGATTCCCCACCTCTGTTTCACCGCCTCTGATTCCCCGCCTCTGATTCCCCATCTCTGATTTACAACCTCTGAATCCCCGCGTCTGATTCACCACCGCTGATTCCCCGCCTCTGATTCCCCATCCCTGATTCCCGGCCTCTGATTCCCCACCTCTGATTCCCGGCCTCTGATTCCCGGGCTCTGATTTCCGGCCTCTCATTCCCGGCCTCTGATTCCCGGCCTCTGATTCCCCACCTCTGATTCCCCGCCTCTGATTCCCCATCTCTGATTCCCCATCTCTGATTCCGCACATCTGATTCCCCGCCTCTGATTCCCCGCCTCTGTTTCCCCGCCTCTGATTCCCCGCCTCTGTTTCCCCATATCTGATTCCCCACCTCTGATTCCCCAACTCTGATTCCCCGCTTCTGATTCCCCAGCTCTGATTCCCTGCCTCTGATTCCCTGCGTCTGATTCCCTGCCTCTGATTCCCCGCCTCTGATTCCCCGCCTCTGATTCCCCGCCTCTGATTCCCCATCCCTGATTCCCCGCCTCTGATTCCCAGTGTCTGATTCCCTGCCTCTGATTCACCGCCTCTGATTCCCCGCGTCTGATTCCCTACCTCTGATGCCCCGCCTCTGATTCCCCATCTCTGATTCCCCGCCACTGATTCCCCGTGTCTGAATCCCTACCTCTGATTCCCCTCCTCTCATTCCCCGCCTCTGTTTCCCCGCCTCTGATTCCCCGCCTCTGATTCCCCATATCTGATTCCCCGCTTCTGATTCCCCAACTCTGATTCCCCGCCTCTGATTCCCCATCTCTGATTCCTGGACTCTGATTCCCCATCTCTGAATCGCAGTCCTCTTATTCCCGGCATATGATTGCCGGCCTCTGATTCCCGGCCACTGATTCCCTGCCACTGATTCCCCGCCCCTGATTCCCCACCTCTGATTCACCATATCTGATTCCCCGCCTCTGTTTCCCCGCCTCTGATTCGCCGCCTCTGATACCCCGCCTCTGATTCCCCATCTCTAATTCATCACATCTGATTCCCCACCTCTGCTACCCCATCTCTGATTCACTGCCGCTGATTCGGCACCTCTGATTCCCCATATCTGATTCCCCGCCTCTGTTTCCTTGCCTCTGATTCCCCGCCTCTAATTCCCCATATCTGATTCCCCGCCTCTGATTCCCCATCTCTGATTCCCGGACTCTGATTCCCCACCTCTGATTCCCGGCCTCTGATTCCTCGTCTCTGATTACAGGCCTCTGATTCCCGGCCTCTGATTCCCCGCTTCTGATTATGATTCCCTGCCTCTGATTCCCCATATCTGATTACCTGCCTCTGATTCCCTGCCTCTGATTCCCCACCTCTGATTCCCCGCCTCTGATTCCCAACCTCTCATTCCCCACCTCTGATTCCCCATATCTGATTCCCCGCCTCATTTTCCCCGCCTCTGATTCCCCGCCTCTGATTCCCCGCCTCTGTTTCCCCATATCTGATTCCCCGCCTCTGATTTCCCATCTCTGATTCCCCATCTCTGATTCCCCAATTCTGATTCCCCGCCTCTGATTCCCCAGCTCTGATTCCCCGCCTCTGATTCCCTGCCTCTGATTCCCAACCTCTGATTCCCCACCTCTGATTCTCCATATCTGATTCCCTGCCTCTGTTTCCCCGCCTCTAATTCCACGCCTCTGTTTCCCCATATCTGATTCCCCGCCTCTGATTCCCCAACTCTGAATCCCCGCCACTGATTCCCCAGCTCTGATGCCCCGCCTCTGATTTCCCCATGTCTGATTCCCCGCCTCTGATCCCCAGCTCTGATTCCCAGCCTCTGATTCCCCGTGTTTGATTCCCTGCCTCTGATTCCCTGCCTCTGATTCCCCATCTCTGATTCACCGCCTCTGATCCCCCACCTCTGATTCCCATATCTGATTCCCGGCCTCTGATTCCCGGCCTCTGATTCCCGGCATCTGATACACCGCTTCAGATTCTGATTCCCTGCCTCTGATTCCCCATCACTGATTCCCCACATCTGATTCACTGCCTCTGATTCCCCGCCTCTGATTCCCCGCCTCTGATTCCCCGCCTCTGATTCCCTGCCACTGATTCCCCGCCCCTGATTCCCCACCTCTGATTACCCATATCTGATTCCCCGCCTCTGTTTCCCTGCCTCTGATTCCCCGCCTCTGATTCCCCATATCTGATTCCACGCCTCTTATTCCCCAACTCTGATTCCCCGCCTCTGATTCCCCGCCTCTGATTCCCCGCCTCTGATTCCCAGCCTCTGATTCCACGCCTCTGATTCCCCATCTATGATTCACCACCTCTGATTCCCCATATCTGACTCCCCGCCTCTGTTTCCCCGCCTCTGATTCCACGCCTCTGATTCCCCATCTCTGATTCCCTGCCTCTGATTCCCCATCTCTGATTCCCCGCATCTGATTCCCCGCGTCTGATTCCCCGCCTCTGAGACCCTTCCTCTGATTCCCCATCTCTGATTCACCACCTCTGATTCCCCATCTCTGATTCCCGGCCTCTGATTCCCCACCTCTGATTCCCGGCTCTGATTCCTGGCTTCTGATGCCCGGCCTCTGATTCCCCGCCTCTGATTCCCTGCCTCTGATTCTCCGCCTCTTATTCCCCACCTCTGATTCCCCATACTGATTCCCCACCTCTGTTTCACCGCCTCTGATTCCCCGCCTCTGATTCCCCATCTCTGATTTACAACCTCTGAATCCCCGCGTCTGATTCACCACTGCTGATTCCCCGGCTCTGATTCCCCATCCCTGATTCCCGGCCTCTGATTCCCCACCTATGATTCCCGGCCTCTGATTCCTGGCCTCTGATTCCCGGCCTCTGATTCCCGGCCTCTGATTCCCGGCCTCTCATTCCCGTCCTCTCATTCCCGGCCTCTGATTCCCCGCCTCTGATTCCCCGCATCTGATTCCCTGCCACTGATTCCCCATCTCTGATTCCCCACCTCTGATTCCCCATATCTGATTCCCAACCTATGTTTCCCCGCCTCTGATTCCCCGCCTCTGATTCACAACCTCTGATTTCCCACCTCTGATTCCCCATATCTGAATCCCCGCGTCTGTTTCCCTTCCTCTGATTCCCCACCTCTGTTTCCCCATATCTGATTCCCCGCCTCTGATTCCCCAAATCTGATTCCCCGCCTCTGATTCCCCAGCTCTGATTCCCCGCCTCTGATTCCCCGCGTCTGATTCCCTGCGTTTGATTCCCCGCCTCTGATTCCCCATCCCTGATTTTCAGCCTCTGATTCCCCGTGTCTGATTCCCCGCTTCTGATTCACCGCCTCTGATTCCCCGCGTCTGATTCCCTACCTCTGATGCCCCGCCTCTGATTCCCCATCTCTGATTCCCCGTGTCTGATTCCCCGTGTCTGATTCCCCGCCTCTGATTTCCCGCCTCTGATTCCCCGCCTCTGATTCCCCGCGTCTGATTCCCCGCATCAGAGTCCCTTCCTCTGATTCCCCATCTCTGATTCACCACCTCTGATTCCCCATCTCTGATTCCCGGCCTCTGATTCCCCACCTCTGATTCCCGGCTCTGATTCCTGGCTTCTGATGCCCGGCCTCTGATTCCCCGCCTCTGATTCCCTGCCTCTGATTCTCCGCCTCTTATTCCCCACCTCTGATTCCCCATACTGATTCCCCACCTCTGTTTCCCTGCCTCTGATTCCCTGCCTCTGATTCCCTGCCTCTGATTCCCTGCCTCTGATTCCCTGCCTCAGATTCCCTGACACAGATTCCCTGCCTCATATTCCCCGCCTGAGTTTCCCTACCTCTGATTCCCTGCCTCTGATTCCCTGCCTCTGATTCCCTGCCTCTGATTCCCTGCCGCTGATTCCCTGCCTCTGATGCCCTGCCTCTGATTCCCTGCCTCTGATTCTCCGCCTCTGATTCCCCGCCACCGATACCGCACTCATGTTTCACTGCCTCTGTTGCTCTGCCTCTGATTTCCCGGCTCAGATTCGCCAGGTCTGATTCCACCCCTCTTATTCCACACCTCTCATTCCGTGTCTCTGATTCCCCGCCACTGATTACCCGCCTCTGATTCCCTGCCTCTGATTCCCTGGCTCTGATTCCCCGCCTCTGATTTCCCGCCTCTGATTCCCCGATTCTGATTCCCCGCCTCCATTTCCACACAACTTTCCCGGCCTCCGTTTCCCCTCATCTCTTTCCCCGCCTCTGATTCCATGCTTCTGATTCCCCGCCTCAGATTCCCCGGCTCTGATTCCTTGCCTCAGATTCCCGACCTCAGACTCCCCGCCTCTGATTCCCCGCCTCTGATGCCCCGCCTCTTATTCCCCTCCTCTGATTCCCCGCCTCTGATACCCCGCCTCTGATACCCCGCCTCTGATTGCCCGCCTCTGATTCCCCGCCTCTGATTCCCCGCCTTCGACTCCCCGCCTCCGAATCCCCGCCTCCGATTCCCCGCATCCGATTCCACGCATTGATTCCTCGCCTCTGATTCACTGCCTTTGATTCCCGCCTCTGATTCCCCGCCTCTGATTCCCCGCCCCTGATTCCCCGCCTCTGATTCCCCGCCTCTGATTACCCGCCTCTGATTGTCCGCCTCTGATTCCCCGCCTCTGATTCCCCGCCTCTGATTCCCCACCTCAGATTCCCCGCCTCAGATTCCCCGGCTCTGATTCCCCGCCTCTGAACCCTGCCTCTGATTCCCCGCCTCTGATTCACCGCCTCTGATTCCCCACCTCTGAATCCCTGCCTCTGATTCCCCGCCTCTGATTCCCCGCCTCTGATTCCACGCTTCCGATTCCCTGCCTCTGATTGCCCGCCTCTGATTCCCTGCCTCTGATTCCCCGCCTCTGATTCCCCGCCTCTGATTCCCCATATCTGATTCCCCGCCTCTGATTCCCCACCTCTGATTCCCCGCCTCTGATTCCCCGGCTCTGATTCCCTGACTCAGATTCCCCGCCTCAGATTCCCCGCCTCAGATTCACCGCCTCAGATTCCCTGACACAGATTCCCTTCATCTGATTCCCTGCCTCTGATTCCCTTCATCTAAATCCCTGCCTCTGATTCCCCGCCTCTGATTCCCTGCATCTGATTCCCCGCCTCTGATTCCCCGCCTCAGATACCCTGCTTCAGATTCCCTGCCTCTGATTACCTGCCTCTGATTCCCCGCCTGTGATTCCACGCCTCTGATTCCCCGCCTCTGATTCCCCACCTCTGAATGCCCGCCTCTGATTCCCTGCGTCTGATTCCGTGCCTCTGAATCGCCGCGTCTGATTCCCCGCCTCTGATTTATCGCCTCTGATTCCCCGCCTCTGATTCCCTGGCTCTGATTCCCTGACTCAGATTCCCCACCTCTTAATCCCAGCGTCTGATTCCCCGCCTCTGATTACCCTCCTCAGATTCCCTGACACAGATTCCCTGCCTCAGATTCCCTGCCTCTGATTCCCTGCCTCTGATTCCCCGCCACTGATTACCCGCCTCTGATTCCCTGCCTCTGATTCCCTGGCTCTGATACCCCGCCTCTGATTTCCCGCCTCTGATTCCCCGATTCTGATTCCCCGCCTCCATTTCCACACAACTTTCCCGGCCTCCGTTTCCCCTCATCTCTTTCCCCGCCTCTGATTCCATGCTTCTGATTCCCCGCCTCAGATTCCCCGGCTCTGATTCCTTGCCTCAGATTCCCGACCTCAGACTCCCCGCCTCTGATTCCCCGCCTCTGATGCCCCGCCTCTTATTCCCCTCCTCTGATTCCCCGCCTCTGATACCCCGCCTCTGATACCCCGCCTCTGATTGCCCGCCTCTGATTCCCCGCCTCTGATTCCCCGCCTTCGACTCCCCGCCTCCGAATCCCCGCCTCCGATTCCCCGCATCCGATTCCACGCATTGATTCCTCGCCTCTGATTCACTGCCTTTGATTCCCGCCTCTGATTCCCCGCCTCTGATTCCCCGCCCCTGATACCCCGCCTCTGATTCCCCGCCTCTGATTACCCGCCTCTGATTGTCCGCCTCTGATTCCCCGCCTCTGATTCCCCGCCTCTGATTCCCCACCTCAGATTCCCCGCCTCAGATTCCCCGGCTCTGATTCCCCGCCTCTGAACCCTGCCTCTGATTCCCCGCCTCTGATTCACCGCCTCTGATTCCCCACCTCTGAATCCCTGCCTCTGATTCCCCGCCTCTGATTCCCCGCCTCTGATTCCACGCTTCCGATTCCCTGCCTCTGATTGCCCGCCTCTGATTCCCTGCCTCTGATTCCCCGCCTCTGATTCCCTGCCTCTGATTCCCCATATCTGATTCCCCGCCTCTGATTCCCCGCCTCTGATTCCCCGCCTCTGATTCCCCGGCTCTGATTCCCTGACTCAGATTCCCCGCCTCAGATTCCCCGCCTCAGATTCACCGCCTCAGATTCCCTGACACAGATTCCCTTCATCTGATTCCCTGCCTCTGATTCCCTTCATCTAAATCCCTGCCTCTGATTCCCCGCCTCTGATTCCCTGCATCTGATTCCCCGCCTCTGATTCCCCGCCTCAGATACCCTGCTTCAGATTCCCTGCCTCTGATTACCTGCCTCTGATTCCCCGCCTGTGATTCCACGCCTCTGATTCCCCGCCTCTGATTCCCCACCTCTGAATGCCCGCCTCTGATTCCCTGCGTCTGATTCCGTGCCTCTGAATCGCCGCGTCTGATTCCCCGCCTCTGATTTATCGCCTCTGATTCCCCGCCTCTGATTCCCTGGCTCTGATTCCCTGACTCAGATTCCCCACCTCTTAATCCCAGCGTCTGATTCCCCGCCTCTGATTACCCTCCTCAGATTCCCTGACACAGATTCCCTGCCTCAGATTCCCTGCCTCTGATTCCCTGCCTCTGATTCCCCGCCACTGATTACCCGCCTCTGATTCCCTGCCTCTGATTCCCTGGCTCTGATACCCCGCCTCTGATTTCCCGCCTCTGATTCCCCGATTCTGATTCCCCGCCTCCATTTCCACACAACTTTCCCGGCCTCCGTTTCCCCTCATCTCTTTCCCCGCCTCTGATTCCATGCTTCTGATTCCCCGCCTCAGATTCCCCGGCTCTGATTCCTTGCCTCAGATTCCCGACCTCAGACTCCCCGCCTCTGATTCCCCGCCTCTGATGCCCCGCCTCTTATTCCCCTCCTCTGATTCCCCGCCTCTGATACCCCGCCTCTGATACCCCGCCTCTGATTGCCCGCCTCTGATTCCCCGCCTCTGATTCCCCGCCTTCGACTCCCCGCCTCCGAATCCCCGCCTCCGATTCCCCGCATCCGATTCCACGCATTGATTCCTCGCCTCTGATTCACTGCCTTTGATTCCCGCCTCTGATTCCCCGCCTCTGATTCCCCGCCCCTGATACCCCGCCTCTGATTCCCCGCCTCTGATTACCCGCCTCTGATTGTCCGCCTCTGATTCCCCGCCTCTGATTCCCCGCCTCTGATTCCCCACCTCAGATTCCCCGCCTCAGATTCCCCGGCTCTGATTCCCCGCCTCTGAACCCTGCCTCTGATTCCCCGCCTCTGATTCACCGCCTCTGATTCCCCACCTCTGAATCCCTGCCTCTGATTCCCCGCCTCTGATTCCCCGCCTCTGATTCCACGCTTCCGATTCCCTGCCTCTGATTGCCCGCCTCTGATTCCCTGCCTCTGATTCCCCGCCTCTGATTCCCTGCCTCTGATTCCCCATATCTGATTCCCCGCCTCTGATTCCCCGCCTCTGATTCCCCGCCTCTGATTCACCGGCTCTGATTCCCTGACTCAGATTCCCCGCCTCAGATTCCCCGCCTCAGATTCACCGCCTCAGATTCCCTGACACAGATTCCCTTCATCTGATTCCCTGCCTCTGATTCCCTTCATCTAAATCCCTGCCTCTGATTCCCCGCCTCTGATTCCCTGCATCTGATTCCCCGCCTCTGATTCCCCGCCTCAGATACCCTGCTTCAGATTCCCTGCCTCTGATTACCTGCCTCTGATTCCCCGCCTGTGATTCCACGCCTCTGATTCCCCGCCTCTGATTCCCCACCTCTGAATGCCCGCCTCTGATTCCCTGCGTCTGATTCCGTGCCTCTGAATCGCCGCGTCTGATTCCCCGCCTCTGATTTATCGCCTCTGATTCCCCGCCTCTGATTCCCTGGCTCTGATTCCCTGACTCAGATTCCCCACCTCTTAATCCCAGCGTCTGATTCCCCGCCTCTGATTACCCTCCTCAGATTCCCTGACACAGATTCCCTGCCTCAGATTCCCTGCCTCTGATTCCCTGCCTCTGATTCCCTGCCTCTGATTCCCTGCCTCTGATTCCATGTCTCTGATTCCCTGCCTCTGATTCCCTGCCTCTGATTCCCTACCTCTGATTCCCCGCCTCTGATAAACTGCCTCTCTTTCCCTTCCTCTATTTCCGTGCCTCTTTCTCTCCATCTCGTTTCCAACATCTCATTTCCCCCCTCTGATAACCTGCCTCTGATTCCATGCATCTGATTCCCCGCCTCAGATTCCCTACCTCAGATTCCCTGCATCAGATTCACTGCCTCAGATTCCCTGCCTCCTATTCCCTTCACCTGATTCCCTGCCTCTGATTCCCCGCCTCTGATTCCCCGACTCTGATTCCCCGCCCCTGATTCCCCGCCTCTGATTCGCCGCCTCTGATTCCCCGCTTCCCTTTCCGCCTAACTTTCCAGGCCTCCGTTTCCCCACATCTCTTTCCCCACCTCTGATTCAACGCCTCTGATTCCCCGCCTCTGATTTCCCGCCTCTGATTCCCTGCAACTGATTCCCTGCCTCTGATTCCCCGACTCTGATTCCCCGCCTCCCTTTACGCACAACTTTCCCGGCCTCTGTTTCCCCACAGCTCTTTCCCCGACTCTGATTCCACGCTTCTGATTCTCCGTCTCTGATTCCCTGACTCAGATACCCCGCCTCTGATTCCCCGCCTCAGATTCACCGCCTCAGATTCCCTGACACAGATTCCCTGCCTAAAATTCCCTGCCTCAGATTCCCTTCATCTAAATCCCTGCCTCTGATTCCCCGCCTCTGATTCCCCGCATCTGATTCCCCGCCTCTGATTCCCCGCCTCAGATTCCCTGGCTCTGATTTCCTGCCTCAGATACCCTGCTTCAGATTCCCTGCCTCTGATTACCTGCCTCTGATTCCCCGCCTGTGATTCCACGCCTCTGATTCCCCGCCTCTGATTCCCCACCTCTGAATGCCCGCCTCTGATTCCCTGCGTCTGATTCCGTGCCTCTGAATCGCCGCGTCTGATTCCCCGCCTCTGATTCCCCGCCTCTGATTCCCCGCCTCTGATTCCCCCCCTCCATTTCCGCACAACTTTCCTGGCCTCAATTTCCCCACATCTATTTCCCCGCCTCTGATTCCACGCTTCTGATTCCCTGCGTCTGATTGCCCGCCTCTGATTCCCCGCCTCTGATTCCCCGCCTCTAATTCCCCGCCTCTGATTCCATGCCTCTGATTCCCCACCTCAGATTCCCTGACTCAGATTCCCCGCCTCAGATTCCCTGCCTCAAATTCCCTGCCTCAGATTCCCTTCATCTAAATCCCTGCCTCTGATTCCCCGCCTCTGATTCCCCGCATCTGATTCCCCGCCTCTGATTCCCCGCCTCAGATTCCCTGGCTCTGATTTCCTGCCTCAGATACCCTGCTTCAGATTCCCTGCCTCTGATTACCTGCCTCTGATTCCCCGCCTGTGATTCCACGCCTCTGATTCCCCGCCTCTGATTCCCCACCTCTGATTGCCCGCCTCTGATTCCCTGCGTCTGATTCCGTGCCTCTGAATCGCCGCGTCTGATTCCCCGCCTCTGATTCCCCGCCTCTGATTCCCCACCTCTGATTCCCGCCCTCCATTTCCGCGCAACTTTCCTGGCCTCAATTTCCCCACATCTATTTCCCCGCCTCTGATTCCACGCTTCTGATTCCCTGCGTCTGATTGCCCGCCTCTGATTCCCCGCCTCTGATTCCCCGCCTCTAATTCCCCGCCTCTGATTCCATGCCTCTGATTCCCCACCTCAGATTCCCTGACTCAGATTCCCCGCCTCAGATTCCCCGCATCAGATTCACCGCCTCAGATTCCCTGACACAGATTCCCTGCCTCAAATTCCCTGCCTCAGATTCCCTTCATCTAAATCCCTGCCTCTGATTCCCCGCCTCTTATTCCCCGCATCTGATTCCCCGCCTCTGATTCCCCGCCTCAGAATCCCTGGCTCTGATTTCCTGCCTTAGATACCCTGCTTCAGATTCCCTGCCTCTGATTACCTGCCTCTGATTCCCCGCCTGTGATTCCACGCCTTTGATTCCCCGCCTCTGATTCCCCACCTCTGATTGCCCGCCTCTGATTCCCTGCGTCTGATTCCGTGCCTCTGAATCGCCGCGTCTGATTCCCCGCCTCTGATTCCCCGCCTCTGATTCCCCGCCTCTGATTCCCCGCCTCTGATTCCCCGGCTCTGATTCCCTGACTCAGATTCCCCGCCTCAGATTCCCCGCCTCAGATTCACCGCCTCAGATTCCCTGACACAGATTCCCTTCATCTGATTCCCTGCCTCTGATTCCCTTCATCTAAATCCCTGCCTCTGATTCCCCGCCTCTGATTCCCTGCATCTGATTCCCCGCCTCTGATTCCCCGCCTCAGATTCCCTGGCTCTGATTTCCTGCCTCAGATACCCTGCTTCAGATTCCCTGCCTCTGATTACCTGCCTCTGATTCCCCGCCTATGATTCCACGCCTCTGATTCCCCGCCTCTGATTCCCCACCTCTGATTGCCCGCCTCTGATTCCCTGCGTCTGATTCCGTGCCTCTGAATCGCCGCGTCTGATTCCCTGCCTCTGATTCCCCGCCTCTGATTCACCGCCTCTGATTCCCCGGCTCTGATTCCCCGCCTCTGATTCCCCGCCTCTGATTACCCGCCACTGGTTCCCCGCCTCTGATTCCCCGCCTCTGATTCCCCGCCTCTGATTCCCCGCCTCTGATTCTCCGCCTCTGATTCCCCACCTCTGATTCCCCGCCTCTGATTCCCCGACTCTGATTCCCCGCCTCCCTTTCCGCACAACTTTCCCGGCCTCCGTTTCCCCACATCTCTTTCCCCGACTCTGATTCCACGCTTCTGATTCCCCACCTTTGATTCCCCACCTCTGATTCCCCGCCTCTGTCTCTACGCATCTCTTTCGCCTCCACTCTTTCCCCTCCACTCTTTACGCGCCTCTCTTTCACTCACTCAATTTCAACAACTAAGTTTGATCTGTTTTGTGTCCCTCATTTTCAACACACAAGTTCCAACCACTATGTTTTGCCCATCTCTATCCCCGCCTCTATTTATCCACCTATGTTTACCTGCTTATGTTTACCCGCCTGTTTCCCCGCCTCTGATTACCCACCTTTGATTCCTTGCCTCTCTTTCCCTGCCTCTATTTCTGCGCCTCTTTATCTGCCTCTCTTTCCCCACATCTCTTTCCCCCCTCTGATTCCCCGCATCTGAATCCGCGCCTCTGATTCCCCACCTCAGATTCCCCGCCTCAGATTCCCCTCCACTCATTTCCTGCCTTTATTTGTGCGCCACTTTCTCTGCCTCTCTTTCCCCACATCTCTTTTCCCCCTTCTGCTTTCCAACCACTGAATCCGCGCCTCTGATTCCCCACCTCTGATTCCCCGCCTCTGATTCCCCGACTCTGATTCCCCGCCTCCCTTTCCGTACAACTTTCCCGGCCTCCGTTTCCCCACATCTCTTTCCCTGCCTCTGATTCCATGCTTCTGATACCCTGCCTCAGATTCCCCGCCTCTGATTCCCCACCTCAGATTCCCCGCCTCAGATTCCCTGCCTCCGATTCCCTGCCTCTGATTCCCTGCCTCTGATTCTTTGCCTCTGATTCCCTGCCTCTGATTCCCTGCCTCTGATTCCCCGTCTCTGATTGCGCTCCTCTGATTCCACGCCTCTCTTTCCGTGTCTCTGATTCCCCGCCTCTGATTCCCCGCCTCAGATTCCCCGCCTCAGATTCCCTGCCTCAGATTCCCTTCATCTGATTCCCTGCCTTTGATTCCCCGCCTCAAATTCCCCGCCTCTGATTCCCCGCCTCTGTCTCTACGCCTCTCTTTCGCCTCCACTCTTTCCCCTCCACTCTTTCCGCGCCTCTCTTTCCCTCCCTCAATTTCAACAACTCTGTTTGATCTGTTCTGTGTACCTCATTTCAACACACAAGTTCCAACCACTATGTTTTGCCCATCTCTTTCCCCGCCTCTATTTATCCACCTATGTTTACCTGCCTCTGTTTACCCGCCTGTTTTCCCGCCTCTGATTCCCCACCTTTCATTCCTTGCCTCTCTTTCCCTGTCTCTATTTCTGCGCCTCTTTCTCTGCCTCTCTCTCCCCACATCTCTTTCCCCCCTCTGATTCCCCGCATCTGAATCCGCGCCTCTGATTCCCCACCTCAGATTCCCCGCCTCAGATTCCCCTCCACTCATTTCCTGCCTTTATTTGTGCGCCACTTTCTCTGCCTCTCTTTCCCCACATCTCTTTTCCCCCCTCTGCTTTCCAACCACTGAATCCGCGCCTCTGATTCCCCACCTGTGATTCCACGCCTCTGATTCCCCGCCTCTTATTCCCCACCTCTGATTCCCCGCCTCTGATTCCCCGCCTCAGATTCACCGCCTCAGATTCCCTGACACAGATTCCCTGCCTCAAATTCCCTGCCTCAGATTCCCTTCATCTAAATCCCTGCCTCTGATTCCCCGCCTCTGATTCCCCGCATCTGATTCCCCGCCTCTGATTCCCCGCCTCAGATTCCCTGGCTCTGATTTCCTGCCTCAGATACCCTGCTTCAGATTCCCTGCCTCTGATTACCTGCCTCTGATTCCCCGCCTGTGATTCCACGCCTCTGATTCCCCGCCTCTGATTCCCCACCTCTGAATGCCCGCCTCTGATTCCCTGCGTCTGATTCCGTGCCTCTGAATCGCCGCGTCTGATTCCCCGCCTCTGATTCCCCGCCTCTGATTCCCCGCCTCTGATTCCCCCCCTCCATTTCCGCACAACTTTCCTGGCCTCAATTTCCCCACATCTATTTCCCCGCCTCTGATTCCACGCTTCTGATTCCCTGCGTCTGATTGCCCGCCTCTGATTCCCCGCCTCTGATTCCCCGCCTCTAATTCCCCGCCTCTGATTCCATGCCTCTGATTCCCCACCTCAGATTCCCTGACTCAGATTCCCCGCCTCAGATTCCCTGCCTCAAATTCCCTGCCTCAGATTCCCTTCATCTAAATCCCTGCCTCTGATTCCCCGCCTCTGATTCCCCGCATCTGATTCCCCGCCTCTGATTCCCCGCCTCAGATTCCCTGGCTCTGATTTCCTGCCTCAGATACCCTGCTTCAGATTCCCTGCCTCTGATTACCTGCCTCTGATTCCCCGCCTGTGATTCCACGCCTCTGATTCCCCGCCTCTGATTCCCCACCTCTGATTGCCCGCCTCTGATTCCCTGCGTCTGATTCCGTGCCTCTGAATCGCCGCGTCTGATTCCCCGCCTCTGATTCCCCGCCTCTGATTCCCCACCTCTGATTCCCGCCCTCCATTTCCGCGCAACTTTCCTGGCCTCAATTTCCCCACATCTATTTCCCCGCCTCTGATTCCACGCTTCTGATTCCCTGCGTCTGATTGCCCGCCTCTGATTCCCCGCCTCTGATTCCCCGCCTCTAATTCCCCGCCTCTGATTCCATGCCTCTGATTCCCCACCTCAGATTCCCTGACTCAGATTCCCCGCCTCAGATTCCCCGCATCAGATTCACCGCCTCAGATTCCCTGACACAGATTCCCTGCCTCAAATTCCCTGCCTCAGATTCCCTTCATCTAAATCCCTGCCTCTGATTCCCCGCCTCTTATTCCCCGCATCTGATTCCCCGCCTCTGATTCCCCGCCTCAGAATCCCTGGCTCTGATTTCCTGCCTCAGATACCCTGCTTCAGATTCCCTGCCTCTGATTACCTGCCTCTGATTCCCCGCCTGTGATTCCACGCCTTTGATTCCCCGCCTCTGATTCCCCACCTCTGATTGCCCGCCTCTGATTCCCTGCGTCTGATTCCGTGCCTCTGAATCGCCGCGTCTGATTCCCCGCCTCTGATTCCCCGCCTCTGATTCCCCGCCTCTGATTCCCCGCCTCTGATTCCCCGGCTCTGATTCCCTGACTCAGATTCCCCGCCTCAGATTCCCCGCCTCAGATTCACCGCCTCAGATTCCCTGACACAGATTCCCTTCATCTGATTCCCTGCCTCTGATTCCCTTCATCTAAATCCCTGCCTCTGATTCCCCGCCTCTGATTCCCTGCATCTGATTCCCCGCCTCTGATTCCCCGCCTCAGATTCCCTGGCTCTGATTTCCTGCCTCAGATACCCTGCTTCAGATTCCCTGCCTCTGATTACCTGCCTCTGATTCCCCGCCTATGATTCCACGCCTCTGATTCCCCGCCTCTGATTCCCCACCTCTGATTGCCCGCCTCTGATTCCCTGCGTCTGATTCCGTGCCTCTGAATCGCCGCGTCTGATTCCCTGCCTCTGATTCCCCGCCTCTGATTCACCGCCTCTGATTCCCCGGCTCTGATTCCCCGCCTCTGATTCCCCGCCTCTGATTACCCGCCACTGGTTCCCCGCCTCTGATTCCCCGCCTCTGATTCCCCGCCTCTGATTCCCCGCCTCTGATTCTCCGCCTCTGATTCCCCACCTCTGATTCCCCGCCTCTGATTCCCCGACTCTGATTCCCCGCCTCCCTTTCCGCACAACTTTCCCGGCCTCCGTTTCCCCACATCTCTTTCCCCGACTCTGATTCCACGCTTCTGATTCCCCACCTTTGATTCCCCACCTCTGATTCCCCGCCTCTGTCTCTACGCATCTCTTTCGCCTCCACTCTTTCCCCTCCACTCTTTACGCGCCTCTCTTTCACTCACTCAATTTCAACAACTAAGTTTGATCTGTTTTGTGTCCCTCATTTTCAACACACAAGTTCCAACCACTATGTTTTGCCCATCTCTATCCCCGCCTCTATTTATCCACCTATGTTTACCTGCTTATGTTTACCCGCCTGTTTCCCCGCCTCTGATTACCCACCTTTGATTCCTTGCCTCTCTTTCCCTGCCTCTATTTCTGCGCCTCTTTATCTGCCTCTCTTTCCCCACATCTCTTTCCCCCCTCTGATTCCCCGCATCTGAATCCGCGCCTCTGATTCCCCACCTCAGATTCCCCGCCTCAGATTCCCCTCCACTCATTTCCTGCCTTTATTTGTGCGCCACTTTCTCTGCCTCTCTTTCCCCACATCTCTTTTCCCCCTTCTGCTTTCCAACCACTGAATCCGCGCCTCTGATTCCCCACCTCTGATTCCCCGCCTCTGATTCCCCGACTCTGATTCCCCGCCTCCCTTTCCGTACAACTTTCCCGGCCTCCGTTTCCCCACATCTCTTTCCCTGCCTCTGATTCCATGCTTCTGATACCCTGCCTCAGATTCCCCGCCTCTGATTCCCCACCTCAGATTCCCCGCCTCAGATTCCCTGCCTCCGATTCCCTGCCTCTGATTCCCTGCCTCTGATTCTTTGCCTCTGATTCCCTGCCTCTGATTCCCTGCCTCTGATTCCCCGTCTCTGATTGCGCTCCTCTGATTCCACGCCTCTCTTTCCGTGTCTCTGATTCCCCGCCTCTGATTCCCCGCCTCAGATTCCCCGCCTCAGATTCCCTGCCTCAGATTCCCTTCATCTGATTCCCTGCCTTTGATTCCCCGCCTCAAATTCCCCGCCTCTGATTCCCCGCCTCTGTCTCTACGCCTCTCTTTCGCCTCCACTCTTTCCCCTCCACTCTTTCCGCGCCTCTCTTTCCCTCCCTCAATTTCAACAACTCTGTTTGATCTGTTCTGTGTACCTCATTTCAACACACAAGTTCCAACCACTATGTTTTGCCCATCTCTTTCCCCGCCTCTATTTATCCACCTATGTTTACCTGCCTCTGTTTACCCGCCTGTTTTCCCGCCTCTGATTCCCCACCTTTCATTCCTTGCCTCTCTTTCCCTGTCTCTATTTCTGCGCCTCTTTCTCTGCCTCTCTCTCCCCACATCTCTTTCCCCCCTCTGATTCCCCGCATCTGAATCCGCGCCTCTGATTCCCCACCTCAGATTCCCCGCCTCAGATTCCCCTCCACTCATTTCCTGCCTTTATTTGTGCGCCACTTTCTCTGCCTCTCTTTCCCCACATCTCTTTTCCCCCCTCTGCTTTCCAACCACTGAATCCGCGCCTCTGATTCCCCACCTGTGATTCCACGCCTCTGATTCCCCGCCTCTTATTCCCCACCTCTGATTCCCTGCGTCTGATTCCCTGCCTCTGAATCGCCGCGTCTGATTCCCCGCCTCTGATTCCCCACGTCTGATTCCCCGCCTCTGATTCCCCGACTCTGATTCTCCGCCTCCCTTTCCATACAACTTTCCCGGCCTCCGTTTCCCCACATCTCTTTCCCTGCCTCTGATTCCACGCTTCTGATACCCTGCCTCAGATTCCCCGCCTCTGATTCCCCACCTCAGATTCCCCGCCTCAGATTCCCTGCCTCCGATTCCCTGCCTCTGATTCCCTGCCTCTGATTCCCTGCCTCTGATTCCCTGCCTCTGATTCCCTGCCTCTGATTCCCTGCCTCTGATTCCCCGTCTCTGATTGCGCTCCTCTGATTCCACGCCTCTCTTTTTGTGTCTCTGATTCCTCGCCTCTGATTCCCCGCCTCAGATTCCCCGCCTCAGATTCCCTGCCTCAGATTCCCTTCATCTGATTCCCTGCCTTTGATTCCCCGCCTCTGATTCCCCGCCTCTGTCTCTACACCTCTCTTTCGCCTCCACTCTTTCCCCTCCACTCTTTCCGCGCCTCTCTTTCCCTCCCTCAATTTCAACAACTCTGTTTGATCTGTTCTGTGTACCTCATTTTCAACACACAAGTTCCAACCACTATGTTTCGCTCATCGCTTTCCCCGCCTCTATTTATCCACCTATGTGTACCCGCCGCTGTTTACCCGCCTGTTTCCCCGCCTCTGATTCCCCACCTCAGATTTCACGCCTCAGATTCCCTGCCTCTGATTCCATGCCTCTGATTACCTGCCTCTGATTCCCTGCCTCTGATTCCCTGCCTCTGATTCCCCGCATCTGATACCCCGCCTCTGATTCCTGGCTCTGATTCCCCGCCTCTGATTCCCCGCCTCAGATTCCCCGCCTCAAATTCCCGCCTCAGATTCCCAGCCTCAGATTCCCTGACACAGATTCCCTGCCTCAGATTCCCCGCCTGAATTTCCCTGCCTCTGATTCCCTGCCTCTGATTCCCTGCCTCTGATTCCCTGCCTCAGATTCCCTGACACAGATTCCCTGCCTCATATTCCCCGCCTGAGTTTCCCTACCTCTGATTCCCTGCCTCTGATTCCCTGCCTCTGATTCCCTGCCTCTGATTCCCTGCCGCTGATTCCCTGCCTCTGATGCCCTGCCTCTGATTCCCTGCCTCTGATTCCCCGCCTCTGATTCCCCGCCACCGATTCCGCACTCATGTTTCACTGCCTCTGTTGCTCTGCCTCTGATTTCCCGGCTCAGATTCGCCAGGTCTGATTCCACCCCTCTTATTCCACACCTCTCATTCCGTGTCTCTGATTCCCCGCCACTGATTACCCGCCTCTGATTCCCTGCCTCTGATTCCCTGGCTCTGATTCCCTGCCTCTGATTTCCCGCCTCTGATTCCCCGATTCTGATTCCCCGCCTCCATTTCCACACAACTTTCCCGGCCTCCGTTTCCCCTCATCTCTTTCCCCGCCTCTGATTCCATGTTTTTGATTCCCCGCCTCAGATTCCCCGGCTCTGATTCCTTGCCTCAGATTCCCGACCTCAGACTCCCCGCCTCTGATTCCCCGCCTCTGATGCCCCGCCTCTTATTCCCCTCCTCTGATTCCCCGCCTCTGATACCCCGCCTCTGATACCCCGCCTCTGATTGCCCGCCTCTGATTCCCCGCCTCTGATTCCCCGCCTTCGACTCCCCGCCTCCGAATCCCCGTCTCCGATTCCCCGCATCCGATTCCACGCATTGATTCCTTGCCTCTGATTCACTGCCTTTGATTCCCGCCTCTGATTCACCGCCTCTGATTCCCCGCCCCTGATTCCCCGCCTCTGATTCCCCGCCTCTGATTACCCGCCTCTGATTGTCCGCCTCTGATTCCCCGCCTCTGATTCCCCGCCTCTGATTCCCCGCCTCTGATTCCCCATATCTGATTCCCCGCCTCTTTTTCCCCGCCTCTGATTCCCCGCCTCTGATACCCCGCCTCTGTTTCCCCATATCTGATTCCCCGCCTCTGATTCCTCATCTCTGATTCCCCATCTCTGATTCCCCAATTCTGATTCCCCGCCTCTGATTCCCCAGCTCTGATTCCCCGCCTCTGATTCCCTGCCTCTGATTCCCAGCTTCTGATTCCCCGTGTTTGATTCCCTGCCTCTGATTCCCTGCCTCTGATTCCCCATCTCTGATTCACCGCCTCTGATTCCCCGCCTCTGATTCCCCGCGTCTGATTCCCTGCCTCTGATTCCCCGCCTCTGATTCCCCATCTCTGATTTTCCGCCTCTGATTCCCCGTGTCTGATTCCCCGCTTCTGATTCATCGCCTCTGATTCCCTGCGTCTGATTCCCTACCTCTGATGCCCCACCTCTGATTCCCCATCTCTGATTCCCCGTGTCTGATTCCCCGTGTCTGATTCCCCGCCTCTGATTCCCCGCCTCTGATTCCCAGCCTCTGATTCCCCGCCTCTGATTCCCCGCCTCTGTTTCCCCGCCTCTGTTTCCCCGCCTCTGATTCCCCAACTCTGATTCCCCGCTTCTGATTCCCCAGCTCTGATTCACTGCCTCTGATTCCCTGCGTCTGATTCCCTGCCTCTGATTCCCCGCCTCTGATTCGCCGCCTCTGATACCCCGCCTCTGATTCTCCATCTCTAATTCATCACATCTGATTCCCCACCTCTGCTACCCCATCTCTGATTCACTGCCTCTGATTCGGCACCTCTGATTCCCCATATCTGATTCCCCGCCTCTGTTTCCCTGCCTCTGATTCCCCGCCTCTGATTCCCCATATCTGATTCCCCGCCTCTGATTCCCCATCTCTGATTCCCGGACTCTGATTCCCCACCTCTGATTCCCCGCCTCTGATTCCCCGCCTCTGATTACAGGCCTCTGATTCCCGGCCTTTGATTCCCCGCTTCTGATTCTGATTCCCTGCCTCTGATTCCCCATCTCTGATTCCCCACATCTGATTACCTGCCTCTGATTCCCTGCCTCTGATTCCCCACCTCTGATTCCCCGCCTCTGATTCCCAACCTCTGATTCCCCACCTCTGATTCCCCATATCTGATTCCCCGCCTCTTTTTCCCCGCCTCTGATTCCCCGCCTCTGATTCTCCGCCTCTGTTTCCCCATATCTGATTCCCCGCCTCTGATTCCCCATCTCTGATTCCCCATCTCTGATTCCCCAATTCTGATTCCCCGCCTCTGATTCCCCAGCTCTGATTCCCCGCCTCTGATTCCCTGCCTCTGATTCCCAACCTCTGATTCCCCACCTCTGATTCTCCATATCTGATTCCCCGCCTCTGTTTCCCCGCCTCTAATTCCACGCCTCTGTTTCCCCATATCTGATTCCCCGCCTCTGATTCCCCAACTCTGAATCCCCGCCACTGATTCCCCAGCTCTGATGCCCCGCCTCTGATTTCCCCATATCTGATTCCCCGCCTCTGATCCCCAGCTCTGATTCCCAGCCTCTGATTCCCCGTGTTTGATTCCCTGCCTCTGATTCCCTGCCTCTGATTCCCCATATCTGATTCCCGGCCTCTGATTACCGGCCTCTGATTCCCGGCATCTGATACACCGCTTCAGATTCTGATTCCCTGCCTCTGATTCCCCATCACTGATTCCCCACATCTGATTCACTGCCTCTGATTCCCCGCCTCTGATTCCCCGCCTCTGATTCCCCGCCTCTGATTCCCTGCCACTGATTCCCCGCCCCTGATTCCCCACCTCTGATTCCCCATATCTGATTCCACGCCTCTTATTTCCCAACTCTGATTCCCCGCCTCTGATTCCCCGCCTCTGATTCCCCGCCTCTGATTCCCAGCCTCTGATTCCACGCCTCTGATTCCCCATCTATGATTCACCACCTCTGATTCCCCACCTCTGATTCCCCATATCTGACTCCCCGCCTCTGTTACCCCGCCTCTGATTCCCCGCCTCTGATTCCCCATCTCTGATTCCCTGCCTCTGATTCCCCATCTCTGATTCCCCGCCTCTGATTCCCCGCGTCTGATTCCCCGCCTCTGAGTCCCTTCCTCTGATTCCCCATCTCTGATTCACCACCTCTGATTCCCCATCTCTGATTCCCGGCCTCTGATTCCCCACCTCTGATTCCCGGCTCTGATTCCTGGCTTCTGATGCCCGGCCTCTGATTCCCCGCCTCTGATTCCCTGCCTCTAATTCTCCGCCTCTTATTCCCCACCTCTGATTCCCCATACTGATTCCCCACCTCTGTTTCACCGCCTCTGATTCCCCGCCTCTGATTCCCCATCTCTGATTTACAACCTCTGAATCCCCGCGTCTGATTCACCACCGCTGATTCCCCGCCTCTGATTCCCCATCCCTGATTCCCGGCCTCTGATTCCCCACCTCTGATTCCCGGCCTCTGATTCCCGGGCTCTGATTTCCGGCCTCTCATTCCCGGCCTCTCATTCCCGGCCTCTGATTCCCCACCTCTGATTCCCCGCCTCTGATTCCCCATCTCTGATTCCCCATCTCTGATTCCGCACATCTGATTCCCCGCCTCTGATTCCCCGCCTCTGTTTCCCCGCCTCTGATTCCCCGCCTCTGTTTCCCCATATCTGATTCCCCACCTCTGATTCCCCAACTCTGATTCCCCGCTTCTGATTCCCCAGCTCTGATTCCCTGCCTCTGATTCCCTGCGTCTGATTCCCTGCCTCTGATTCCCCGCCTCTGATTCCCCGCCTCTGATTCCCCGCCTCTGATTCCCCATCCCTGATTCCCCGCCTCTGATTCCCAGTGTCTGATTCCCTGCCTCTGATTCACCGCCTCTGATTCCCCGCGTCTGATTCCCTACCTCTGATGCCCCGCCTCTGATTCCCCATCTCTGATTCCCCGCCAGTGATTCCCCGTGTCTGAATCCCTACCTCTGATTCCCCTCCTCTCATTCCCCGCCTCTGTTTCCCCGCCTCTGATTCCCCGCCTCTGATTCCCCATATCTGATTCCCCGCTTCTGATTCCCCAACTCTGATTCCCCGCCTCTGATTCCCCATCTCTGATTCCTGGACTCTGATTCCCCACCTCTGAATCGCAGTCCTCTTATTCCCGGCATCTGATTGCCGGCCTCTGATTCCCGGCCACTGATTCCCTGCCACTGATTCCCCGCCCCTGATTCCCCACCTCTGATTCACCATATCTGATTCCCCGCCTCTGTTTCCCCGCCTCTGATTCGCCGCCTCTGATACCCCGCCTCTGATTCCCCATCTCTAATTCATCACATCTGATTCCCCACCTCTGCTACCCCATCTCTGATTCACTGCCGCTGATTCGGCACCTCTGATTCCCCATATCTGATTCCCCGCCTCTGTTTCCCTGCCTCTGATTCCCCGCCTCTAATTCCCCATATCTGATTCCCCGCCTCTGATTCCCCATCTCTGATTCCCGGACTCTGATTCCCCACCTCTGATTCCCGGCCTCTGATTCCTCGTCTCTGATTACAGGCCTCTGATTCCCGGCCTCTGATTCCCCGCTTCTGATTATGATTCCCTGCCTCTGATTCCCCATATCTGATTACCTGCCTCTGATTCCCTGCCTCTGATTCCCCACCTCTGATTCCCCGCCTCTGATTCCCAACCTCTCATTCCCCACCTCTGATTCCCCATATCTGATTCCCCGCCTCATTTTCCCCGCCTCTGATTCCCCGCCTCTGATTCCCCGCCTCTGTTTCCCCATATCTGATTCCCCGCCTCTGATTTCCCATCTCTGATTCCCCATCTCTGATTCCCCAATTCTGATTCCCCGCCTCTGATTCCCCAGCTCTGATTCCCCGCCTCTGATTCCCTGCCTCTGATTCCCAACCTCTGATTCCCCACCTCTGATTCTCCATATCTGATTCCCTGCCTCTGTTTCCCCGCCTCTAATTCCACGCCTCTGTTTCCCCATATCTGATTCCCCGCCTCTGATTCCCCAACTCTGAATCCCCGCCACTGATTCCCCAGCTCTGATGCCCCGCCTCTGATTTCCCCATGTCTGATTCCCCGCCTCTGATCCCCTGCTCTGATTCCCAGCCTCTGATTCCCCGTGTTTGATTCCCTGCCTCTGATTCCCTGCCTCTGATTCCCCATCTCTGATTCACCGCCTCTGATCCCCCACCTCTGATTCCCATATCTGATTCCCGGCCTCTGATTCCCGGCCTCTGATTCCCGGCATCTGATACACCGCTTCAGATTCTGATTCCCTGCCTCTGATTCCCCATCACTGATTCCCCACATCTGATTCACTGCCTCTGATTCCCCGCCTCTGATTCCCCGCCTCTGATGCCCCGCCTCTGATTCCCTGCCACTGATTCCCCGCCCCTGATTCCCCACCTCTGATTATCCATATCTGATTCCCCGCCTCTGTTTCCCTGCCTCTGATTCCCCGCCTCTGATTCCCCATATCTGATTCCACGCCTCTTATTCCCCAACTCTGATTCCCCGCCTCTGATTCCCCGCCTCTGATTCCCCGCCTCTGATTCCCAGCCTCTGATTCCACGCCTCTGATTCCCCATCTATGATTCACCACCTCTGATTCCCCATATCTGACTCCCCGCCTCTGTTTCCCCGCCTCTGATTCCACGCCTCTGATTCCCCATCTCTGATTCCCTGCCTCTGATTCCCCATCTCTGATTCCCCGCATCTGATTCCCCGCGTCTGATTCCCCGCCTCTGAGACCCTTCCTCTGATTCCCCATCTCTGATTCACCACCTCTGATTCCCCATCTCTGATTCCCGGCCTCTGATTCCCCACCTCTGATTCCCGGCTCTGATTCCTGGCTTCTGATGCCCGGCCTCTGATTCCCCGCCTCTGATTCCCTGCCTCTGATTCTCCGCCTCTTATTCCCCACCTCTGATTCCCCATACTGATTCCCCACCTCTGTTTCACCGCCTCTGATTCCCCGCCTCTGATTCCCCATCTCTGATTTACAACCTCTGAATCCCCGCGTCTGATTCACCACTGCTGATTCCCCGGCTCTGATTCCCCATCCCTGATTCCCGGCCTCTGATTCCCCACCTATGATTCCCGGCCTCTGATTCCTGGCCTCTGATTCCCGGCCTCTGATTCCCGGCCTCTGATTCCCGGCCTCTCATTCCCGTCCTCTCATTCCCGGCCTCTGATTCCCCGCCTCTGATTCCCCGCATCTGATTCCCTGCCACTGATTCCCCATCTCTGATTCCCCACCTCTGATTCCCCATATCTGATTCCCCACCTATGTTTCCCCGCCTCTGATTCCCCGCCTCTGATTCACAACCTCTGATTTCCCACCTCTGATTCCCCATATCTGAATCCCCGCGTCTGTTTCTCTTCCTCTGATTCCCCACCTCTGTTTCCCCATATCTGATTCCCCGCCTCTGATTCCCCAAATCTGATTCCCCGCCTCTGATTCCCCAGCTCTGATTCCCCGCCTCTGATTCCCCGCGTCTGATTCCCTGCGTTTGATTCCCCGCCTCTGATTCCCCATCCCTGATTTTCAGCCTCTGATTCCCCGTGTCTGATTCCCCGCTTCTGATTCACCGCCTCTGATTCCCCGCGTCTGATTCCCTACCTCTGATGCCCCGCCTCTGATTCCCCATCTCTGATTCCCCGTGTCTGATTCCCCGTGTCTGATTCCCCGCCTCTGATTCCCCGCCTCTGATTCCCCGCCTCTGATTCCCCGCGTCTGATTCCCCGCATCAGAGTCCCTTCCTCTGATTCCCCATCTCTGATTCACCACCTCTGATTCCCCATCTCTGATTCCCGGCCTCTGATTCCCCACCTCTGATTCCCGGCTCTGATTCCTGGCTTCTGATGCCCGGCCTCTGATTCCCCGCCTCTGATACCCTGCCTCTGATTCTCCGCCTCTTATTCCCCACCTCTGATTCCCCATACTGATTCCCCACCTCTGTTTCCCTGCCTCTGATTCCCTGCCTCTGATTCCCTGCCTCTGATTCCCTGCCTCTGATTCCCTGCCTCAGATTCCCTGACACAGATTCCCTGCCTCATATTCCCCGCCTGAGTTTCCCTACCTCTGATTCCCTGCCTCTGATTCCCTGCCTCTGATTCCCTGCCTCTGATTCCCTGCCGCTGATTCCCTGCCTCTGATGCCCTGCCTCTGATTCCCTGCCTCTGATTCTCCGCCTCTGATTCCCCGCCACCGATTCCGCACTCATGTTTCACTGCCTCTGTTGCTCTGCCTCTGATTTCCCGGCTCAGATTCGCCAGGTCTGATTCCACCCCTCTTATTCCACACCTCTCATTCCGTGTCTCTGATTCCCCGCCACTGATTACCCACCTCTGATTCCCTGCCTCTGATTCCCTGGCTCTGATTCCCCGCCTCTGATTTCCCGCCTCTGATTCCCCGATTCTGATTCCCCGCCTCCATTTCAACACAACTTTCCCGGCCTCCGTTTCCCCTCATCTCTTTCCCCTCCTCTGATTCCATGCTTCTGATTCCCCGCCTCAGATTCCCCGGCTCTGATTCCTTGCCTCAGATTCCCGACCTCAGACTCCCCGTCTCTGATTCCCCGCCTCTGATGCCCCGCCTCTTATTCCCCTCCTCTGATTCCCCGCCTCTGATACCCCGCCTCTGATACCCCGCCTCTGATTGCCCGCCTCTGATTCCCCGCCTCTGATTCCCCGCCTTCGACTCCCCGCCTCCGAATCCCCGCCTCCGATTCCCCGCATCCGATTCCACGCATTGATTCCTCGCCTCTGATTCACTGCCTTTGATTCCCGCCTCTGATTCCCCACCTCTGATTCCCCGCACCTGATTCCCCGCCTCTGATTCCCCGCCTCTGATTACCCGCCTCTGATTGTCCGCCTCTGATTCCCCGCCTCTGATTCCCCGCCTCTGATTCCCCACCTCAGATTCCCCGCCTCAGATTCCCCGGCTCTGATTCCCCGCCTCTGAACCCTGCCTCTGATTCCCCGCCTCTGATTCACCGCCTCTGATTCCCCACCTCTGAATCCCTGCCTCTCATTGCCCGCCTCTGATTCCCTGGCTCTGATTCCCCGCCTCTGATTCCCCGCCTCTGATTCCCCATATCTGATTCCCCGCCTCTTTTTCCCCGCCTCTGATTCCCCGCCTCTGATTCCCCGCCTCTGTTTCCCCATATCTGATTCCCCGCCTCTGATTCCTCATCTCTGATTCCCCATCTCTGATTCCCCAATTCTGATTCCCCGCCTCTGATTCCCCAGCTCTGATTCCCCGCCTCTGATTCCCTGCCTCTGATTCCCAGCCTCTGATTCCCCGTGTTTGATTCCCTGCCTCTGATTCCCTGCCTCTGATTCCCCATCTCTGATTCACCGCCTCTGATTCCCCGCCTCTGATTCCCCGCGTCTGATTCCCTGCCTCTGATTCCCCGCCTCTGATTCCCCATCTCTGATTTTCCGCCTCTGATTCCCCGTGTCTGATTCCCCGCTTCTGATTCATCGCCTCTGATTCCCTACCTCTGATGCCCCACCTCTGATTCCCCATCTCTGATTCCCCGTGTCTGATTCCCCGCCTCTGATTCCCCGCCTCTGATTCCCCGCCTCTGATTCCCAGCCTCTGATTCCCCGCCTCTGATTCCCCGCCTCTGTTTCCCCGCCTCTGTTTCCCCGCCTCTGATTCCCCAACTCTGATTCCCCGCTTCTGATTCCCCAGCTCTGATTCCCTGCCTCTGATTCCCTGCATCTGATTCCCTGCCTCTGATTCCCCGCCTCTGATTCGCCGCCTCTGATACCCCGCCTCTGATTCTCCATCTCTAATTCATCACATCTGATTCCCCACCTCTGCTACCCCATCTGTGATTCACTGCCTCTGATTCGGCACCTCTGATTCCCCATATCTGATTCCCCGCCTCTGTTTCCCTGCCTCTGATTCCCCGCCTCTGATTCCCCATATCTGATTCCCCGCCTCTGATTCCCCATCTCTGATTCCCGGACTCTGATTCCCCACCTCTGATTCCCCGCCTCTGATTCCCCGCCTCTGATTACAGGCCTCTGATTCCCGGCCTTTGATTCCCCGCTTCTGATTCTGATTCCCTGCCTCTGATTCCCAATCTCTGATTCCCCACATCTGATTACCTGCCTCTGATTCCCTGCCTCTGATTCCCCACCTCTGATTCCCCGCCTCTGATTCCCAACCTCTGATTCCCCACCTCTGATTCCCCATATCTGATTCCCCGCCTCTTTTACCCCGCCTCTGATTCCCCGCTTCTGATTCTCCGCCTCTGTTTCCCCATATCTGATTCCCCGCCTCTGATTCCCCATCTCTGATTCCCCATCTCTGATTCCCCAATTCTGATTCCCCGGCTCTGATTCCCCAGCTCTGATTCCCCGCCTCTGATTCCCTGCCTCTGATTCCCAACCTCTGATTCCCCACCTCTGATTCTCCATATCTGATTCCCCGCCTCTGTTTCCCCGCCTCTAATTCCACGCCTCTGTTTCCCCATATCTGATTCCCCGCCTCTGATTCCCCAACTCTGAATCCCCGCCACTGATTCCCCAGCTCTGATGCCCCGCCTCTGATTTCCCCATGTCTGATTCCCCGCCTCTGATCCCCAGCTCTGATTCCCAGCCTCTGATTCCCCGTGTTTGATTCCCTGCCTCTGATTCCCTGCCTCTGATTCCCCATCTCTGATTCACCGCCTCTGATTCCCCACCTCTGATTCCCCATATCTGATTCCCGGCCTCTGATTACCGGCCTCTGATTCCCGGCATCTGATACACCGCTTCAGATTCTGATTCCCTGCCTCTGATTCCCCATCACTGATTCCCCACATCTGATTCCCCGCCTCTGATTCCCCGCCTCTGATTCCCTGCCACTGATTCCCCGCCCCTGATTCCCCACCTCTGATTACCCATATCTGATTCCCCGCCTCTGTTTCCCTGCCTCTGATTCCCCGCTTCTGATTCCCCATATCTGATTCCACGCCTCTTATTCCCCAACTCTGATTCCCCGCCTCTGATTCCCCGCCTCTGATTCCCCGCCTCTGATTCCCAGCCTCTGATTCCACGCCTCTGATTCCCCATCTATGATTCACCACCTCTGATTCCCCACCTCTGATTCCCCATATCTGACTCCCCGCCTCTGTTACCCCGCCTCTGATTCCCCGCCTCTGATTCCCCATCTCTGATTCCCTGCCTCTGATTCCCCATCTCTGATTCCCCGCCTCTGATTCCCCGCGTCTGATTCCCCGCCTCTGAGTCCCTTCCTCTGATTCCCCATCTCTGATTCACCACCTCTGATTCCCCATCTCTGATTCCCGGCCTCTGATTCCCCACCTCTGATTCCCGGCTCTGATTCCTGGCTTCTGATGCCCGGCCTCTGATTCCCCGCCTCTGATTCCCTGCCTCTGATTCTCCGCCTCTTATTCCCCACCTCTGATTCCCCATACTGATTCCCCACCTCTGTTTCACCGCCTCTGATTCCCCGCCTCTGATTCCCCATCTCTGATTTACAACCTCTGAATCCCCGCGTCTGATTCACCACCGCTGATTCCCCGCCTCTGATTCCCCATCCCTGATTCCCGGCCTCTGATTCCCCACCTCTGATTCCCGGCCTCTGATTCCCGGGCTCTGATTTCCGGCCTCTCATTCCCGGCCTCTGATTCCCGGCCTCTGATTCCCCACCTCTGATTCCCCGCCTCTGATTCCCCATCTCTGATTCCCCATCTCTGATTCCGCACATCTGATTCCCCGCCTCTGATTCCCCGCCTCTGTTTCCCCGCCTCTGTTTCCCCGCCTCTGTTTCCCCATATCTGATTCCCCACCTCTGATTCCCCAACTCTGATTCCCCGCTTCTGATTCCCCAGCTCTGATTCCCTGCCTCTGATTACCTGCGTCTGATTCCCTGCCTCTGATTCCCCGCCTCTGATTCCCCGCCTCTGATTCCCCGCCTCTGATTCCCCATCCCTGATTCCCCGCCTATGATTCCCAGTGTCTGATTCCCTGCCTCTGATTCACCGCCTCTGATTCCCCGCGTCTGATTCCCTACCTCTGATGCCCCGCCTCTGATTCCCCATCTCTGATTCCCCGCCACTGATTCCCCGTGTCTGAATCCCTACCTCTGATTCCCCTCCTCTCATTCCCCGCCACTGTTTCCCCGCCTCTGATTCCCCGCCTCTGATTCCCCATATCTGATTCCCCGCTTCTGATTCCCCGCTTCTGATTCCCCAACTCTGATTCCCCGCCTCTGATTCCCCATCTCTGATTCCCGGACTCTGATTCCCCACCTCTGAATCGCAGTCCTCTTATTCCCGGCATCTGATTGCCGGCCTCTGATTCCCGGCCACTGATTCCCTGCCACTGATTCCCCGCCCCTGATTCCCCACCTCTGATTCACCATATCTGATTCCCCGCCTCTGTTTCCCCGCCTCTGTTTCGCCGCCTCTGATACCCCGCCTCTGATTCCCCATCTCTAATTCATCACATCTGATTCCCCACCTCTGCTACCCTATCTCTGATTCACTGCCTCTGATTCGGCACCTCTGATTCCCCATATCTGATTCCCCGCCTCTGTTTCCCTGCCTCTGATTCCCCGCCTCTAATTCCCCATATCTGATTCCCCGCCTCTGATTCCCCATCTCTGATTCCCGGACTCTGATTCCCCACCTCTGATTCCCGGCCTCTGATTCCTCGTCTCTGATTACAGGCCTCTGATTCCCGGCCTCTGATTCCCCGCTTCTGATTATGATTCCCTGCCTCTGATTCCCCATATCTGATTACCTGCCTCTGATTCCCTGCCTCTGATTCCCCACCTCTGATTCCCCGCCTCTGATTCCCAACCTCTCATTCCCCACCTCTGATTCCCCATATCTGATTCCCCGCCTCTTTTTCCCCGCCTCTGATTCCCCGCCTCTCATTCCCCGCCTCTGTTTCCCCATATCTGATTCCCCGCCTCTGATTTCCCATCTCTGATTCCCCATCTCTGATTCCCCAATTCTGATTCCCCGCCTCTGATTCCCCAGCTCTGATTCCCCGCCTCTGATTCCCTGCCTCTGATTCCCAACCTCTGATTCCCCACCTCTGATTCTCCATATCTGATTCCCTGCCTCTGTTTCCCCGCCTCTAATTCCACGCCTCTGTTTCCCCATATCTGATTCCCCGCCTCTGATTCCCCAACTCTGAATCCCCGCCACTGATTCCCCAGCTCTGATGCCCCGCCTCTGATTTCCCCATGTCTGATTCCCCGCCTCTGATCCCCAGCTCTGATTCCCAGCCTCTGATTCCCCGTGTTTGATTCCCTGCCTCTGATTCCCTGCCTCTGATTCCCCATCTCTGATTCACCGCCTCTGATCCCCCACCTCTGATTCCCATATCTGATTCCCGGCCTCTGATTCCCGGCCTCTGATTCCCGGCATCTGATACACCGCTTCAGATTCTGATTCCCTGCCTCTGATTCCCCATCACTGATTCCCCACATCTGATTCACTGCCTCTGATACCCCGCCTCTGATTCCCCGCCTCTGATTCCCCGCCTCTGATTCCCTGCCACTGATTCCCCGCCCCTGATTCCCCACCTCTGATTACCCATATCTGATTCCCCGCCTCTGTTTCCCTGCCTCTGATTCCCCGCCTCTGATTCCCCATATCTGATTCCACCACCTCCGATTCCCGGCCTCTGATTCCCGGGCTCTGATTCCCCGCCTCTGATTTCCAATCTCTGATTCCCCATCTCTGATTCCCCAATTCTGATTCCCCGCCTCTGATTCCCCAGCTCTGATTCCCCGCCTCTGATTCCCTGCCTCTGATTCCCAACCTCTGATTCCCCACCTCTGATTCTCCATATCTGATTCCCTGCCTCTGTTTCCCCGCCTCTAATTCCACGCCTCTGTTTCCCCATATCTGATTCCCCGCCTCTGATTCCCCAACTCTGAATCCCCGCCACTGATTCCCCAGCTCTGATGCCCCGCCTCTGATTTCCCCATGTCTGATTCCCCGCCTCTGATCCCCAGCTCTGATTCCCAGCCTCTGATTCCCCGTGTTTGATTCCCTGCCTCTGATTCCCTGCCTCTGATTCCCCATCTCTGATTCACCGCCTCTGATCCCCCACCTCTGATTCCCATATCTGATTCCCGGCCTCTGATTCCCGGCCTCTGATTCCCGGCATCTGATACACCGCTTCAGATTCTGATTCCCTGCCTCTGATTCCCCATCACTGATTCCCCACATCTGACTCCCCGCCTCTGTTTCCCCGCCTCTGATTCCACGCCTCTGATTCCCCATCTATGATTCACCACCTCTGATTCCCCATATCTGACTCCCCGCCTCTGTTTCCCCGCCTCTGATTCCACGCCTCTGATTCCCCATCTCTGATTCCCTGCCTCTGATTCCCCATCTCTGATTCCCCGCATCTGATTCCCCGCGTCTGATTCCCCGCCTCTGAGACCCTTCCTCTGATTCCCCATCTCTGATTCACCACCTCTGATTCCCCATCTCTGATTCCCGGCCTCTGATTCCCCACCTCTGATTCCCGGCTCTGATTCCTGGCTTCTGATGCCCGGCCTCTGATTCCCCGCCTCTGATTCCCTGCCTCTGATTCTCCGCCTCTTATTCCCCACCTCTGATTCCCCATACTGATTCCCCACCTCTGTTTCACCGCCTCTGATTCCCCGCCTCTGATTCCCCATCTCTGATTTACAACCTCTGAATCCCCGCGTCTGATTCACCACTGCTGATTCCCCGGCTCTGATTCCCCATCCCTGATTCCCGGCCTCTGATTCCCCACCTATGATTCCCGGCCTCTGATTCCTGGCCTCTGATTCCCGGCCTCTGATTCCCGGCCTCTGATTCCCGGCCTCTCATTCCCGTCCTCTCATTCCCGGCCTCTGATTCCCCGCCTCTGATTCTCCGCATCTGATTCCCTGCCACTGATTCCCCATCTCTGATTCCCCACCTCTGATTCCCCATATCTGATTCCCCACCTATGTTTCCCCGCCTCTGATTCCCCGCCTCTGATTCACAACCTCTGATTTCCCACCTCTGATTCCCCATATCTGAATCCCCGCGTCTGTTTCCCTTCCTCTGATTCCCCATACTGATTCCCCACCTCTGTTTCCCCGCCTCTGATTCCCCGCCTCTGATTCCCCATCTCTGATTTACAACCTCTGAATCCCCGCGTCTGATTCACCACCGCTGATTCCCCGCCTCTGATTCCCCATCCCTGATTCCCGGCCTCTGATTCCCCACCTCTGATTCCCGGCCTCTGATTCCCGGGCTCTGATTCCCGGCCTCTCATTCCCGGCCTCTGATTCCCGGCCTCTGATTCCCCATATCTGATTCCCCACCTATGTTTCCCCGCCTCTGATTCCCCGCCTCTGATTCACAACCTCTGATTTCCCACCTCTGATTCCCCATATCTGAATCCCCGCGTCTGTTTCCCTTCCTCTGATTCCCCGCCTCTGTTTCCCCATATCTGATTCCCCGCCTCTGATTCCCCAACTCTGATTCCCCGCCTCTGATTCCCCAGCTTTGATTCCCCGCCTCTGATTCCCCGCGTCTGATTCCCTGCGTTTGAATCCCCGCCTCTGATTCCCCATCTCTGATTTTCAGCCTCTGATTCCCCGTGTCTGATTCCCCGCTTCTGATTCACCGCCTCTGATTCCCCGCGTCTGATTCCCTACCTCTGATGCCCCGCCTCTGATTCCCCATCTCTGATTCCCCGTGTCTGATTCCCCGTGTCTGATTCCCCGCCTCTGATTCCCCGCCTCTGATTCCCCGCCTCTGATTCCCCGCCTCTGATTCCCCGCGTCTGATTCCCCGCATCAGAGTCCCTTCCTCTGATTCCCCATCTCTGATTCACCACCTCTGATTCCCCATCTCTGATTCCCGGCCTCTGATTCCCCACCTCTGATTCCCGGCTCTGATTCCTGGCTTCTGATGCCCGGCCTCTGATTCCCCGCCTCTGATTCGCTGCCTCTGATTCTCCGCCTCTTATTCCCCACCTCTGATTCCCCATACTGATTCCCCACCTCTGTTTCCCCGCCTCTGATTCCCCGCCTCTGATTCCCCATCTCTGATTTACAACCTCTGAATCCCCGCGTCTGATTCACCACCGCTGATTCCCCGCCTCTGATTCCCCATCCCTGATTCCCGGCCTCTGATTCCCCACCTCTGATTCCCGGCCTCTGATTCCCGGGCTCTGATTCCCGGCCTCTCATTCCCGGCCTCTGATTCCCGGCCTCTGATTCCCCACCTCTGATTCCCCTCCTCTGATTCCCCATCTCTGATTCCCCATCTCTGATTCCGCACATCTGATGCCCCGCCTCTGATTCCCCGCCTCTGATTCCCCGCCTCTGATTCCCCACCTCTGATTCCCCATATCTGATTCCCCACCTATGTTTCCCCGCCTCTGATTCCCCGCGTCTGATTCCCTACCTCTGATGCCCCGCCTCTGATTCCCCATCTCTGATTCCCCGCCACTGATTCCCCGTGTCTGAATCCCTACCTCTGATTCCCCTCCTCTCATTCCCCGCCACTGTTTCCCCGCCTCTGATTCCCCGCCTCTGATTCCCCATATCTGATTCCCCGCTTCTGATTCCCCGCTTCTGATTCCCCAACTCTGATTCCCCGCCTCTGATTCCCCATCTCTGATTCCCGGACTCTGATTCCCCACCTCTGAATCGCAGTCCTCTTATTCCCGGCATCTGATTGCCGGCCTCTGATTCCCGGCCACTGATTCCCTGCCACTGATTCCCCGCCCCTGATTCCCCACCTCTGATTCACCATATCTGATTCCCCGCCTCTGTTTCCCCGCCTCTGTTTCGCCGCCTCTGATACCCCGCCTCTGATTCCCCATCTCTAATTCATCACATCTGATTCCCCACCTCTGCTACCCTATCTCTGATTCACTGCCTCTGATTCGGCACCTCTGATTCCCCATATCTGATTCCCCGCCTCTGTTTCCCTGCCTCTGATTCCCCGCCTCTAATTCCCCATATCTGATTCCCCGCCTCTGATTCCCCATCTCTGATTCCCGGACTCTGATTCACCACCTCTGATTCCCGGCCTCTGATTCCTCGTCTCTGATTACAGGCCTCTGATTCCCGGCCTCTGATTCCCCGCTTCTGATTATGATTCCCTGCCTCTGATTCCCCATATCTGATTACCTGCCTCTGATTCCCTGCCTCTGATTCCCCACCTCTGATTCCCCGCCTCTGATTCCCAACCTCTCATTCCCCACCTCTGATTCCCCATATCTGATTCCCCGCCTCTTTTTCCCCGCCTCTGATTCCCCGCCTCTGATTCCCCGCTTCTGATTCCCCAACTCTGATTCCCCGCCTCTGATTCCCCATCTCTGATTCCCGGACTCTGATTCCCCACCTCTGAATCGCAGTCCTCTTATTCCCGGCATCTGATTGCCGGCCTCTGATTCCCGGCCACTGATTCCCTGCCACTGATTCCCCGCCCCTGATTCCCCACCTCTGATTCACCATATCTGATTCCCCGCCTCTGTTTCCCCGCCTCTGTTTCGCCGCCTCTGATACCCCGCCTCTGATTCCCCATCTCTAATTCATCACATCTGATTCCCCACCTCTGCTACCCTATCTCTGATTCACTGCCTCTGATTCGGCACCTCTGATTCCCCATATCTGATTCCCCGCCTCTGTTTCCCTGCCTCTGATTCCCCGCCTCTAATTCCCCATATCTGATTCCCCGCCTCTGATTCCCCATCTCTGATTCCCGGACTCTGATTCACCACCTCTGATTCCCGGCCTCTGATTCCTCGTCTCTGATTACAGGCCTCTGATTCCCGGCCTCTGATTCCCCGCTTCTGATTATGATTCCCTGCCTCTGATTCCCCATATCTGATTACCTGCCTCTGATTCCCTGCCTCTGATTCCCCACCTCTGATTCCCCGCCTCTGATTCCCAACCTCTCATTCCCCACCTCTGATTCCCCATATCTGATTCCCCGCCTCTTTTTCCCCGCCTCTGATTCCCCGCCTCTGATTCCCCGCCTCTGTTTCCCCATATCTGATTCCCCGCCTCTGATTTCCCATCTCTGATTCCCCATATCTGATTCCCTGCCTCTGTTTCCCCGCCTCTGATTCCCCATATCTGATTCCCCATATCTGATTCCCCGCTTCTGATTCCCCGCTTCTGATTCCCCAACTCTGATTCCCCGCCTCTGATTCCCCATCTCTGATTCCCGGACTCTGATTCCCCACCTCTGAATCGCAGTCCTCTTATTCCCGGCATCTGATTGCCGGCCTCTGATTCCCGGCCACTGATTCCCTGCCACTGATTCCCCGCCCCTGATTCCCCACCTCTGATTCACCATATCTGATTCCCCGCCTCTGTTTCCCCGCCTCTGTTTCGCCGCCTCTGATACCCCGCCTCTGATTCCCCATCTCTAATTCATCACATCTGATTCCCCACCTCTGCTACCCTATCTCTGATTCACTGCCTCTGATTCGGCACCTCTGATTCCCCATATCTGATTCCCCGCCTCTGATTCCCTGCCTCTGTTTCCCCGCCTCTAATTCCACGCCTCTGTTTCCCCATATCTGATTCCCCGCCTCTGATTCCCCAACTCTGAATCCCCGCCACTGATTCCCCAGCTCTGATGCCCCGCCTCTGATTTCCCCATGTCTGATTCCCTGCCTCTGATCCCCAGCTCTGATTCCCAGCCTCTGATTCCCCGTGTTTGATTCCCTGCCTCTGATTCCCTGCCTCTGATTCCCCATCTCTGATTCACCGCCTCTGATCCCCCACCTCTGATTCCCATATCTGATTCCCGGCCTCTGATTCCCGGCCTCTGATTCCCGGCATCTGATACACCGCTTCAGATTCTGATTCCCTGCCTCTGATTCCCCATCACTGATTCCCCACATCTGATTCACTGCCTCTGATACCCCGCCTCTGATTCCCCGCCTCTGATTCCCCGCCTCTGATTCCCTGCCACTGATTCCCCGCCCCTGATTCCCCACCTCTGATTACCCATATCTGATTCCCCGTCTCTGTTTCCCTGCCTCTGATTCCCCGCCTCTAATTCCCCATATCTGATTCCACCACCTCCGATTCCCGGCCTCTGATTCCCGGGCTCTGATTCCCCGCCTCTGATTTCCCATCTCTGATTCCCCATCTCTGATTCCCCAATTCTGATTCCCCGCCTCTGATTCCCCAGCTCTGATTCCCCGCCTCTGATTCCCTGCCTCTGATTCCCAACCTCTGATTCCCCACCTCTGATTCTCCATATCTGACTCCCTGCCTCTGTTTCCCCGCCTCTAATTCCACGCCTCTGTTTCCCCATATCTGATTCCCCGCCTCTGATTCCCCAACTCTGAATCCCCGCCACTGATTCCCCAGCTCTGATGCCCCGCCTCTGATTTCCCCATGTCTGATTCCCCGCCTCTGATCCCCAGCTCTGATTCCCAGCCTCTGATTCCCCGTGTTTGATTCCCTGCCTCTGATTCCCTGCCTCTGATTCCCCATCTCTGATTCACCGCCTCTGATCCCCCACCTCTGATTCCCATATCTGATTCCCGGCCTCTGATTCCCGGCCTCTGATTCCCGGCATCTGATACACCGCTTCAGATTCTGATTCCCTGCCTCTGATTCCCCATCACTGATTCCCCACATCTGACTCCCCGCCTCTGTTTCCCCGCCTCTGATTCCACGCCTCTGATTCCCCATCTATGATTCACCACCTCTGATTCCCCATATCTGACTCCCCGCCTCTGTTTCCCCGCCTCTGATTCCACGCCTCTGATTCCCCATCTCTGATTCCCTGCCTCTGATTCCCCATCTCTGATTCCCCGCATCTGATTCCCCGCGTCTGATTCCCCGCCTCTGAGACACTTCCTCTGATTCCCCATCTCTGATTCACCACCTCTGATTCCCCATCTCTGATTCCCGGCCTCTGATTCCCCACCTCTGATTCCCGGCTCTGATTCCTGGCTTCTGATGCCCGGCCTCTGATTCCCCGCCTCTGATTCCCTGCCTCTGATTCTCCGCCTCTTATTCCCCACCTCTGATTCCCCATACTGATTCCCCACCTCTGTTTCACCGCCTCTGATTCCCCGCCTCTGATTCCCCATCTCTGATTTACAACCTCTGAATCCCCGCGTCTGATTCACCACTGCTGATTCCCCGGCTCTGATTCCCCATCCCTGATTCCCGGCCTCTGATTCCCCACCTATGATTCCCGGCCTCTGATTCCTGGCCTCTGATTCCCGGCCTCTGATTCCCGGCCTCTGATTCCCGGCCTCTCATTCCCGTCCTCTCATTCCCGGCCTCTGATTCCCCGCCTCTGATTCTCCGCATCTGATTCCCTGCCACTGATTCCCCATCTCTGATTCCCCACCTCTGATTCCCCATATCTGATTCCCCACCTATGTTTCCCCGCCTCTGATTCCCCGCCTCTGATTCACAACCTCTGATTTCCCACCTCTGATTCCCCATATCTGAATCCCCGCGTCTGTTTCCCTTCCTCTGATTCCCCGCCTCTGTTTCCCCATATCTGATTCCCCGCCTCTGATTCCCCAACTCTGATTCCCCGCCTCTGATTCCCCAGCTCTGATTCCCCGCCTCTGATTCCCCGCGTCTGATTCCCTGCGTTTGAATCCCCGCCTCTGATTCCCCATCTCTGATTTTCAGCCTCTGATTCCCCGTGTCTGATTCCCCGCTTCTGATTCACCGCCTCTGATTCCCCGCGTCTGATTCCCTACCTCTGATGCCCCGCCTCTGATTCCCCATCTCTGATTCCCCGTGTCTGATTCCCCGTGTCTGATTCCCCGCCTCTGATTCCCCGCCTCTGATTCCCCGCCTCTGATTCCCCGCCTCTGATTCCCCGCCTCTGATTCCCCGCATCAGAGTCCCTTCCGCTGATTCCCCATCTCTGATTCACCACCTCTGATTCCCCATCTCTGATTCCCGGCCTCTGATTCCCCACCTCTGATTCCCGGCTCTGATTCCTGGCTTCTGATGCCCGGCCTCTGATTCCCCGCCTCTGATTCGCTGCCTCTGATTCTCCGCCTCTTATTCCCCACCTCTGATTCCCCATACTGATTCCCCACCTCTGTTTCCCCGCCTCTGATTCCCCGCCTCTGATTCCCCATCTCTGATTTACAACCTCTGAATCCCCGCGTCTGATTCACCACCGCTGATTCCCCGCCTCTGATTCCCCATCCCTGATTCCCGGCCTCTGATTCCCCACCTCTGATTCCCGGCCTCTGATTCCCGGGCTCTGATTCCCGGCCTCTCATTCCCGGCCTCTGATTCCCGGCCTCTGATTCCCCACCTCTGATTCCCCGCCTCTGATTCCCCATCTCTGATTCCCCATCTCTGATTCCGCACATCTGATGCCCCGCCTCTGATTCCCCGCCTCTGATTCCCCGCCTCTGATTCCCCACCTCTGATTCCCCATATCTGATTCCCCACCTATGTTTCCCCGCCTCTGATTCCCCGCCTCTGATTCACAACCTCTGATTCCCCACCTCTGATTCCCCATATCTGAATCCCCGCGTCTGTTTCCCTTCCTCTGATTCCCCGCCTCTGTTTCCCCATATCTGATTCCCCGCCTCTGATTCCCCAACTCTGATTCCCCGCCTCTGATTCCCCAGCTCTGATTCCCCGCCTCTGATTCCCCGCGTCTGATTCCCTGCCTCTGATTCCCCGCCTCTGATTCCCCATCTCTGATTCGCCGCCTCTGATTACCCATATCTGATTCCCCGCCTCTGTTTCCCTGCCTCTGATTCCCCGCCTCTGATTCCCCATATCTGATTCCACGCCTCTTATTCCCCAACTCTGATTCCCCGCCTCTGATTCCCCGCCTCTGATTCCCCGCCTCTGATTCCCAGCCTCTGATTCCACGCCTCTGATTCCCCATCTATGATTCACCACCTCTGATTCCCCACCTCTGATTCCCCATATCTGACTCCCCGCCTCTGTTACCCCGCCTCTGATTCCCCGCCTCTGATTCCCCATCTCTGATTCCCTGCCTCTGATTCCCCATCTCTGATTCCCCGCCTCTGATTCCCCGCATCTGATTCCCCGCCTCTGAGTCCCTTCCTCTGATTCCCCATCTCTGATTCACCACCTCTGATTCCCCATCTCTGATTCCCGGCCTCTGATTCCCCACCTCTGATTCCCGGCTCTGATTCCTGGCTTCTGATGCCCGGCCTCTGATTCCCCGCCTCTGATTCCCTGCCTCTGATTCTCCGCCTCTTATTCCCCACCTCTGATTCCCCATACTGATTCCCCACCTCTGTTTCACCGCCTCTGATTCCCCGCCTCTGATTCCCCATCTCTGATTTACAACATCTGAATCCCCGCGTCTGATTCACCACCGCTGATTCCCCGCCTCTGATTCCCCATCCCTGATTCCCGGCCTCTGATTCCCCACCTCTGATTCCCGGCCTCTGATTCCCGGGCTCTGATTTCCGGCCTCTCATTCCCGGCCTCTGATTCCCGGCCTCTGATTCCCCACCTCTGATTCCCCGCCTCTGATTCCCCATCTCTGATTCCCCATCTCTGATTCCGCACATCTGATTCCCCGCCTCTGATTCCCCGCCTCTGTTTCCCCGCCTCTGTTTCCCCGCCTCTGTTTCCCCATATCTGATTCCCCACCTCTGATTCCCCAACTCTGATTCCCCGCTTCTGATTCCCCAGCTCTGATTCCCTGCCTCTGATTACCTGCGTCTGATTCCCTGCCTCTGATTCCCCGCCTCTGATTCCCCGCCTCTGATTCCCCGCCTCTGATTCCCCATCCCTGATTCCCCGCCTCTGATTCCCAGTGTCTGATTCCCTGCCTCTGATTCACCGCCTCTGATTCCCCGCGTCTGATTCCCTACCTCTGATGCCCCGCCTCTGATTCCCCATCTCTGATTCCCCGCCACTGATTCCCCGTGTCTGAATCCCTACCTCTGATTCCCCTCCTCTCATTCCCCGCCACTGTTTCCCCGCCTCTGATTCCCCGCCTCTGATTCCCCATATCTGATTCCCCGCTTCTGATTCCCCGCTTCTGATTCCCCAACTCTGATTCCCCGCCTCTGATTCCCCATCTCTGATTCCCGGACTCTGATTCCCCACCTCTGAATCGCAGTCCTCTTATTCCCGGCATCTGATTGCCGGCCTCTGATTCCCGGCCACTGATTCCCTGCCACTGATTCCCCGCCCCTGATTCCCCACCTCTGATTCACCATATCTGATTCCCCGCCTCTGTTTCCCCGCCTCTGTTTCGCCGCCTCTGATACCCCGCCTCTGATTCCCCATCTCTAATTCATCACATCTGATTCCCCACCTCTGCTACCCTATCTCTGATTCACTGCCTCTGATTCGGCACCTCTGATTCCCCATATCTGATTCCCCGCCTCTGTTTCCCTGCCTCTGATTCCCCGCCTCTAATTCCCCATATCTGATTCCCCGCCTCTGATTCCCCATCTCTGATTCCCGGACTCTGATTCCCCACCTCTGATTCCCGGCCTCTGATTCCTCGTCTCTGATTACAGGCCTCTGATTCCCGGCCTCTGATTCCCCATATCTGATTACCTGCCTCTGATTCCCTGCCTCTGATTCCCCACCTCTGATTCCCCGCCTCTGATTCCCAACCTCTCATTCCCCACCTCTGATTCCCCATATCTGATTCCCCGCCTCTTTTTCCCCGCCTCTGATTCCCCGCCTCTGATTCCCCGCCTCTGTTTCCCCATATCTGATTCCCCGCCTCTGATTTCCCATCTCTGATTCCCCATCTCAGATTCCCCAATTCTGATTCCCCGCCTCTGATTCCCCAGCTCTGATTCCCCGCCTCTGATTCCCTGCCTCTGATTCCCAACCTCTGATTCCCCACCTCTGATTCTCCATATCTGATTCCCTGCCTCTGTTTCCCCGCCTCTAATTCCACGCCTCTGTTTCCCCATATCTGATTCCCCGCCTCTGATTCCCCAACTCTGAATCCCCGCCACTGATTCCCCAGCTCTGATGCCCCGCCTCTGATTTCCCCATGTCTGATTCCCCGCCTCTGATCCCCAGCTCTGATTCCCAGCCTCTGATTCCCCGTGTTTGATTCCCTGCCTCTGATTCCCTGCCTCTGATTCCCCATCTCTGATTCACCGCCTCTGATCCCCCACCTCTGATTCCCATATCTGATTCCCGGCCTCTGATTCCCGGCCTCTAATTCCCGGCATCTGATACACCGCTTCAGATTCTGATTCCCTGCCTCTGATTCCCCATCACTGATTCCCCACATCTGATTCACTGCCTCTGATACCCCGCCTCTGATTCCCCGCCTCTGATTCCCCGCCTCTGATTCCCTGCCACTGATTCCCCGCCCCTGATTCCCCACCTCTGATTACCCATATCTGATTCCCCGCCTCTGTTTCCCTGCCTCTGATTCCCCGCCTCTGATTCCCCATATCTGATTCCACCACCTCCGATTCCCGGCCTCTGATTCCCGGGCTCTGATTCCCCGCCTCTGATTTCCCATCTCTGATTCCCCATCTCTGATTCCCCAATTCTGATTCCCCGCCTCTGATTCCCCAGCTCTGATTCCCCGTGTTTGATTCCCTGCCTCTGATTCCCTGCCTCTGATTCCCCATCTCTGATTCACCGCCTCTGATCCCCCACCTCTGATTCCCATATCTGATTCCCGGCCTCTGATTCCCGGCCTCTGATTCCCGGCATCTGATACACCGCTTCAGATTCTGATTCCCTGCCTCTGATTCCCCATCACTGATTCCCCACATCTGACTCCCCGCCTCTGTTTCCCCGCCTCTGATTCCACGCCTCTGATTCCCCATCTATGATTCACCACCTCTGATTCCCCATATCTGACTCCCCGCCTCTGTTTCCCCGCCTCTGATTCCACGCCTCTGATTCCCCATCTCTGATTCCCTGCCTCTGATTCCCCATCTCTGATTCCCCGCATCTGATTCCCCGCGTCTGATTCCCCGCCTCTGAGACCCTTCCTCTGATTCCCCATCTCTGATTCACCACCTCTGATTCCCCATCTCTGATTCCCGGCCTCTGATTCCCCACCTCTGATTCCCGGCTCTGATTCCTGGCTTCTGATGCCCGGCCTCTGATTCCCCGCCTCTGATTCCCTGCCTCTGATTCTCCGCCTCTTATTCCCCACCTCTGATTCCCCATACTGATTCCCCACCTCTGTTTCACCGCCTCTGATTCCCCGCCTCTGATTCCCCATCTCTGATTTACAACCTCTGAATCCCCGCGTCTGATTCACCACTGCTGATTCCCCGGCTCTGATTCCCCATCCCTGATTCCCGGCCTCTGATTCCCCACCTATGATTCCCGGCCTCTGATTCCTGGCCTCTGATTCCCGGCCTCTGATTCCCGGCCTCTGATTCCCGGCCTCTCATTCCCGTCCTCTCATTCCCGGCCTCTGATTCCCCGCCTCTGATTCTCCGCATCTGATTCCCTGCCACTGATTCCCCATCTCTGATTCCCCACCTCTGATTCCCCATATCTGATTCCCCACCTATGTTTCCCCGCCTCTGATTCCCCGCCTCTGATTCACAACCTCTGATTTCCCACCTCTGATTCCCCATATCTGAATCCCCGCGTCTGTTTCCCTTCCTCTGATTCCCCGCCTCTGTTTCCCCATATCTGATTCCCCGCCTCTGATTCCCCAACTCTGATTCCCCGCCTCTGATTCCCCAGCTCTGATTCCCCGCCTCTGATTCCCCGCGTCTGATTCCCTGCGTTTGAATCCCCGCCTCTGATTCCCCATCTCTGATTTTCAGCCTCTGATTCCCCGTGTCTGATTCCCCGCTTCTGATTCACCGCCTCTGATTCCCCGCGTCTGATTCCCTACCTCTGATGCCCCGCCTCTGATTCCCCATCTCTGATTCCCCGTGTCTGATTCCCCGTGTCTGATTCCCCGCCTCTGATTCCCCGCCTCTGATTCCCCGCCTCTGATTCCCCGCCTCTGATTCCCCGCGTCTGATTCCCCGCATCAGAGTCCCTTCCTCTGATTCCCCATCTCTGATTCACCACCTCTGATTCCCCATCTCTGATTCCCGGCCTCTGATTCCCCACCTCTGATTCCCGGCTCTGATTCCTGGCTTCTGATGCCCGGCCTCTGATTCCCCGCCTCTGATTCGCTGCCTCTGATTCTCCGCCTCTTATTCCCCACCTCTGATTCCCCATACTGATTCCCCACCTCTGTTTCCCCGCCTCTGATTCCCCGCCTCTGATTCCCCATCTCTGATTTACAACCTCTGAATCCCCGCGTCTGATTCACCACCGCTGATTCCCCGCCTCTGATTCCCCATCCCTGATTCCCGGCCTCTGATTCCCCACCTCTGATTCCCGGCCTCTGATTCCCGGGCTCTGATTCCCGGCCTCTCATTCCCGGCCTCTGATTCCCGGCCTCTGATTCCCCACCTCTGATTCCCCGCCTCTGATTCCCCATCTCTGATTCCCCATCTCTGATTCCGCACATCTGATGCCCCGCCTCTGATTCCCCGCCTCTGATTCCCCGCCTCTGATTCCCCACCTCTGATTCCCCATATCTGATTCCCCACCTATGTTTCCCCGCCTCTGATTCCCCGCGTCTGATTCCCTACCTCTGATGCCCCGCCTCTGATTCCCCATCTCTGATTCCCCGCCACTGATTCCCCGTGTCTGAATCCCTACCTCTGATTCCCCTCCTCTCATTCCCCGCCACTGTTTCCCCGCCTCTGATTCCCCGCCTCTGATTCCCCATATCTGATTCCCCGCTTCTGATTCCCCGCTTCTGATTCCCCAACTCTGATTCCCCGCCTCTGATTCCCCATCTCTGATTCCCGGACTCTGATTCCCCACCTCTGAATCGCAGTCCTCTTATTCCCGGCATCTGATTGCCGGCCTCTGATTCCCGGCCACTGATTCCCTGCCACTGATTCCCCGCCCCTGATTCCCCACCTCTGATTCACCATATCTGATTCCCCGCCTCTGTTTCCCCGCCTCTGTTTCGCCGCCTCTGATACCCCGCCTCTGATTCCCCATCTCTAATTCATCACATCTGATTCCCCACCTCTGCTACCCTATCTCTGATTCACTGCCTCTGATTCGGCACCTCTGATTCCCCATATCTGATTCCCCGCCTCTGTTTCCCTGCCTCTGATTCCCCGCCTCTAATTCCCCATATCTGATTCCCCGCCTCTGATTCCCCATCTCTGATTCCCGGACTCTGATTCCCCACCTCTGATTCCCGGCCTCTGATTCCTCGTCTCTGATTACAGGCCTCTGATTCCCGGCCTCTGATTCCCCGCTTCTGATTATGATTCCCTGCCTCTGATTCCCCATATCTGATTACCTGCCTCTGATTCCCTGCCTCTGATTCCCCACCTCTGATTCCCCGCCTCTGATTCCCAACCTCTCATTCCCCACCTCTGATTCCCCATATCTGATTCCCCGCCTCTTTTTCCCCGCCTCTGATTCCCCGCCTCTGATTCCCCGCCTCTGTTTCCCCATATCTGATTCCCCGCCTCTGATTTCCCATCTCTGATTCCCCATCTCTGATTCCCCAATTCTGATTCCCCGCCTCTGATTCCCCAGCTCTGATTCCCCGCCTCTGATTCCCTGCCTCTGATTCCCAACCTCTGATTCCCCACCTCTGATTCTCCATATCTGATTCCCTGCCTCTGTTTCCCCGCCTCTAATTCCACGCCTCTGTTTCCCCATATCTGATTCCCCGCCTCTGATTCCCCAACTCTGAATCCCCGCCACTGATTCCCCAGCTCTGATGCCCCGCCTCTGATTTCCCCATGTCTGATTCCCCGCCTCTGATCCCCAGCTCTGATTCCCAGCCTCTGATTCCCCGTGTTTGATTCCCTGCCTCTGATTCCCTGCCTCTGATTCCCCATCTCTGATTCACCGCCTCTGATCCCCCACCTCTGATTCCCATATCTGATTCCCGGCCTCTGATTCCCGGCCTCTGATTCCCGGCATCTGATACACCGCTTCAGATTCTGATTCCCTGCCTCTGATTCCCCATCACTGATTCCCCACATCTGATTCACTGCCTCTGATACCCCGCCTCTGATTCCCCGCCTCTGATTCCCCGCCTCTGATTCCCTGCCACTGATTCCCCGCCCCTGATTCCCCACCTCTGATTACCCATATCTGATTCCCCGCCTCTGTTTCCCTGCCTCTGATTCCCCGCCTCTGATTCCCCATATCTGATTCCACCACCTCCGATTCCCGGCCTCTGATTCCCGGGCTCTGATTCCCCGCCTCTGATTTCCCATCTCTGATTCCCCATCTCTGATTCCCCAATTCTGATTCCCCGCCTCTGATTCCCCAGCTCTGATTCCCCGCCTCTGATTCCCTGCCTCTGATTCCCAACCTCTGATTCCCCACCTCTGATTCTCCATATCTGATTCCCTGCCTCTGTTTCCCCGCCTCTAATTCCACGCCTCTGTTTCCCCATATCTGATTCCCCGCCTCTGATTCCCCAACTCTGAATCCCCGCCACTGATTCCCCAGCTCTGATGCCCCGCCTCTGATTTCCCCATGTCTGATTCCCCGCCTCTGATCCCCAGCTCTGATTCCCAGCCTCTGATTCCCCGTGTTTGATTCCCTGCCTCTGATTCCCTGCCTCTGATTCCCCATCTCTGATTCACCGCCTCTGATCCCCCACCTCTGATTCCCATATCTGATTCCCGGCCTCTGATTCCCGGCCTCTGATTCCCGGCATCTGATACACTGCTTCAGATTCTGATTCCCTGCCTCTGATTCCCCATCACTGATTCCCCACATCTGACTCCCCGCCTCTGTTTCCCCGCCTCTGATTCCACGCCTCTGATTCCCCATCTATGATTCACCACCTCTGATTCCCCATATCTGACTCCCCGCCTCTGTTTCCCCGCCTCTGATTCCACGCCTCTGATTCCCCATCTCTGATTCCCTGCCTCTGATTCCCCATCTCTGATTCCCCGCATCTGATTCCCCGCGTCTGATTCCCCGCCTCTGAGACCCTTCCTCTGATTCCCCATCTCTGATTCACCACCTCTGATTCCCCATCTCTGATTCCCGGCCTCTGATTCCCCACCTCTGATTCCCGGCTCTGATTCCTGGCTTCTGATGCCCGGCCTCTGATTCCCCGCCTCTGATTCCCTGCCTCTGATTCTCCGCCTCTTATTCCCCACCTCTGATTCCCCATACTGATTCCCCACCTCTGTTTCACCGCCTCTGATTCCCCGCCTCTGATTCCCCATCTCTGATTTACAACCTCTGAATCCCCGCGTCTGATTCACCACTGCTGATTCCCCGGCTCTGATTCCCCATCCCTGATTCCCGGCCTCTGATTCCCCACCTATGATTCCCGGCCTCTGATTCCTGGCCTCTGATTCCCGGCCTCTGATTCCCGGCCTCTGATTCCCGGCCTCTCATTCCCGTCCTCTCATTCCCGGCCTCTGATTCCCCGCCTCTGATTCTCCGCATCTGATTCCCTGCCACTGATTCCCCATCTCTGATTCCCCACCTCTGATTCCCCATATCTGATTCCCCACCTATGTTTCCCCGCCTCTGATTCCCCGCCTCTGATTCACAACCTCTGATTTCCCACCTCTGATTCCCCATATCTGAATCCCCGCGTCTGTTTCCCTTCCTCTGATTCCCCGCCTCTGTTTCCCCATATCTGATTCCCCGCCTCTGATTCCCCAACTCTGATTCCCCGCCTCTGATTCCCCAGCTCTGATTCCCCGTCTCTGATTCCCCGCGTCTGATTCCCTGCGTTTGAATCCCCGCCTCTGATTCCCCATCTCTGATTTTCAGCCTCTGATTCCCCGTGTCTGATTCCCCGCTTCTGATTCACCGCCTCTGATTCCCCGCGTCTGATTCCCTACCTCTGATGCCCCGCCTCTGATTCCCCATCTCTGATTCCCCGTGTCTGATTCCCCGTGTCTGATTCCCCGCCTCTGATTCCCCGCCTCTGATTCCCCGCCTCTGATTCCCCGCCTCTGATTCCCCGCCTCTGATTCCCCGCATCAGAGTCCCTTCCTCTGATTCCCCATCTCTGATTCACCACCTCTGATTCCCCATCTCTGATTCCCGGCCTCTGATTCCCCACCTCTGATTCCCGGCTCTGATTCCTGGCTTCTGATGCCCGGCCTCTGATTCCCCGCCTCTGATTCGCTGCCTCTGATTCTCCGCCTCTTATTCCCCACCTCTGATTCCCCATACTGATTCCCCACCTCTGTTTCCCCGCCTCTGATTCCCCGCCTCTGATTCCCCATCTCTGATTTACAACCTCTGAATCCCCGCGTCTGATTCACCACCGCTGATTCCCCGCCTCTGATTCCCCATCCCTGATTCCCGGCCTCTGATTCCCCACCTCTGATTCCCGGCCTCTGATTCCCGGGCTCTGATTCCCGGCCTCTCATTCCCGGCCTCTGATTCCCGGCCTCTGATTCCCCACCTCTGATTCCCCGCCTCTGATTCCCCATCTCTGATTCCCCATCTCTGATTCCGCACATCTGATGCCCCGCCTCTGATTCCCCGCCTCTGATTCCCCGCCTCTGATTCCCCACCTCTGATTCCCCATATCTGATTCCCCACCTATGTTTCCCCGCCTCTGATTCCCCGCCTCTGATTCACAACCTCTGATTCCCCACCTCTGATTCCCCATATCTGAATCCCCGCGTCTGTTTCCCTTCCTCTGATTCCCCGCCTCTGTTTCCCCATATCTCATTCCCCGCCTCTGATTCCCCAACTCTGATTCCCCTCCTCTGATTCCCCAGCTCTGATTCCCCGCCTCTGATTCCCCGCGTCTGATTCCCTGCCTCTGATTCCCCGCCTCTGATTCCCCATCTCTGATTCGCCGCCTCTGATTCCCCGTGTCTGATTCCCCGCTTCTGATTCACCGCCTTTGATTCCCCGCGTCTGATTCCCTACCTCTGATGCCCCGCCTCTGATTCCCCATCTCTGATTCCCCGTGTCTGATTCCCCGTGTCTGATTCCCCACCTCTGATTCCCGGCTCTGATTCCTGGCTTCTGATTCCCCAACTCTGATTCCCCGCCTCTGATTCCCCATCTCTGATTCCCGGACTCTGATTCCCCACCTCTGAATCGCAGTCCTCTTATTCCCGGCATCTGATTGCCGGACTCTGATTCCCGGCCACTGATTCCCTGCCACTGATTCCCCGCCCCTGATTCCCCACCTCTGATTCACCATATCTGATTCCCCGCCTCTGTTTCCCCGCCTCTGATTCGCCGCCTCTGATACCCCGCCTCTGATTCCCCATCTCTAATTCATCACATCTGATTCCCCACCTCTGCTACCCTATCTCTGATTCACTTCCTCTGATTCGGCACCTCTGATTCCCCATATCTGATTCCCCGCCTCTGTTTCCCTGCCTCTGATTCCCCGCCTCTAATTCCCCATATCTGATTCCCCGCCTCTGATTCCCCATCTCTGATTCCCGGACTCTGATTCCCCACCTCTGATTCCCGGCCTCTGATTCCTCGTCTCTGATTACAGGCCTCTGATTCCCGGCCTCTGATTCCCCGCTTCTGATTATGATTCCCTGCCTCTGATTCCCCATATCTGATTACCTGCCTCTGATTCCCTGCCTCTGATTCCCCACCTCTGATTCCCCGCCTCTGATTCCCAACCTCTCATTCCACACCTCTGATTCCCCATATCTGATTCCCCGCCTCTTTTTCCCCGCCTCTGATTCCCCGCCTCTGATTCCCCGCCTCTGTTTCCCCATATCTGATTCCCCGCCTCTGATTTCCTATCTCTGATTCCCCATCTCTGATTCCCCAATTCTGATTCCCCGCCTCTGATTCCCCAGCTCTGATTCCCCGCCTCTGATTCCCTGCCTCTGATTCCCAACCTCTGATTCCCCACCTCTGATTCTCCATATCTGATTCCCTGCCTCTGTTTCCCCGCCTCTAATTCCACACCTCTGTTTCCCCATATCTGATTCCCCGCCTCTGATTCCCCAACTCTGAATCCCCGCCACTGATTCCCCAGCTCTGATGCCCCGCCTCTGATTTCCCCATGTCTGATTCCCCGCCTCTGATCCCCAGCTCTGATTCCCAGCCTCTGATTCCCCGTGTTTGATTCCCTGCCTCTGATTCCCTGCCTCTGATTCCCCATCTCTGATTCACCGCCTCTGATCCCCCACCTCTGATTCCCGGCCTCTGATTCCCGGCCTCTGATTCCCGGCCTCTGATTCCCGGCATCTGATACACCGCTTCAGATTCTGATTCCCTGCCTCTGATTCCCCATCACTGATTCCCCACATCTGATTCACTGCCTCTGATACCCCACCTCTGATTCCCCGCCTCTGATTCACCGCCTCTGATTCCCTGCCACTGATTCCCCGCCCCTGATTCCCCACCTCTGATTACCCATAATTGATTCCCCGCCTCTGTTTCCCTGCCTCTGATTCCCCGCCTCTGATTCCCCATATCTGATTCCACCACCTCTGATTCCCGGCCTCTGATTCCCGGGCTCTGATTCCCCGCCTCTGATTTCCCATCTCTGATTCCCCATCTCTGATTCCCCAATTCTGATTCCCCGCCTCTGATTCCCCAGCTCTGATTCCCCGCCTCTGATTCCCTGCCTCTGATTCCCAACCTCTGATTCCCCACCTCTGATTCTCCAAATCTGATTCCCTGCCTCTGTTTCCCCGCCTCTAATTCCACGCCTCTGTTTCCCCATATCTGATTCCCCGCCTCTGATTCCCCAACTCTGAATCCCCGCCACTGATTCCCCAGCTCTGACGCCCCGCCTCTGATTTCCCCATGTCTGATTCCCCGCCTCTGATCCCCAGCTCTGATTCCCAGCCTCTGATTCCCCGTGTTTGATTCCCTGCCTCTGATTCCCTGCCTCTGATTCCCCATCTCTGATTCACCGCCTCTGATCCCCCACCTCTTATTCCCATATCTGATTCCCGGCCTCTGATTCCCGGCCTCTGATTCCCGGCATCTGATACACCGCTTCAGATTCTGATTCCCTGCCTCTGATTCCCCATCACTGATTCCCCACATCTGATTCACTGCCTCTGATACCCCGCCTCTGATTTCCCGCCTCTGATTCCCCGCCTCTGATTCCCTGCCACTGATTCCCCGCCCCTGATTCCCCACCTCTGATTACCCATATCTGATTCCCCGCCTCTGTTTCCCTGCCTCTGATTCCCCGCCTCTGATTCCCCATATCTGATTCCACGCCTCTTATTCCCCAACTCTGATTCTCCGCCTCTGATTCCCCGCCTCTGATTCCCCGCCTCTGATTCCCAGCCTCTGATTCCACGCCTCTGATTCCCCATCTATGATTCACCACCTCTGATTCCCCATATCTGACTCCCCGCCTCTGTTTCCCCGCCTCTGATTCCACGCCTCTGATTCCCCATCTCTGATTCCCTGCCTCTGATTCCCCATCTCTGATTCCCCGCATCTGATTCCCCGCGTCTGATTCCCCGCCTCTGAGACCCTTCCTCTGATTCCCCATCTCTTATTCACCACCTCTGATTCCCCATCTCTGATTCCCGGCCTCTGATTCCCCACCTCTGATTCCCGGCTCTGATTCCTGGCTTCTGATGCCCGGCCTCTGATTCCCCGCCTCTGATTCCCTGCCTCTGATTCTCCGCCTCTTATTCCCCACCTCTGATTCCCCATACTGATTCCCCACCTCTGTTTCACCGCCTCTGATTCCCCGCCTCTGATTCCCCATCTCTGATTTACAACCTCTGAATCCCCGCGTCTGATTCACCACTGCTGATTCCCCGGCTCTGATTCCCCATCCCTGATTCCCGGCCTCTGATTCCCCACCTATGATTCCCGGCCTCTGATTCCTGGCCTCTGATTCCCGGCCTCTGATTCCCGGCCTCTGATTCCCGGCCTCTCATTCCCGTCCTCTCATTCCCGGCCTCTGATTCCCCGCCTCTGATTCCCCGCATCTGATTCCCTGCCACTGATTCCCCATCTCTGATTCCCCACCTCTGATTCCCCATATCTGATTCCCCACCTATGTTTCCCTGCCTCTGATTCCCCGCCTCTGATGCACAACCTCTGATTTCCCACCTCTGATTCCCCATATCTGAATCCCCGCGTCTGTTTCCCTTCCTCTGATTCCCCGCCTCTGTTTCCCCATATCTGATTCCCCGCCTCTGATTCCCCAACTCTGATTCCCCGCCTCTGATTCCCCAGCTCTGATTCCCCGCCTCTGATTCCCCGCGTCTGATTCCCTGCGTTTGATTCCCCGCCTCTGATTCCCCATCTCTGATTTTCAGCCTCTGATTCCCCGTGTCTGATTCCCCGCTTCTGATTCACCGCCTCTGATTCCCCGCGTCTGATTCCCTACCTCTGATGCCCCGCCTCTGATTCCCCATCTCTGATTCCCCGTGTCTGATTCCCCGTGTCTGATTCCCCGCCTCTGATTCCCCGCCTCTGATTCCCCGCCTCTGATTCCCCGCGTCTGATTCCCCGCATCAGAGTCCCTTCCTCTGATTCCCCATCTCTGATTCACCACCTCTGATTCCCCATCTCTGATTCCCGGCCTCTGATTCCCCACCTCTGATTCCCGGCTCTGATTCCTGGCTTCTGATGCCCGGCCTCTGATTCCCCGCCTCTGATTCCCTGCCTCTGATTCTCCGCCTCTTATTCCCCACCTCTGATTCCCCATACTGATTCCCCACCTCTGTTTCCCCGCCTCTGATTCCCCGCCTCTGATTCCCCATCTCTGATTTACAACCTCTGAATCCCCGCGTCTGATTCACCACCGCTGATTCCCCGCCTCTGATTCCCCGCCTCTGATTACAGGCCTCTGATTCCCGGCCTTTGATTCCCCGCTTCTGATTCTGATTCCCTGCCTCTGATTCCCAATCTCTGATTCCCCACATCTGATTACCTGCCTCTGATTCCCTGCCTCTGATTCCCCACCTCTGATTCCCCGCCTCTGATTCCCAACCTCTGATTCCCCACCTCTGATTCCCCATATCTGATTCCCCGCCTCTTTTACCCCGCCTCTGATTCCCCGCCTCTGATTCTCCGCCTCTGTTTCCCCATATCTGATTCCCCGCCTCTGATTCCCCATCTCTGATTCCCCATCTCTGATTCCCCAATTCTGATTCCCCGGCTCTGATTCCCCAGCTCTGATTCCCCGCCTCTGATTCCCTGCCTCTGATTCCCAACCTCTGATTCCCCACCTCTGATTCTCCATATCTGATTCCCCGCCTCTGTTTCCCCGCCTCTAATTCCACGCCTCTGTTTCCCCATATCTGATTCCCCGCCTCTGATTCCCCAACTCTGAATCCCCGCCACTGATTCCCCAGCTCTGATGCCCCGCCTCTGATTTCCCCATGTCTGATTCCCCGCCTCTGATCCCCAGCTCTGATTCCCAGCCTCTGATTCCCCGTGTTTGATTCCCTGCCTCTGATTCCCTGCCTCTGATTCCCCATCTCTGATTCACCGCCTCTGATTCCCCACCTCTGATTCCCCATATCTGATTCCCGGCCTCTGATTACCGGCCTCTGATTCCCGGCATCTGATACACCGCTTCAGATTCTGATTCCCTGCCTCTGATTCCCCATCACTGATTCCCCACATCTGATTCACTGCCTCTGATTCCCCGCCTCTGATTCCCTGCAACTGATTCCCCGCCCCTGATTCCCCACCTCTGATTACCCATATCTGATTCCCCGCCTCTGTTTCCCTGCCTCTGATTCCCCGCCTCTGATTCCCCATATCTGATTCCACGCCTCTTATTCCCCAACTCTGATTCCCCGCCTCTGATTCCCCGCCTCTGATTCCCCGCCTCTGATACCCAGCCTCTGATTCCACGCCTCTGATTCCCCATCTATGATTCACCACCTCTGATTCCCCACCTCTGATTCCCCACCTCTGATTCCTCATATCTGACTCCCCGCCTCTGTTACCCCGCCTCTGATTCCCCGCCTCTGATTCCCCATCTCTGATTCCCTGCCTCTGATTCCCCATCTCTGATTCCCCGCCTCTGATTCCCCGCGTCTGATTCCCCGCCTCTGAGTCCCTTCCTCTGATTTCCCATCTCTGATTCACCACCTCTGATTCCCCATCTCTGATTCCCGGCCTCTGATTCCCCACCTCTGATTCCCGGCTCTGATTCCTGGCTTCTGATGCCCGGCCTCTGATTCCCCGCCTCTGATTCCCTGCCTCTGATTCTCCGCCTCTTATTCCCCACCTCTGATTCCCCATACTGATTCCCCACCTCTGTTTCACCGCCTCTGATTCCCCGCCTCTGATTCCCCATCTCTGATTTACAACCTCTGAATCCCCGCGTCTGATTCACCACCGCTGATTCCCCGCCTCTGATTCCCCATCCCTGATTCCCGGCCTCTGATTCCCCACCTCTGATTCCCGGCCTCTGATTCCCGGGCTCTGATTTCCGGCCTCTCATTCCCGGCCTCTGATTCCCGGCCTCTGATTCCCCACCTCTGATTCCCCGCCTCTGATTCCCCATCTCTGATTCCCCATCTCTGATTCCGCACATCTGATTCCCCGCCTCTGATTCCCCGCCTCTGTTTCCCCGCCTCAGTTTCCCCGCCTCTGTTTCCCCATATCTGATTCCCCACCTCTGATTCCCCAACTCTGATTCCCCGCTTCTGATTCCCCAGCTCTGATTCCCTGCCTCTGATTCCCTGCGTCTGATTCCCTGCCTCTGATTCCCCGCCTCTGATTCCCCGCCTCTGATTCCCCGCCTCTGATTCCCCATCCCTGATTCCCCGCCTCTGATTCCCAGAGTCTGATTCCCTGCCTCTGATTCACCGCCTCTGATTCCCCGCGTCTGATTCCCTACCTCTGATGCCCCGCCTCTGATTCCCCATCTCTGATTCCCCGCCACTGATTCCCCGTGTCTGAATCCCTACCTCTGATTCCCCTCCTCTCATTCCCCGCCACTGTTTCCCCGCCTCTGATTCCCCGCCTCTGATTCCCCATATCTGATTCCCCGCTTCTGATTCCCCGCTTCTGATTCCCCAACTCTGATTCCCCGCCTCTGATTCCCCATCTCTGATTCCCGGACTCTGATTCCCCACCTCTGAATCGCAGTCCTCTTATTCCCGGCATCTGATTGCCGGCCTCTGATTCCCGGCCACTGATTCCCTGCCACTGATTCCCCGCCCCTGATTCCCCACCTCTGATTCACCATATCTGATTCCCCGCCTCTGTTTCCCCGCCTCTGTTTCGCCGCCTCTGATACCCCGCCTCTGATTCCCCATCTCTAATTCATCACATCTGATTCCCCACCTCTGCTACCCTATCTCTGATTCACTGCCTCTGATTCGGCACCTCTGATTCCCCATATCTGATTCCCCACCTCTGTTTCCCTGCCTCTGATTCCCCGCCTCTAATTCCCCATATCTGATTCCCCGCCTCTGATTCCCCATCTCTGATTCCCGGACTCTGATTCCCCACCTCTGATTCCCGGCCTCTGATTCCTCGTCTCTGATTACAGGCCTCTGATTCCCGGCCTCTGATTCCCCGCTTCTGATTATGATTCCCTGCCTCTGATTCCCCATATCTGATTACCTGCCTCTGATTCCCTGCCTCTGATTCCCCACCTCTGATTCCCCGCCTCTGATTCCCAACCTCTCATTCCCCACCTCTGATTCCCCATATCTGATTCCCCGCCTCTTTTTCCCCGCCTCTGATTCCCCGCCTCTGATTCCCCGCCTCTGTTTCCCCATATCTGATTCCCCGCCTCTGATTTCCCATCTCTGATTCCCCATCTCTGATTCCCCAATTCTGATTCCCCGCCTCTGATTCCCCAGCTCTGATTCCCCGCCTCTGATTCCCTGCCTCTGATTCCCAACCTCTGATTCCCCACCTCTGATTCTCCATATCTGATTCCCTGCCTCTGTTTCCCCGCCTCTAATTCCACGCCTCTGTTTCCCCATATCTGATTCCCCGCCTCTGATTCCCCAACTCTGAATCCCCGCCACTGATTCCCCAGCTCTGATGCCCCGCCTCTGATTTCCCCATGTCTGATTCCCCGCCTCTGATCCCCAGCTCTGATTCCCAGCCTCTGATTCCCCGTGTTTGATTCCCTGCCTCTGATTCCCTGCCTCTGATTCCCCATCTCTGATTCACCGCCTCTGATCCCCCACCTCTGATTCCCATATCTGATTCCCGGCCTCTGATTCCCGGCCTCTGATTCCCGGCATCTGATACACCGCTTCAGATTCTGATTCCCTGCCTCTGATTCCCCATCACTGATTCCCCACATCTGATTCACTGCCTCTGATACCCCGCCTCTGATTCCCCGCCTCTGATTCCCCGCCTCTGATTCCCTGCCACTGATTCCCCGCCCCTGATTCCCCACCTCTGTTTCCCTGCCTCTGATTCCCCGCCTCTGATTCCCCATATCTGATTCCACCACCTCCGATTCCCGGCCTCTGATTCCCGGGCTCTGATTCCCCGCCTCTGATTTCCCATCTCTGATTCCCCATCTCTGATTCCCCAATTCTGATTCCCCGCCTCTGATTCCCCAGCTCTGATTCCCCGCCTCTGATTCCCTGCCTCTGATTCCCAACCTCTGATTCCCCACCTCTGATTCTCCATATCTGATTCCCTGCCTCTGTTTCCCCGCCTCTAATTCCACGCCTCTGTTTCCCCATATCTGATTCCCCGCCTCTGATTCCCCAACTCTGAATCCCCGCCACTGATTCCCCAGCTCTGATGCCCCGCCTCTGATTTCCCCATGTCTGATTCCCCGCCTCTGATCCCCAGCTCTGATTCCCAGCCTCTGATTCCCCGTGTTTGATTCCCTGCCTCTGATTCCCTGCCTCTGATTCCCCATCTCTGATTCACCGCCTCTGATCCCCCACCTCTGATTCCCATATCTGATTCCCGGCCTCTGATTCCCGGCCTCTGATTCCCGGCATCTGATACACCGCTTCAGATTCTGATTCCCTGCCTCTGATTCCCCATCACTGATTTCCCACATCTGACTCCCCGCCTCTGTTTCCCCGCCTCTGATTCCACGCCTCTGATTCCCCATCTATGATTCACCACCTCTGATTCCCCATATCTGACTCCCCGCCTCTGTTTCCCCGCCTCTGATTCCACGCCTCTGATTCCCCATCTCTGATTCCCTGCCTCTGATTCCCCATCTCTGATTCCCCGCATCTGATTCCCCGCGTCTGATTCCCCGCCTCTGAGACCCTTCCTCTGATTCCCCATCTCTGATTCACCACCTCTGATTCCCCATCTCTGATTCCCGGCCTCTGATTCCCCACCTCTGATTCCCGGCTCTGATTCCTGGCTTCTGATGCCCGGCCTCTGATTCCCCGCCTCTGATTCCCTGCCTCTGATTCTCCGCCTCTTATTCCCCACCTCTGATTCCCCATACTGATTCCCCACCTCTGTTTCACCGCCTCTGATTCCCCGCCTCTGATTCCCCATCTCTGATTTACAACCTCTGAATCCCCGCGTCTGATTCACCACTGCTGATTCCCCGGCTCTGATTCCCCATCCCTGATTCCCGGCCTCTGATTCCCCACCTATGATTCCCGGCCTCTGATTCCTGGCCTCTGATTCCCGGCCTCTGATTCCCGGCCTCTGATTCCCGGCCTCTCATTCCCGTCCTCTCATTCCCGGCCTCTGATTCCCCGCCTCTGATTCTCCGCATCTGATTCCCTGCCACTGATTCCCCATCTCTGATTCCCCACCTCTGATTCCCCATATCTGATTCCCCACCTATGTTTCCCCGCCTCTGATTCCCCGCCTCTGATTCACAACCTCTGATTTCCCACCTCTGATTCCCCATATCTGAATCCCCGCGTCTGTTTCCCTTCCTCTGATTCCCCGCCTCTGTTTCCCCATATCTGATTCCCCGCCTCTGATTCCCCAACTCTGATTCCCCGCCTCTGATTCCCCAGCTCTGATTCCCCGCCTCTGATTCCCCGCGTCTGATTCCCTGCGTTTGAATCCCCGCCTCTGATTCCCCATCTCTGATTTTCAGCCTCTGATTCCCCGTGTCTGATTCCCCGCTTCTGATTCACCGCCTCTGATTCCCCGCGTCTGATTCCCTACCTCTGATGCCCCGCCTCTGATTCCCCATCTCTGATTCCCCGTGTCTGATTCCCCGTGTCTGATTCCCCGCCTCTGATTCCCCGCCTCTGATTCCCCGCCTCTGATTCCCCGCCTCTGATTCCCCGCCTCTGATTCCCCGCATCAGAGTCCCTTCCGCTGATTCCCCATCTCTGATTCACCACCTCTGATTCCCCATCTCTGATTCCCGGCCTCTGATTCCCCACCTCTGATTCCCGGCTCTGATTCCTGGCTTCTGATGCCCGGCCTCTGATTCCCCGCCTCTGATTCGCTGCCTCTGATTCTCCGCCTCTTATTCCCCACCTCTGATTCTCCATATCTGATTCCCTGCCTCTGTTTCCCCGCCTCTAATTCCACGCCTCTGTTTCCCCATATCTGATTCCCCGCCTCTGATTCCCCAACTCTGAATCCCCGCCACTGATTCCCCAGCTCTGATGCCCCGCCTCTGATTTCCCCATGTCTGATTCCCCGCCTCTGATCCCCAGCTCTGATTCCCAGCCTCTGATTCCCCGTGTTTGATTCCCTGCCTCTGATTCCCTGCCTCTGATTCCCCATCTCTGATTCACCGCCTCTGATCCCCCACCTCTGATTCCCATATCTGATTCCCGGCCTCTGATTCCCGGCATCTGATACACCGCTTCAGATTCTGATTCCCTGCCTCTGATTCCCCATCACTGATTCCCCACATCTGATTCACTGCCTCTGATACCCCGCCTCTGATTCCCCGCCTCTGATTCCCCGCCTCTGATTCCCTGCCACTGATTCCCCGCCCCTGATTCCCCACCTCTGTTTCCCTGCCTCTGATTCCCCGCCTCTGATTCCCCATATCTGATTCCACCACCTCCGATTCCCGGCCTCTGATTCCCGGGCTCTGATTCCCCGCCTCTGATTTCCCATCTCTGATTCCCCATCTCTGATTCCCCAATTCTGATTCCCCGCCTCTGATTCCCCAGCTCTGATTCCCCGCCTCTGATTCCCTGCCTCTGATTCCCAACCTCTGATTCCCCACCTCTGATTCTCCATATCTGATTCCCTGCCTCTGTTTCCCCGCCTCTAATTCCACGCCTCTGTTTCCCCATATCTGATTCCCCGCCTCTGATTCCCCAACTCTGAATCCCCGCCACTGATTCCCCAGCTCTGATGCCCCGCCTCTGATTTCCCCATGTCTGATTCCCCGCCTCTGATCCCCAGCTCTGATTCCCAGCCTCTGATTCCCCGTGTTTGATTCCCTGCCTCTGATTCCCTGCCTCTGATTCCCCATCTCTGATTCACCGCCTCTGATCCCCCACCTCTGATTCCCATATCTGATTCCCGGCCTCTGATTCCCGGCCTCTGATTCCCGGCATCTGATACACCGCTTCAGATTCTGATTCCCTGCCTCTGATTCCCCATCACTGATTTCCCACATCTGACTCCCCGCCTCTGTTTCCCCGCCTCTGATTCCACGCCTCTGATTCCCCATCTATGATTCACCACCTCTGATTCCCCATATCTGACTCCCCGCCTCTGTTTCCCCGCCTCTGATTCCACGCCTCTGATTCCCCATCTCTGATTCCCTGCCTCTGATTCCCCATCTCTGATTCCCCGCATCTGATTCCCCGCGTCTGATTCCCCGCCTCTGAGACCCTTCCTCTGATTCCCCATCTCTGATTCACCACCTCTGATTCCCCATCTCTGATTCCCGGCCTCTGATTCCCCACCTCTGATTCCCGGCTCTGATTCCTGGCTTCTGATGCCCGGCCTCTGATTCCCCGCCTCTGATTCCCTGCCTCTGATTCTCCGCCTCTTATTCCCCACCTCTGATTCCCCATACTGATTCCCCACCTCTGTTTCACCGCCTCTGATTCCCCGCCTCTGATTCCCCATCTCTGATTTACAACCTCTGAATCCCCGCGTCTGATTCACCACTGCTGATTCCCCGGCTCTGATTCCCCATCCCTGATTCCCGGCCTCTGATTCCCCACCTATGATTCCCGGCCTCTGATTCCTGGCCTCTGATTCCCGGCCTCTGATTCCCGGCCTCTGATTCCCGGCCTCTCATTCCCGTCCTCTCATTCCCGGCCTCTGATTCCCCGCCTCTGATTCTCCGCATCTGATTCCCTGCCACTGATTCCCCATCTCTGATTCCCCACCTCTGATTCCCCATATCTGATTCCCCACCTATGTTTCCCCGCCTCTGATTCCCCGCCTCTGATTCACAACCTCTGATTTCCCACCTCTGATTCCCCATATCTGAATCCCCGCGTCTGTTTCCCTTCCTCTGATTCCCCGCCTCTGTTTCCCCATATCTGATTCCCCGCCTCTGATTCCCCAACTCTGATTCCCCGCCTCTGATTCCCCAGCTCTGATTCCCCGCCTCTGATTCCCCGCGTCTGATTCCCTGCGTTTGAATCCCCGCCTCTGATTCCCCATCTCTGATTTTCAGCCTCTGATTCCCCGTGTCTGATTCCCCGCTTCTGATTCACCGCCTCTGATTCCCCGCGTCTGATTCCCTACCTCTGATGCCCCGCCTCTGATTCCCCATCTCTGATTCCCCGTGTCTGATTCCCCGTGTCTGATTCCCCGCCTCTGATTCCCCGCCTCTGATTCCCCGCCTCTGATTCCCCGCCTCTGATTCCCCGCCTCTGATTCCCCGCATCAGAGTCCCTTCCTCTGATTCCCCATCTCTGATTCACCACCTCTGATTCCCCATCTCTGATTCCCGGCCTCTGATTCCCCACCTCTGATTCCCGGCTCTGATTCCTGGCTTCTGATGCCCGGCCTCTTATTCCCCGCCTCTGATTCGCTGCCTCTGATTCTCCGCCTCTTATTCCCCACCTCTGATTCCCCATACTGATTCCCCACCTCTGTTTCCCCGCCTCTGATTCCCCGCCTCTGATTCCCCATCTCTGATTTACAACCTCTGAATCCCCGCGTCTGATTCACCACCGCTGATTCCCCGCCTCTGATTCCCCATCCCTGATTCCCGGCCTCTGATTCCCCACCTCTGATTCCCGGCCTCTGATTCCCGGGCTCTGATTCCCGGCCTCTCATTCCCGGCCTCTGATTCCCGGCCTCTGATTCCCCACCTCTGATTCCCCGCCTCTGATTCCCCATCTCTGATTCCCCATCTCTGATTCCGCACATCTGATGCCCCGCCTCTGATTCCCCGCCTCTGATTCCCCGCCTCTGATTCCCCACCTCTGATTCCCCATATCTGATTCCCCACCTATGTTTCCCCGCCTCTGATTCCCCGCCTCTGATTCACAACCTCTGATTCCCCACCTCTGATTCCCCATATCTGAATCCCCGCGTCTGTTTCCCTTCCTCTGATTCCCCGCCTCTGTTTCCCCATATCTCATTCCCCGCCTCTGATTCCCCAACTCTGATTCCCCGCCTCTGATTCCCCAGCTCTGATTCCCCGCCTCTGATTCCCCGCGTCTGATTCCCTGCCTCTGATTCCCCGCCTCTGATTCCCCATCTCTGATTCGCCGCCTCTGATTCCCCGTGTCTGATTCCCCGCTTCTGATTCACCGCCTTTGATTCCCCGCGTCTGATTCCCTACCTCTGATGCCCCGCCTCTGATTCCCCATCTCTGATTCCCCGTGTCTGATTCCCCGTGTCTGATTCCCCACCTCTGATTCCCGGCTCTGATTCCTGGCTTCTGATTCCCCAACTCTGATTCCCCGCCTCTGATTCCCCATCTCTGATTCCCGGACTCTGATTCCCCACCTCTGAATCGCAGTCCTCTTATTCCCGGCATCTGATTGCCGGCCTCTGATTCCCGGCCACTGATTCCCTGCCACTGATTCCCCGCCCCTGATTCCCCACCTCTGATTCACCATATCTGATTCCCCGCCTCTGTTTCCCCGCCTCTGATTCGCCGCCTCTGATACCCCGCCTCTGATTCCCCATCTCTAATTCATCACATCTGATTCCCCACCTCTGCTACCCTATCTCTGATTCACTTCCTCTGATTCGGCACCTCTGATTCCCCATATCTGATTCCCCGCCTCTGTTTCCCTGCCTCTGATTCCCCGCCTCTAATTCCCCATATCTGATTCCCCGCCTCTGATTCCCCATCTCTGATTCCCGGACTCTGATTCCCCACCTCTGATTCCCGGCCTCTGATTCCTCGTCTCTGATTACAGGCCTCTGATTCCCGGCCTCTGATTCCCCGCTTCTGATTATGATTCCCTGCCTCTGATTCCCCATATCTGATTACCTGCCTCTGATTCCCTGCCTCTGATTCCCCACCTCTGATTCCCCGCCTCTGATTCCCAACCTCTCATTCCACACCTCTGTTTCCCCATATCTGATTCCCCGCCTCTGATTTCCCATCTCTGATTCCCCATCTCTGATTCCCCAATTCTGATTCCCCGCCTCTGATTCCCCAGCTCTGATTCCCCGCCTCTGATTCCCTGCCTCTGATTCCCAACCTCTGATTCCCCACCTCTGATTCTCCATATCTGATTCCCTGCCTCTGTTTCCCCGCCTCTAATTCCACACCTCTGTTTCCCCATATCTGATTCCCCGCCTCTGATTCCCCAACTCTGAATCCCCGCCACTGATTCCCCAGCTCTGATGCCCCGCCTCTGATTTCCCCATGTCTGATTCCCCGCCTCTGATCCCCAGCTCTGATTCCCAGCCTCTGATTCCCCGTGTTTGATTCCCTGCCTCTGATTCCCTGCCTCTGATTCCCCATCTCTGATTCACCGCCTCTGATCCCCCACCTCTGATTCCCGGCCTCTGATTCCCGGCCTCTGATTCCCGGCCTCTGATTCCCGGCATCTGATACACCGCTTCAGATTCTGATTCCCTGCCTCTGATTCCCCATCACTGATTCCCCACATCTGATTCACTGCCTCTGATACCCCACCTCTGATTCCCCGCCTCTGATTCCCCGCCTCTGATTCCCTGCCACTGATTCCCCGCCCCTGATTCCCCACCTCTGATTACCCATATCTGATTCCCCGCCTCTGTTTCCCTGCCTCTGATTCCCCGCCTCTGATTCCCCATATCTGATTCCACCACCTCTGATTCCCGGCCTCTGATTCCCGGGCTCTGATTCCCCGCCTCTGATTTCCCATCTCTGATTCCCCATCTCTGATTCCCCAATTCTGATTCCCCGCCTCTGATTCCCCAGCTCTGATTCCCCGCCTCTGATTCCCTGCCTCTGATTCCCAACCTCTGATTCCCCACCTCTGATTCTCCAAATCTGATTCCCTGCCTCTGTTTCCCCGCCTCTAATTCCACGCCTCTGTTTCCCCATATCTGATTCCCCGCCTCTGATTCCCCAACTCTGAATCCCCGCCACTGATTCCCCAGCTCTGACGCCCCGCCTCTGATTTCCCCATGTCTGATTCCCCGCCTCTGATCCCCAGCTCTGATTCCCAGCCTCTGATTCCCCGTGTTTGATTCCCTGCCTCTGATTCCCTGCCTCTGATTCCCCATCTCTGATTCACCGCCTCTGATCCCCCACCTCTGATTCCCATATCTGATTCCCGGCCTCTGATTCCCGGCCTCTGATTCCCGGCATCTGATACACCGCTTCAGATTCTGATTCCCTGCCTCTGATTCCCCATCACTGATTCCCCACATCTGATTCACTGCCTCTGATACCCCGCCTCTGATTCCCCGCCTCTGATTCCCCGCCTCTGATTCCCTGCCACTGATTCCCCGCCCCTGATTCCCCACCTCTGATTACCCATATCTGATTCCCCGCCTCTGTTTCCCTGCCTCTGATTCCCCGCCTCTGATTCCCCATATCTGATTCCACGCCTCTTATTCCCCAACTCTGATTCTCCGCCTCTGATTCCCCGCCTCTGATTCCCCGCCTCTGATTCCCAGCCTCTGATTCCACGCCTCTGATTCCCCATCTATGATTCACCACCTCTGATTCCCCATATCTGACTCCCCGCCTCTGTTTCCCCGCCTCTGATTCCACGCCTCTGATTCCCCATCTCTGATTCCCTGCCTCTGATTCCCCATCTCTGATTCCCCGCATCTGATTCCCCGCGTCTGATTCCCCGCCTCTGAGACCCTTCCTCTGATTCCCCATCTCTTATTCACCACCTCTGATTCCCCATCTCTGATTCCCGGCCTCTGATTCCCCACCTCTGATTCCCGGCTCTGATTCCTGGCTTCTGATGCCCGGCCTCTGATTCCCCGCCTCTGATTCCCTGCCTCTGATTCTCCGCCTCTTATTCCCCACCTCTGATTCCCCATACTGATTCCCCACCACTGTTTCACCGCCTCTGATTCCCCGCCTCTGATTCCCCATCTCTGATTTACAACCTCTGAATCCCCGCGTCTGATTCACCACTGCTGATTCCCCGGCTCTGATTCCCCATCCCTGATTCCCGGCCTCTGATTCCCCACCTATGATTCCCGGCCTCTGATTCCTGGCCTCTGATTCCCGGCCTCTGATTCCCGGCCTCTGATTCCCGGCCTCTCATTCCCGTCCTCTCATTCCCGGCCTCTGATTCCCCGCCTCTGATTCCCCGCATCTGATTCCCTGCCACTGATTCCCCATCTCTGATTCCCCACCTCTGATTCCCCATATCTGATTCCCCACCTATGTTTCCCTGCCTCTGATTCCCCGCCTCTGATTCACAACCTCTGATTTCCCACCTCTGATTCCCCATATCTGAATCCCCGCGTCTGTTTCCCTTCCTCTGATTCCCCGCCTCTGTTTCCCCATATCTGATTCCCCGCCTCTGATTCCCCAACTCTGATTCCCCGCCTCTGATTCCCCAGCTCTGATTCCCCGCCTCTGATTCCCCGCGTCTGATTCCCTGCGTTTGATTCCCCGCCTCTGATTCCCCATCTCTGATTTTCAGCCTCTGATTCCCCGTGTCTGATTCCCCGCTTCTGATTCACCGCCTCTGATTCCCCGCGTCTGATTCCCTACCTCTGATGCCCCGCCTCTGATTCCCCATCTCTGATTCCCCGTGTCTGATTCCCCGTGTCTGATTCCCCGCCTCTGATTCCCCGCCTCTGATTCCCCGCCTCTGATTCCCCGCGTCTGATTCCCCGCATCAGAGTCCCTTCCTCTGATTCCCCATCTCTGATTCACCACCTCTGATTCCCCATCTCTGATTCCCGGCCTCTGATTCCCCACCTCTGATTCCCGGCTCTGATTCCTGGCTTCTGATGCCCGGCCTCTGATTCCCCGCCTCTGATTCCCTGCCTCTGATTCTCCGCCTCTTATTCCCCACCTCTGATTCCCCATACTGATTCCCCACCTCTGTTTCCCCGCCTCTGATTCCCCGCCTCTGATTCCCCATCTCTGATTTACAACCTCTGAATCCCCGCGTCTGATTCACCACCGCTGATTCCCCGCCTCTGATTCCCCGCCTCTGATTACAGGCCTCTGATTCCCGGCCTTTGATTCCCCGCTTCTGATTCTGATTCCCTGCCTCTGATTCCCAATCTCTGATTCCCCACATCTGATTACCTGCCTCTGATTCCCTGCCTCTGATTCCCCACCTCTGATTCCCCGCCTCTGATTCCCAACCTCTGATTCCCCACCTCTGATTCCCCATATCTGATTCCCCGCCTCTTTTACCCCGCCTCTGATTCCCCGCCTCTGATTCTCCGCCTCTGTTTCCCCATATCTGATTCCCCGCCTCTGATTCCCCATCTCTGATTCCCCATCTCTGATTCCCCAATTCTGATTCCCCGGCTCTGATTCCCCAGCTCTGATTCCCCGCCTCTGATTCCCTGCCTCTGATTCCCAACCTCTGATTCCCCACCTCTGATTCTCCATATCTGATTCCCCGCCTCTGTTTCCCCGCCTCTAATTCCACGCCTCTGTTTCCCCATATCTGATTCCCCGCCTCTGATTCCCCAACTCTGAATCCCCGCCACTGATTCCCCAGCTCTGATGCCCCGCCTCTGATTTCCCCATGTCTGATTCCCCGCCTCTGATCCCCAGCTCTGATTCCCAGCCTCTGATTCCCCGTGTTTGATTCCCTGCCTCTGATTCCCTGCCTCTGATTCCCCATCTCTGATTCACCGCCTCTGATTCCCCACCTCTGATTCCCCATATCTGATTCCCGGCCTCTGATTACCGGCCTCTGATTCCCGGCATCTGATACACCGCTTCAGATTCTGATTCCCTGCCTCTGATTCCCCATCACTGATTCCCCACATCTGATTCCCCGCCTCTGATTCCCCGCCTCTGATTCCCTGCCACTGATTCCCCGCCCCTGATTCCCCACCTCTGATTACCCATATCTGATTCCCCGCCTCTGTTTCCCTGCCTCTGATTCCCCGCCTCTGATTCCCCATATCTGATTCCACGCCTCTTATTCCCCAACTCTGATTCCCCGCCTCTGATTCCCCGCCTCTGATTCCCCGCCTCTGATTCCCAGCCTCTGATTCCACGCCTCTGATTCCCCATCTATGATTCACCACCTCTGATTCCCCACCTCTGATTCCTCATATCTGACTCCCCGCCTCTGTTACCCCGCCTCTGATTCCCCGCCTCTGATTCCCCATCTCTGATTCCCTGCCTCTGATTCCCCATCTCTGATTCCCCGCCTCTGATTCCCCGCGTCTGATTCCCCGCCTCTGAGTCCCTTCCTCTGATTCCCCATCTCTGATTCACCACCTCTGATTCCCCATCTCTGATTCCCGGCCTCCGATTCCCCACCTCTGATTCCCGGCTCTGATTCCTGGCTTCTGATGCCCGGCCTCTGATTCCCCGCCTCTGATTCCCTGCCTCTGATTCTCCGCCTCTTATTCCCCACCTCTGATTCCCCATACTGATTCCCCACCTCTGTTTCACCGCCTCTGATTCCCCGCCTCTGATTCCCCATCTCTGATTTACAACCTCTGAATCCCCGCGTCTGATTCACCACCGCTGATTCCCCGCCTCTGATTCCCCATCCCTGATTCCCGGCTTCTGATTCCCCACCTCTGATTCCCGGCCTCTGATTCCCGGGCTCTGATTTCCGGCCTCTCATTCCCGGCCTCTGATTCCCGGCCTCTGATTCCCCACCTCTGATTCCCCGCCTCTGATTCCCCATCTCTGATTCCCCATCTCTGATTCCGCACATCTGATTCCCCGCCTCTGATTCCCCGCCTCTGTTTCCCCGCCTCTGTTTCCCCGCCTCTGTTTCCCCATATCTGATTCCCCACCTCTGATTCCCCAACTCTGATTCCCCGCTTCTGATTCCCCAGCTCTGATTCCCTGCCTCTGATTCCCTGCGTCTGATTCCCTGCCTCTGATTCCCCGCCTCTGATTCCCCGCCTCTGATTCCCCGCCTCTGATTCCCCATCCCTGATTCCCCGCCTCTGATTCCCAGTGTCTGATTCCCTGCCTCTGATTCACCGCCTCTGATTCCCCGCGTCTGATTCCCTACCTCTGATGCCCCGCCTCTGATTCCCCATCTCTGATTCCCCGCCACTGATTCCCCGTGTCTGAATCCCTACCTCTGATTCCCCTCCTCTCATTCCCCGCCACTGTTTCCCCGCCTCTGATTCCCCGCCTCTGATTCCCCATATCTGATTCCCCGCTTCTGATTCCCCGCTTCTGATTCCCCAACTCTGATTCCCCGCCTCTGATTCCCCATCTCTGATTCCCGGACTCTGATTCCCCACCTCTGAATCGCAGTCCTCTTATTCCCGGCATCTGATTGCCGGCCTCTGATTCCCGGCCACTGATTCCCTGCCACTGATTCCCCGCCCCTGATTCCCCACCTCTGATTCACCATATCTGATTCCCCGCCTCTGTTTCCCCGCCTCTGTTTCGCCGCCTCTGATACCCCGCCTCTGATTCCCCATCTCTAATTCATCACATCTGATTCCCCACCTCTGCTACCCTATCTCTGATTCACTGCCTCTGATTCGGCACCTCTGATTCCCCATATCTGATTCCCCGCCTCTGTTTCCCTGCCTCTGATTCCCCGCCTCTAATTCCCCATCTCTGATTCCCCAATTCTGATTCCCCGCCTCTGATTCCCCAGCTCTGATTCCCCGCCTCTGATTCCCTGCCTCTGATTCCCAACCTCTGATTCCCCACCTCTGATTCTCCATATCTGATTCCCTGCCTCTGTTTCCCCGCCTCTAATTCCACACCTCTGTTTCCCCATATCTGATTCCCCGCCTCTGATTCCCCAACTCTGAATCCCCGCCACTGATTCCCCAGCTCTGATGCCCCGCCTCTGATTTCCCCATGTCTGATTCCCCGCCTCTGATCCCCAGCTCTGATTCCCAGCCTCTGATTCCCCGTGTTTGATTCCCTGCCTCTGATTCCCTGCCTCTGATTCCCCATCTCTGATTCACCGCCTCTGATCCCCCACCTCTGATTCCCGGCCTCTGATTCCCGGCCTCTGATTCCGGCCTCTGATTCCCGGCATCTGATACACCGCTTCAGATTCTGATTCCCTGCCTCTGATTCCCCATCACTGATTCCCCACATCTGATTCACTGCCTCTGATACCCCACCTCTGATTCCCCGCCTCTGATTCCCCGCCTCTGATTCCCTGCCACTGATTCCCCGCCCCTGATTCCCCACCTCTGATTACCCATATCTGATTCCCCGCCTCTGTTTCCCTGCCTCTGATTCCCCGCCTCTGATTCCCCATATCTGATTCCACCACCTCTGATTCCCGGCCTCTGATTCCCGGGCTCTGATTCCCCGCCTCTGATTTCCCATCTCTGATTCCCCATCTCTGATTCCCCAATTCTGATTCCCCGCCTCTGATTCCCCAGCTCTGATTCCCCGCCTCTGATTCCCTGCCTCTGATTCCCAACCTCTGATTCCCCACCTCTGATTCTCCAAATCTGATTCCCTGCCTCTGTTTCCCCGCCTCTAATTCCACGCCTCTGTTTCCCCATATCTGATTCCCCGCCTCTGATTCCCCAACTCTGAATCCCCGCCACTGATTCCCCAGCTCTGACGCCCCGCCTCTGATTTCTCCATGTCTGATTCCCCGCCTCTGATCCCCAGCTCTGATTCCCAGCCTCTGATTCCCCGTGTTTGATTCCCTGCCTCTGATTCCCTGCCTCTGATTCCCCATCTCTGATTCACCGCCTCTGATCCCCCACCTCTGATTCCCATATCTGATTCCCGGCCTCTGATTCCCGGCCTCTGATTCCCGGCATCTGATACACCGCTTCAGATTCTGATTCCCTGCCTCTGATTCCCCATCACTGATTCCCCACATCTGATTCACTGCCTCTGATACCCCGCCTCTGATTCCCCGCCTCTGATTCCCCGCCTCTGATTCCCTGCCACTGATTCCCCGCCCCTGATTCCCCACCTCTGATTACCCATATCTGATTCCCCGCCTCTGTTTCCCTGCCTCTGATTCCCCGCCTCTGATTCCCCATATCTGATTCCACGCCTCTTATTCCCCAACTCTGATTCTCCGCCTCTGATTCCCCGCCTCTGATTCCCCGCCTCTGATTCCCAGCCTCTGATTCCACGCCTCTGATTCCCCATCTATGATTCACCACCTCTGATTCCCCATATCTGACTCCCCGCCTCTGTTTCCCCGCCTCTGATTCCACGCCTCTGATTCCCCATCTCTGATTCCCTGCCTCTGATTCCCCATCTCTGATTCCCCGCATCTGATTCCCCGCGTCTGATTCCCCGCCTCTGAGACCCTTCCTCTGATTCCCCATCTCTTATTCACCACCTCTGATTCCCCATCTCTGATTCCCGGCCTCTGATTCCCCACCTCTGATTCCCGGCTCTGATTCCTGGCTTCTGATGCCCGGCCTCTGATTCCCCGCCTCTGATTCCCTGCCTCTGATTCTCCGCCTCTTATTCCCCACCTCTGATTCCCCATACTGATTCCCCACCTCTGTTTCACCGCCTCTGATTCCCCGCCTCTGATTCCCCATCTCTGATTTACAACCTCTGAATCCCCGCGTCTGATTCACCACTGCTGATTCCCCGGCTCTGATTCCCCATCCCTGATTCCCGGCCTCTGATTCCCCACCTATGATTCCCGGCCTCTGATTCCTGGCCTCTGATTCCCGGCCTCTGATTCCCGGCCTCTGATTCCCGGCCTCTCATTCCCGTCCTCTCATTCCCGGCCTCTGATTCCCCGCCTCTGATTCCCCGCATCTGATTCCCTGCCACTGATTCCCCATCTCTGATTCCCCACCTCTGATTCCCCATATCTGATTCCCCACCTATGTTTCCCTGCCTCTGATTCCCCGCCTCTGATTCACAACCTCTGATTTCCCACCTCTGATTCCCCATATCTGAATCCCCGCGTCTGTTTCCCTTCCTCTGATTCCCCGCCTCTGTTTCCCCATATCTGATTCCCCGCCTCTGATTCCCCAACTCTGATTCCCCGCCTCTGATTCCCCAGCTCTGATTCCCCGCCTCTGATTCCCCGCGTCTGATTCCCTGCGTTTGATTCCCCGCCTCTGATTCCCCATCTCTGATTTTCAGACTCTGATTCCCCGTGTCTGATTCCCCGCTTCTGATTCACCGCCTCTGATTCCCCGCGTCTGATTCCCTACCTCTGATGCCCCGCCTCTGATTCCCCATCTCTGATTCCCCGTGTCTGATTCCCCGTGTCTGATTCCCCGCCTCTGATTCCCCGCCTCTGATTCCCCGCCTCTGATTCCCCGCGTCTGATTCCCCGCATCAGAGTCCCTTCCTCTGATTCCCCATCTCTGATTCACCACCTCTGATTCCCCATCTCTGATTCCCGGCCTCTGATTCCCCACCTCTGATTCCCGGCTCTGATTCCTGGCTTCTGATGCCCGGCCTCTGATTCCCCGCCTCTGATTCCCTGCCTCTGATTCTCCGCCTCTTATTCCCCACCTCTGATTCCCCATACTGATTCCCCACCTCTGTTTCCCCGCCTCTGATTCCCCGCCTCTGATTCCCCATCTCTGATTTACAACCTCTGAATCCCCGCGTCTGATTCACCACCGCTGATTCCCCGCCTCTGATTCCCCGCCTCTGATTACAGGCCTCTGATTCCCGGCCTTTGATTCCCCGCTTCTGATTCTGATTCCCTGCCTCTGATTCCCAATCTCTGATTCCCCACATCTGATTACCTGCCTCTGATTCCCTGCCTCTGATTCCCCACCTCTGATTCCCCGCCTCTGATTCCCAACCTCTGATTCCCCACCTCTGATTCCTCATATCTGATTCCCCGCCTCTTTTACCCCGCCTCTGATTCCCCGCCTCTGATTCTCCGCCTCTGTTTCCCCATATCTGATTCCCCGCCTCTGATTCCCCATCTCTGATTCCCCATCTCTGATTCCCCAATTCTGATTCCCCGGCTCTGATTCCCCAGCTCTGATTCCCCGCCTCTGATTCCCTGCCTCTGATTCCCAACCTCTGATTCCCCACCTCTGATTCTCCATATCTGATTCCCCGCCTCTGTTTCCCCGCCTCTAATTCCACGCCTCTGTTTCCCCATATCTGATTCCCCGCCTCTGATTCCCCAACTCTGAATCCCCGCCACTGATTCCCCAGCTCTGATGCCCCGCCTCTGATTTCCCCATGTCTGATTCCCCGCCTCTGATCCCCAGCTCTGATTCCCAGCCTCTGATTCCCCGTGTTTGATTCCCTGCCTCTGATTCCCTGCCTCTGATTCCCCATCTCTGATTCACCGCCTCTGATTCCCCACCTCTGATTCCCCATATCTGATTCCCGGCCTCTGATTACCGGCCTCTGATTCCCGGCATCTGATACACCGCTTCAGATTCTGATTCCCTGCCTCTGATTCCCCATCACTGATTCCCCACATCTGATTCCCCGCCTCTGATTCCCCGCCTCTGATTCCCTGCCACTGATTCCCCGCCCCTGATTCCCCACCTCTGATTACCCATATCTGATTCCCCGCCTCTGTTTCCCTGCCTCTGATTCCCCGCCTCTGATTCCCCATATCTGATTCCACGCCTCTTATTCCCCAACTCTGATTCCCCGCCTCTGATTCCCCGCCTCTGATTCCCCGCCTCTGATTCCCAGCCTCTGATTCCACGCCTCTGATTCCCCATCTATGATTCACCACCTCTGATTCCCCACCTCTGATTCCTCATATCTGACTCCCCGCCTCTGTTACCCCGCCTCTGATTCCCCGCCTCTGATTCCCCATCTCTGATTCCCTGCCTCTGATTCCCCATCTCTGATTCCCCGCCTCTGATTCCCCGCGTCTGATTCCCCGCCTCTGAGTCCCTTCCTCTGATTCCCTATCTCTGATTCACCACCTCTGATTCCCCATCTCTGATTCCCGGCCTCTGATTCCCCACCTCTGATTCCCGGCTCTGATTCCTGGCTTCTGATGCCCGGCCTCTGATTCCCCGCCTCTGATTCCCTGCCTCTGATTCTCCGCCTCTTATTCCCCACCTCTGATTCCCCATACTGATTCCCCACCTCTGTTTCACCGCCTCTGATTCCCCGCCTCTGATTCCCCATCTCTGATTTACAACCTCTGAATCCCCGCGTCTGATTCACCACCGCTGATTCCCCGCCTCTGATTCCCCATCCCTGATTCCCGGCCTCTGATTCCCCACCTCTGATTCCCGGCCTCTGATTCCCGGGCTCTGATTTCCGGCCTCTCATTCCCGGCCTCTGATTCCCGGCCTCTGATTCCCCACCTCTGATTCCCCGCCTCTGATTCCCCATCTCTGATTCCCCATCTCTGATTCCGCACATCTGATTCCCCGCCTCTGATTCCCCGCCTCTGTTTCCCCGCCTCTGTTTCCCCGCCTCTGTTTCCCCATATCTGATTCCCCACCTCTGATTCCCCAACTCTGATTCCCCGCTTCTGATTCCCCAGCTCTGATTCCCTGCCTCTGATTCCCTGCGTCTGATTCCCTGCCTCTGATTCCCCGCCTCTGATTCCCCGCCTCTGATTCCCCGCCTCTGATTCCCCATCCCTGATTCCCCGCCTCTGATTCCCAGTGTCTGATTCCCTGCCTCTGATTCACCGCCTCTGATTCCCCGCGTCTGATTCCCTACCTCTGATGCCCCGCCTCTGATTCCCCATCTCTGATTCCCCGCCACTGATTCCCCGTGTCTGAATCCCTACCTCTGATTCCCCTCCTCTCATTCCCCGCCACTGTTTCCCCGCCTCTGATTCCCCGCCTCTGATTCCCCATATCTGATTCCCCGCTTCTGATTCCCCGCTTCTGATTCCCCAACTCTGATTCCCCGCCTCTGATTCCCCATCTCTGATTCCCGGACTCTGATTCCCCACCTCTGAATCGCAGTCCTCTTATTCCCGGCATCTGATTGCCGGCCTCTGATTCCCGGCCACTGATTCCCTGCCACTGATTCCCCGCCCCTGATTCCCCACCTCTGATTCACCATATCTGATTCCCCGCCTCTGTTTCCCCGCCTCTGTTTCGCCGCCTCTGATACCCCGCCTCTGATTCCCCATCTCTAATTCATCACATCTGATTCCCCACCTCTGCTACCCTATCTCTGATTCACTGCCTCTGATTCGGCACCTCTGATTCCCCATATCTGATTCCCCGCCTCTGTTTCCCTGCCTCTGATTCCCCGCCTCTAATTCCCCATATCTGATTCCCCGCCTCTGATTCCCCATCTCTGATTCCCGGACTCTGATTCCCCACCTCTGATTCCCGGCCTCTGATTCCTCGTCTCTGATTACAGGCCTCTGATTCCCGGCCTCTGATTCCCCGCTTCTGATTATGATTCCCTGCCTCTGATTCCCCATATCTGATTACCTGCCTCTGATTCCCTGCCTCTGATTCCCCACCTCTGATTCCCCGCCTCTGATTCCCAACCTCTCATTCCCCACCTCTGATTCCCCATATCTGATTCCCCGCCTCTTTTTCCCCGCCTCTGATTCCCCGCCTCTGATTCCCCGCCTCTGTTTCCCCATATCTGATTCCCCGCCTCTGATTTCCCATCTCTGATTCCCCATCTCTGATTCCCCAATTCTGATTCCCCGCCTCTGATTCCCCAGCTCTGATTCCCCGCCTCTGATTCCCTGCCTCTGATTCCCAACCTCTGATTCCCCACCTCTGATTCTCCATATCTGATTCCCTGCCTCTGTTTCCCCGCCTCTAATTCCACGCCTCTGTTTCCCCATATCTGATTCCCCGCCTCTGATTCCCCAACTCTGAATCCCCGCCACTGATTCCCCAGCTCTGATGACCCGCCTCTGATTTCCCCATGTCTGATTCCCCGCCTCTGATCCCCAGCTCTGATTCCCAGCCTCTGATTCCCCGTGTTTGATTCCCTGCCTCTGATTCCCTGCCTCTGATTCCCCATCTCTGATTCACCGCCTCTGATCCCCCACCTCTGATTCCCATATCTGATTCCCGGCCTCTGATTCCCGGCCTCTGATTCCCGGCATCTGATACACCGCTTCAGATTCTGATTCCCTGCCTCTGATTCCCCATCACTGATTCCCCACATCTGATTCACTGCCTCTGATACCCCGCCTCTGATTCCCCGCCTCTGATTCCCCGCCTCTGATTCCCTGCCACTGATTCCCCGCCCCTGATTCCCCACCTCTGATTACCCATATCTGATTCCCCGCCTCTGTTTCCCTGCCTCTGATTCCCCGCCTCTGATTCCCCATATCTGATTCCACCACCTCCGATTCCCGGCCTCTGATTCCCGGGCTCTGATTCCCCGCCTCTGATTTCCCATCTCTGATTCCCCATCTCTGATTCCCCAATTCTGATTCCCCGCCTCTGATTCCCCAGCTCTGATTCCCCGCCTCTGATTCCCTGCCTCTGATTCCCAACCTCTGATTCCCCACCTCTGATTCTCCATATCTGATTCCCTGCCTCTGTTTCCCCGCCTCTAATTCCACGCCTCTGTTTCCCCATATCTGATTCCCCGCCTCTGATTCCCCAACTCTGAATCCCCGCCACTGATTCCCCAGCTCTGATGCCCCGCCTCTGATTTCCCCATGTCTGATTCCCCGCATCTGATCCCCAGCTCTGATTCCCAGCCTCTGATTCCCCGTGTTTGATTCCCTGCCTCTGATTCCCTGCCTCTGATTCCCCATCTCTGATTCACCGCCTCTGATCCCCCATCTCTGATTCCCATATCTGATTCCCGGCCTCTGATTCCCGGCCTCTGATTCCCGGCATCTGATACACCGCTTCAGATTCTGATTCCCTGCCTCTGATTCCCCATCACTGATTCCCCACATCTGACTCCCCGCCTCTGTTTCCCCGCCTCTGATTCCACGCCTCTGATTCCCCATCTATGATTCACCACCTCTGATTCCCCATATCTGACTCCCCGCCTCTGTTTCCCCGCCTCTGATTCCACGCCTCTGATTCCCCATCTCTGATTCCCTGCCTCTGATTCCCCATCTCTGATTCCCCGCATCTGATTCCCCGCGTCTGATTCCCCGCCTCTGAGACCCTTCCTCTGATTCCCCATCTCTGATTCACCACCTCTGATTCCCCATCTCTGATTCCCGGCCTCTGATTCCCCACCTCTGATTCCCGGCTCTGATTCCTGGCTTCTGATGCCCGGCCTCTGATTCCCCGCCTCTGATTCCCTGCCTCTGATTCTCCGCCTCTTATTCCCCACCTCTGATTCCCCATACTGATTCCCCACCTCTGTTTCACCGCCTCTGATTCCCCGCCTCTGATTCCCCATCTCTGATTTACAACCTCTGAATCCCCGCGTCTGATTCACCACTGCTGATTCCCCGGCTCTGATTCCCCATCCCTGATTCCCGGCCTCTGATTCCCCACCTATGATTCCCGGCCTCTGATTCCTGGCCTCTGATTCCCGGCCTCTGATTCCCGGCCTCTGATTCCCGGCCTCTCATTCCCGTCCTCTCATTCCCGGCCTCTGATTCCCCGCCTCTGATTCTCCGCATCTGATTCCCTGCCACTGATTCCCCATCTCTGATTCCCCACCTCTGATTCCCCATATCTGATTCCCCACCTATGTTTCCCCGCCTCTGATTCCCCGCCTCTGATTCACAACCTCTGATTTCCCACCTCTGATTCCCCATATCTGAATCCCCGCGTCTGTTTCCCTTCCTCTGATTCCCCGCCTCTGTTTCCCCATATCTGATTCCCCGCCTCTGATTCCCCAACTCTGATTCCCCGCCTCTGATTCCCCAGCTCTGATTCCCCGCCTCTGATTCCCCGCGTCTGATTCCCTGCGTTTGAATCCCCGCCTCTGATTCCCCATCTCTGATTTTCAGCCTCTGATTCCCCGTGTCTGATTCCCCGCTTCTGATTCACCGCCTCTGATTCCCCGCGTCTGATTCCCTACCTCTGATGCCCCGCCTCTGATTCCCCATCTCTGATTCCCCGTGTCTGATTCCCCGTGTCTGATTCCCCGCCTCTGATTCCCCGCCTCTGATTCCCCGCCTCTGATTCCCCGCCTCTGATTCCCCGCGTCTGATTCCCCGCATCAGAGTCCCTTCCTCTGATTCCCCATCTCTGATTCACCACCTCTGATTCCCCATCTCTGATTCCCGGCCTCTGATTCCCCACCTCTGATTCCCGGCTCTGATTCCTGGCTTCTGATGCCCGGCCTCTGATTCCCCGCCTCTGATTCGCTGCCTCTGATTCTCCGCCTCTTATTCCTCACCTCTGATTCCCCATACTGATTCCCCACCTCTGTTTCCCCGCCTCTGATTCCCCGCCTCTGATTCCCCATCTCTGATTTACAACCTCTGAATCCCCGCGTCTGATTCACCACCGCTGATTCCCCGCCTCTGATTCCCCATCCCTGATTCCCGGGCTCTGATTCCCGGCCTCTCATTCCCGGCCTCTGATTCCCGGCCTCTGATTCCCCACCTCTGATTCCCCGCCTCTGATTCCCCATCTCTGATTCCCCATCTCTGATTCCGCACATCTGATGCCCCGCCTCTGATTCCCCGCCTCTGATTCCCCGCCTCTGATTCCCCACCTCTGATTCCCCATATCTGATTCCCCACCTATGTTTCCCCGCCTCTGATTCCCCGCCTCTGATTCACAACCTCTGATTCCCCACCTCTGATTCCCCATATCTGAATCCCCGCGTCTGTTTCCCTTCCTCTGATTCCCCGCCTCTGATTCCCCATCTCTGATTCGCCGCCTCTGATTCCCCGTGTCTGATTCCCCGCTTCTGATTCACCGCCTTTGATTCCCCGCGTCTGATTCCCTACCTCTGATGCCCCGCCTCTGATTCCCCATCTCTGATTCCCCGTGTCTGATTCCCCGTGTCTGATTCCCCGCCTCTGATTCCCCGCCTCTGATTCCCCGCCTCTGATTCCCCGCCTCTGATTCCCCGCCTCTGTTTCCCCGCCTCTGATTCCCCGCCTCTGATTCCCCATATCTGATTCCCATATCTGATTCCCCATATCTGATTCCCCGCTTCTGATTCCCCGCTTCTGATTCCCCAACTCTGATTCCCCGCCTCTGATTCCCCATCTCTGATTCCCGGACTCTGATTCCCCACCTCTGAATCGCAGTCCTCTTATTCCCGGCATCTGATTGCCGGCCTCTGATTCCCGGCCACTGATTCCCTGCCACTGATTCCCCGCCCCTGATTCCCCACCTCTGATTCACCATATCTGATTCCCCGCCTCTGTTTCCCTGCCTCTGATTCGCCGCCTCTGATACCCCGCCTCTGATTCCCCATCTCTAATTCATCACATCTGATTCCCCACCTCTGCTACCCTATCTCTGATTCACTTCCTCTGATTCGGCACCTCTGATTCCCCATATCTGATTCCCCGCCTCTGTTTCCCTGCCTCTGATTCCCCGCCTCTAATTCCCCATATCTGATTCCCCGCCTCTGATTCCCCATCTCTGATTCCCGGACTCTGATTCCCCACCTCTGATTCCCGGCCTCTGATTCCTCGTCTCTGATTACAGGCCTCTGATTCCCGGCCTCTGATTCCCCGCTTCTGATTATGATTCCCTGCCTCTGATTCCCCATATCTGATTACCTGCCTCTGATTCCCTGCCTCTGATTCCCCACCTCTGATTCCCCGCCTCTGATTCCCAACCTCTCATTCCACACCTCTGATTCCCCATATCTGATTCCCCGCCTCTTTTTCCCCGCCTCTGATTCCCCGCCTCTGATTCCCCGCCTCTGTTTCCCCATATCTGATTCCCCGCCTCTGATTTCCCATCTCTGATTCCCCATCTCTGATTCCCCAATTCTGATTCCCCGCCTCTGATTCCCCAGCTCTGATTCCCCGCCTCTGATTCCCTGCCTCTGATTCCCAACCTCTGATTCCCCACCTCTGATTCTCCATATCTGATTCCCTGCCTCTGTTTCCCCGCCTCTAATTCCACACCTCTGTTTCCCCATATCTGATTCCCCGCCTCTGATTCCCCAACTCTGAATCCCCGCCACTGATTCCCCAGCTCTGATGCCCCGCCTCTGATTTCCCCATGTCTGATTCCCCGCCTCTGATCCCCAGCTCTGATTCCCAGCCTCTGATTCCCCGTGTTTGATTCCCTGCCTCTGATTCCCTGCCTCTGATTCCCCATCTCTGATTCACCGCCTCTGATCCCCCACCTCTGATTCCCGGCCTCTGATTCCCGGCCTCTGATTCCCGGCCTCTGATTCCCGGCATCTGATACACCGCTTCAGATTCTGATTCCCTGCCTCTGATTCCCCATCACTGATTCCCCACATCTGATTCACTGCCTCTGATACCCCACCTCTGATTCCCCGCCTCTGATTCCCCGCCTCTGATTCCCTGCCACTGATTCCCCGCCCCTGATTCCCCACCTCTGATTACCCATATCTGATTCCCCGCCTCTGTTTCCCTGCCTCTGATTCCCCGCCTCTGATTCCCCATATCTGATTCCACCACCTCTGATTCCCGGCCTCTGATTCCCGGGCTCTGATTCCCCGCCTCTGATTTCCCATCTCTGATTCCCCATCTCTGATTCCCCAATTCTGATTCCCCGCCTCTGATTCCCCAGCTCTGATTCCCCGCCTCTGATTCCCTGCCTCTGATTCCCAACCTCTGATTCCCCACCTCTGATTCTCCAAATCTGATTCCCTGCCTCTGTTTCCCCGCCTCTAATTCCACGCCTCTGTTTCCCCATATCTGATTCCCCGCCTCTGATTCCCCAACTCTGAATCCCCGCCACTGATTCCCCAGCTCTGACGCCCCGCCTCTGATTTCCCCATGTCTGATTCCCCGCCTCTGATCCCCAGCTCTGATTCCCAGCCTCTGATTCCCCGTGTTTGATTCCCTGCCTCTGATTCCCTGCCTCTGATTCCCCATCTCTGATTCACCGCCTCTGATCCCCCACCTCTGATTCCCATATCTGATTCCCGGCCTCTGATTCCCGGCCTCTGATTCCCGGCATCTGATACACCGCTTCAGATTCTGATTCCCTGCCTCTGATTCCCCATCACTGATTCCCCACATCTGATTCACTGCCTCTGATACCCCGCCTCTGATTCCCCGCCTCTGATTCCCCGCCTCTGATTCCCTGCCACTGATTCCCCGCCCCTGATTCCCCACCTCTGATTACCCATATCTGATTCCCCGCCTCTGTTTCCCTGCCTCTGATTCCCCGCCTCTGATTCCCCATATCTGATTCCACGCCTCTTATTCCCCAACTCTGATTCTCCGCCTCTGATTCCCCGCCTCTGATTCCCCGCCTCTGATTCCCAGCCTCTGATTCCACGCCTCTGATTCCCCATCTATGATTCACCACCTCTGATTCCCCATATCTGACTCCCCGCCTCTGTTTCCCCGCCTCTGATTCCACGCCTCTGATTCCCCATCTCTGATTCCCTGCCTCTGATTCCCCATCTCTGATTCCCCGCATCTGATTCCCCGCGTCTGATTCCCCGCCTCTGAGACCCCATCTCTGATTCCCTGCCTCTGATTCCCCATCTCTGATTCCCCGCATCTGATTCCCCGCGTCTGATTCCCCGCCTCTGAGACCCTTCCTCTGATTCCCCATCTCTGATTCACCACCTCTGATTCCCCATCTCTGATTCCCGGCCTCTGATTCCCCACCTCTGATTCCCGGCTCTGATTCCTGGCTTCTGATGCCCGGCCTCTGATTCCCCGCCTCTGATTCCCTGCCTCTGATTCTCCGCCTCTTATTCCCCACCTCTGATTCCCCATACTGATACCCCACCTCTGTTTCACCGCCTCTGATTCCCCGCCTCTGATTCCCCATCTCTGATTTACAACCTCTGAATCCCCGCGTCTGATTCACCACTGCTGATTCCCCGGCTCTGATTCCCCATCCCTGATTCCCGGCCTCTGATTCCCCACCTATGATTCCCGGCCTCTGATTCCTGGCCTCTGATTCCCGGCCTCTGATTCCTGGCCTCTGATTCCCGGCCTCTGATTCCCCGCCTCTGATTCCCCGCATCTGATTCCCTGCCACTGATTCCCCATCTCTGATTCCCCACCTCTGATTCCACATATCTGATTCCCCACCTATGTTTCCCTGCCTCTGATTCCCCGCCTCTGATTCACAACCTCTGATTTCCCACCTCTGATTCCCCATATCTGAATCCCCGCGTCTGTTTCCCTTCCTCTGATTCCCCGCCTCTGTTTCCCCATATCTGATTCCCCGCCTCTGATTCCCCAACTCTGATTCCCCGCCTCTGATTCCCCAGCTCTGATTCCCCGCCTCTGATTCCCCGCGTCTGATTCCCTGCGTTTGATTCCCCGCCTCTGATTCCCCATCTCTGATTTTAAGCCTCTGATTCCCCGTGTCTGATTCCCCGCTTCTGATTCACCGCCTCTGATTCCCCGCGTCTGATTCCCTACCTCTGATGCCCCGCCTCTGATTCCCCATCTCTGATTCCCCGTGTCTGATTCCCCGTGTCTGATTCCCCGCCTCTGATTCCCCGCCTCTGATTCCCCGCCTCTGATTCCCCGCGTCTGATTCCCCGCATCAGAGTCCCTTCCTCTGATTCCCCATCTCTGATTCACCACCTCTGATTCCCCATCTCTGATTCCCGGCCTCTGATTCCCCACCTCTGATTCCCGGCTCTGATTCCTGGCTTCTGATGCCCGGCCTCTGATTCCCCGCCTCTGATTCCCTGCCTCTGATTCTCCGCCTCTTATTCCCCACCTCTGATTCCCCATACTGATTCCCCACCTCTGTTTCCCCGCCTCTGATTCCCCGCCTCTGATTCCCCATCTCTGATTTACAACCTCTGAATCCCCGCGTCTGATTCACCACCGCTGATTCCCCGCCTCTGATGCCCCATCCCTGATTCCCGGCCTCTGATTCCCCACCTCTGATTCCCGGCCTCTGATTCCCGGGCTCTGATTCCCGGCCTCTCATTCCCGGCCTCTGATTCCCGGCCTCTGATTCCCCACCTCTGATTCCCCGCCTTTGATTCCCCATCTCTGATTCCCCATCTCTGATTCCGCACATCTGATGCCCCGCCTCTGATTCCCCGCCTCTGATTCCCCGCCTCTGATTCCCCACCTCTGATTCCCCATATCTGATTCCCCACCTATGTTTCCCCGCCTCTGATTCCCCGCCTCTGATTCACAACCTCTGATTCCCCACCTCTGATTCCCCATATCTGAATCCCCGCGTCTGTTTCCCTTCCTCTGATTCCCCGCCTCTGTTTCCCCATATCTGATTCCCCGCCTCTGATTCCCCAACTCTGATTCCCCGCCTCTGATTCCCCAGCTCTGATTCCCCGCCTCTGATTCCCCGCGTCTGTTTCCCTGCCTCTGATTCCCCGCCTCTGATTCCCCATCTCTGATTCGCCGCATCTGATTCGCCGTGTCTGATTCCCCGCTTCTGATTCAATGCCTTTGATTCCCCGCGTCTGATTCCCTACCTCTGATGCCCCGCCTCTGATTCCCCATCTCTGATTCCCCGTGTCTAATTCCCCGTGTCTGATTCCCCGCCTCTGATTCCCCGCCTCTGATTCCCCGCCTCTGATTCCCCGCCTCTGATTCCCCGCCTCTGTTTCCCCGCCTCTGATTCCCCGCCTCTGATTCCCCATATCTGATTCCCAGCCTCTGATTCCCCAACTCTGATTCCCCGCCTCTGATTCCCCACCTCTGATTCCCAGTCGTCTTATTCCCGGCATCTGATTCTCGGCCTCTGATTCCCGGCCTCTGATTCCTTGCCACTGATTCCCCGCCCCTGATTCCCCACCTCTGATTCCCCATATCTGATTCCCCGCCTCTGTTTCCCCGCCTCTGATTCGCCGCCTCTGATACCCCACCTCTGATTCCCCATCTCAAATTCATCAAATCTGATTCCCCACCTCTGCTACCCCATCTCTGATTCACTGCCTCTGATTCGGCACCTCTGATTCCCCGCCTCTGATTCCCCGCCTCTGATTCCCCGCCTCTGATTCACTGCCACTGATTCCCCGCCCCTTATTCCCCACCTCTGATTACCCATATCTGATTCCACGCCACTTTTTCCCTGCCTCTGATTCCCCGCCTCTGATTCCCCATATCTGATTCCACGCCTCTTATTCCCCAACTCTGATTCCCCGCCTCTGATTCCCCGCATCTGATTCCCTGCCTCTGATTCCCCGCCTCTGATTCCCCATCTCTGATTCACCACCTCTGATTCCCCACCTCTGATTCCCCATATCTGACTCCCCGCCTCTGTTTCCCCGCCTCTGATTCCCCGCCTCTGATTCCCCATCTCTGATTCCCTGCCTCTGATTCCCCATCTCTGATTCCCCGCCTCTGATTCCCCGCGTCTGATTCCCCGCATCAGAGTCCCTTCCTCTGATTCCCCATCTCTGATTCCCGGCCTCTGATTCCCCACCTCTGATTCCCGGCTCTGATTCCTGGCTTCTGATGCCCGGCCTCTGATTCCCCGCCTCTGATTCCCTGCCTCTGATTCTCCGCCTCTTATTCCCCACCTCTGATTCCCCATACTGATTCCCCACCTCTGTTTCCCCGCCTCTGATTCCCCGCCTCTGATTCCCCATCCCTGATTCCCGGCCTCTGATTCCCCACCTCTGATTTCCGGCCTCTGATTCCGGGGCTCTGATTCCCGGCCTCTCATTCCCGGCCTCTGATTCCCGGCCTTTGATTCCCCGCCTCTGATTCCCCGCCTCTGATTCCCCATCTCTGATTCCCCATCTCTGATTCCGCATATCTGATTCCCCGCCTCTGATTCCCCGCCTCTGATTCCCCGCCTCTGATTCCCCACCTCTGATTCCCCATATATAATTCCCCACCTATGTTTCTCCGCCTCTGATTCCCCGCCTCTGATTCACAACCTCTGATTCCCCACCTCTGATTCCCCATATCTGAATCCCCGCGTCTGTTTCCCTTCCTCTCATTCCCCGCCTCTGTTTCCCCATATCTGATTCCCCGCCTCTGATTCCCCAACTCTGATTCCCCGCCTCTGATTCCCCAGCTCTGATTCCCCGCCTCTGATTCCCCGCGTCTGATTCCCTGCCTCTGATTCCCCGCCTCTGATTCCCCATCTCTGATTCGCCGCCTCTGATTGCCCGTGTCTGATTCCCCGCTTCTGATTCACCGCCTCTGATTCCCCGCGTCTGATTCCCTACCTCTGATGCCCCGCCTCTGATTCCCCATCTCTGATTCCCCGTGTCTGATTCCCCGTGTCTGATTCCCCGCCTCTGATTCCCCGCCTCTGATTCCCCGCCTCTGATTCCCCGCCTCTGATTCCCCGCCTCTGTTTCCCCGCCTCTGATTCCCCACCTCTGATTCTCCATATCTGATTCCCCGCCTCTGTTTCCCCGCCTCTAATTCCACGCCTCTGTGTCCCCATATCTGATTCCCCGCCTCTGATTCCCCAACTCTGAATCCCCGCCACTGATTCCCCAGCTCTGATGCCCCGCCTCTGATTTCCCCATGTCTGATTCCCCGCCTCTGATTCCCCGTGTTTGATTCCCTGCCTCTGATTCCCTGCCTCTGATTCCCCATCTCTGATTCACCGCCTCTGATTCCCCACCTCTGATTCCCCATATCTGATTCCCGGCCTCTGATTACCGGCCTCTGATTCCCGGCATCTGATACACCGCTTCAGATTCTGATTCCCTGCCTCTGATTCCCCATCACTGATTCCCCACATCTGATTCACTGCCTCTGATTCCCCGCCTCTGATTCCCTGCCACTGATTCCCCGCCCCTGATTCCCCACCTCTGATTACCCATATCTGATTCCCCGCCTCTGTTTCCCCGCCTCTGATTCGCCGCCTCTGATACCCCACCTCTGATTCCCCATCTCTAATTCATCACATCTGATTCCCCACCTCTGCTACCCCATATCTGATTCACTGCCTCTGATTCGGCACCTCTGATTCCCCGCCTCTGATTCCCCGCCTCTGATTCCCCATATCTGATTCCACGCCTCTTATTCCCCAACTCTGATTCCCCGCCTCTGATTCCCCGCGTCTGATTCCATGCCTCTGATTCCCCGCCTCTGATTCCCCATCTCTGATTCACCACCTCTGATTCCCAACCTCTGATTCCCCATATCTGACTCCCCGCCTCTGTTTCCCCGCCTCTGATTCCCCGCCTCTGATTCCCCATCTCTAATTCCCTGCATCTGATTCCCCACCTCTGATTCCCCGCCTCTGATTCCCCGCGTCTGATTCCCCGCATCAGAGTCCCTTCCTCTTATTCCCCATCTCTGATTCCCGGCCTCTGATTCCCCACCTCTGATTCCCGGCTCTGATTCCTGGCTTCTGATGCCCGGCCTCTGATTCCCCGCCTCTGATTCCCTGCCTCTGATTCTCCGCCTCTTATTCCCCACCTCTGATTCCCCATACTGATTCCCCACCTCTGTTTCCCCGCCTCTGATTCACCAACTCTGATTCCCCGCCACTGATTCCCCAGCTCTGATTCCCCGCCTCTGATTCCCCGCGTCTGATTCCCTGCCTCTGATTCCCCGCCTCTGATTCCCCATCTCTGATTCGCCGCCTCTGATTGCCTGTGTCTGATTCCCCGCTTCTGATTCACCGCCTCTGATTCCCCGCGTCTGATTCCCTACCTCTGATGCCCCGCCTCTGATTCCCCATCTCTGATTCCCCGTGTCTGATTCCCCGTGTCTGATTCCCCGCCTCTGATTCCCCGCCTCTGATTCCCCGCCTCTGATTCCCCGCCTCTGTTTCCCCGCCTCTGATTCCCCACCTCTGATTCTCCATATCTGATTCCCCGCCTCTGTTTCCCCGCCTCTAATTCCACGCCTCTGTGTCCCCATATCCGATTCCCCGCCTCTGATTCCCCAACTCTGAATCCCCGCCACTGATTCCCCAGCTCTGATGCCCCGCCTCTGATTTCCCCATGTCTGATTCCCCGCCTCTGATTCCCCGTGTTTGATTCCCTGCCTCTGATTCCCTGCCTCTGATTCCCCATCTCTGATTCACCGCCTCTGATTCCCCACCTCTGATTCCCCATATCTGATTCCCGGCCTCTGATTACCGGCCTCTGATTCCCGGCATCTGATACACCGCTTCAGATTCTGATTCCCTGCCTCTGATTCCCCATCACTGATTCCCCACATCTGATTCACTGCCTCTGATTCCCCACCTCTGATTCCCCGCCTCTGATTCCCCACCTCTGATTCCCTGCCACTGAATCCCCGCCCCTGATTCCCCACCTCTGATTACCCATATCTGATTCCCCACCTCTGTTTCCCTGCCTCTGATTCCCCGCCTCTGATTCCCCATATCTGATTCCACGCCTCTTATTCCCCAACTCTGATTCCCAGCCTCTGATTCCACGCCTCTGATTCCCCATCTATGATTCACCACCTCTGATTCCCCACCTCTGATTCCCCATATCTGACTCCCTGCCTCTGTTTCCCCGCCTCTGATTCCCCGCCTCTGATTCCCCATCTCTGATTCCCTGCCTCTGATTCCCCATCTCTGATTCCCCGCCTCTGATTCCCCGCGTCTGATTCACGGCCTCTGAGTCCCTTCCTCTGATTCCCCATCTCTGATTCACCACCTTTGATTCCCCATCTCTGATTCCCGGCCTCTGATTCCCCACCTCTGATTCCCGGCTCTGATTCCTGGCTTCTGATGCCCGGCCTCTGATTCCCCGCCTCTGATTCCCTGCCTCTGATTCTCCGCCTCTTATTCCCCACCTCTGATTCCCCATACTGATTCCCCACCTCTGTTTCACCGCCTCTGATTCCCCGCCTCTGATTCCCCATCTCTGATTTACAACCTCTGAATCCCCGCGTCTGATTCACCACTGCTGATTCCCCTGCTCTGATTCCCCATCCCTGATTCCCGGCCTCTGATTCCCCACCTATGATTCCCGGCCTCTGATTCCTGGCCTCTGATTCCCGGCCTCTGATTCCCGGCCTCTGATTCCCGGCCTCTGATTCCCGGCCTCTCATTCCCGGCCTCTGATTCCCCGCCTCTGATTCCCTGCCACTGATTCCCCATCTCTGATTCCCCACCTCTGATTCCCCATATCTGATTCCCCACCTATGTTTCCCCGCCTCTGATTCCCCACCTCTGATTCACAACCTCTGATTTCCCACCTCTGATTCCCCATATCTGAATCCCCGCGTCTGTTTCCCTTCCTCTGATTCCCCGCCTCTGTTTCCCCATATCTGATTCCCCGCCTCTGATTCCCCAACTCTGATTCCCCGCCTCTGATTCCCCAGCTCTGATTCCCCGCCTCTGATTCCCCGCGTCTGATTCCCTGCCTCTGATTCCCCGACTCTGATTCCCCATCTCAGATTTTCCGCCTCTGATTCCCCGTGTCTGATTCCCCGCTTCTGATTCACCGCCTCTGATTCCCCGCGTCTGATTCCCTACCTCTGATGCCCCGCCTCTGATTCCCCATCTCTGATTCCCCGTGTCTGATTCCCCGTGTCTGATTCCCCGCCTCTGATTCCCCGCCTCTGATTCCCCGCCTCTGATTCCCCGCCTCTGATTCCCCGCCTCTGTTTCCCCGCCTCTGTTTCCCCGCCTCTGATTCCCCACCTCTGATTCCCCATATCTGATTCCCCGCCTCTGATTCCCCAACTCTGATTCCCCGCCTCTGATTCCCCATCTCTGATTCCCGGACTCTGATTCCCCACCTCTGATTCCCAGTCGTCTTATTCCCGGCATCTGATTCTCGGCCTCTGATTCACGGCCTCTGATTCCCTGCCACTGATTCCCCGCCCCTGATTCCCCACCTCTGATTCCCCATATCTAATTCCCCGCCTCTGTTTCCCCGCCTCTGATTCGCCGCCTCTGATACCCCACCTCTGATTCCCCATCTCTAATTCATCACATCTGATTCCCCACCTCTGTTACCCCATCTCTGATTCACTGCCTCTGATTCGGCACCTCTGATTCCCCGCCTCTGATTCCCCGCCTCTGATTCCCCGCCTCTGATTCCCTGCCACTGATTCCCAGCCCCTTATTCCCCACCTCTGATTACCCATATCTGATTCCACGCCGCTTTTTCCCTCCCTCTGATTCCCCGCCTCTGATTCCTCATATCTGATTCCACCCCTCTTATTCCCCAACTCTGATTCCCCGCCTCTGATTCCCCGCGTCTGATTCCCTGCCTCTGATTCCCCGCCTCTGTTTCCCCATATCTGATTCCCCGCCTCTGATTCCCCAACTCTGATTCCCCGCCTCTGATTCCCCAGCTCTGATTCCCCGCCTCTGATTCCCCGCGTCTGATTCCCTGCCTCTGATTCCCCGCCTCTGATTCCCCATCTCAGATTTTCCGCCTCTGATTCCCCGCGTCTGATTCCCTGCCTCTGATTCCCCGCCTCTGATTCCCCATCTCTGATTCATCACCTCTGATTCCCCACCTCTGATTCCCCATATATGACTCCCCGCCTCTGTTTCCCCGCCTCTGATTCCCCGCCTCTGATTCCCCATCTCTGATTCCCTGCCTCTGATTCCCCATCTCTGATTCCCCGCCTCTGATTCCCCGCGTCTGATTCACGGCCTCTGAGTCCCTTCCTCTGATTCCCCATCTCTGATTCACCACCTTTGATTCCCCATCTCTGATTCCCGGCCTCTGATTCCCCACCTCTGATTCCCGGCTCTGATTCCTGGCTTCTGATGCCCGGCCTCTGATTCCCCGCCTCTGATTCCCTGCCTCTGATTCTCCGCCTCTTATTCCCCGCCTCTGATTCCCCATCTCTGATTTACAACCTCTGAATCCCCGCGTCTGATTCACCACTGCTGATTCCCCTGCTCTGATTCCCCATCCCTGATTCCCGGCCTCTGATTCCCCACCTATGATTCCCGGCCTCTGATTCCTGGCCTCTGATTCCCGGCCTCTGATTCCCGGCCTCTGATTCCCGGCCTCTGATTCCCGGCCTCTCATTCCCGGCCTCTGATTCCCCGCCTCTGATTCCCTGCCACTGATTCCCCATCTCTGATTCCCCACCTCTGATTCCCCATATCTGATTCCCCACCTATGTTTCCCCGCCTCTGATTCCCCGCCTCTGATTCACAACCTCTGATTTCCCAACTCTGATTCCCCATATCTGAATCCCCGCGTCTGTTTCCCTTCCTCTGATTCCCCGCCTCTGATTCCCCAACTCTGATTCCCCGCCTCTGATTCCCCAGCTCTGATTCCCCGCCTCTGATTCCCCGCGTCTGATTCCCTGCCTCTGATTCCCCGCCTCTGATTCCCCATCTCAGATTTTCCGCCTCTGATTCCCCGTGTCTGATTCCCCGCTTCTGATTCACCGCCTCTGATTCCCCGCGTCTGATTCCCTACCTCTGATGCCCCGCCTCTGATTCCCCATCTCTGATTCCCCGTGTCTGATTCCCCGTGTCTGATTCCCCGCCTCTGATTCCCCGCCTCTGATTCCCCGCCTCTGATTCCCCGCCTCTGATTCCCCGCCTCTGTTTCCCCGCCTCTGTTTCCCCGCCTCTGATTCCCCACCTCTGATTCCCCATATCTGATTCCCCGCCTCTGATTCCCCAACTCTGATTCCCCGCCTCTGATTCTCCATCTCTGATTCCCGGACTCTGATTCCCCACCTCTGATTCCCAGTCGTCTTATTCCCGGCATCTGATTCTCGGCCTCTGATTCACGGCCTCTGATTCCCTGCCACTGATTCCCCGCCCCTGATTCCCCACCTCTGGTTCCCCATATCTAATTCCCCGCCTCTGCTTCCCCGCCTCTGATTCGCCGCCTCTGATACCCCACCTCTGATTCCCCATCTCTAATTCATCACATCTGATTCCCCACCTCTGTTACCCCATCTCTGATTCACTGCCTCTGATTCGGCACCTCTGATTCCCCGCCTCTGATTCCCCGCCTCTGATTCCCCGCCTCTGATTCCCTGCCACTGATTCCCCGCCCCTTAATCCCCACCTCTGATTACCCATATCTGATTCCACGCCGCTTTTTCCCTCCCTCTGATTCCCCGCCTCTGATTCCTCATATCTGATTCCACGCCTCTTATTCCCCAACTCTGATTCCCCGCCTCTGATTCCCCGCGTCTGATTCCCTGCCTCTGATTCCCCGCCTCTGTTTCCCCATATCTGATTCCCCGCCTCTGATTCCCCAACTCTGATTCCCCACCTCTGATTCCCCAGCTCTGATTCCCCGCCTCTGATTCCCCGCGTCTGATTCCCTGCCTCTGATTCCCCGCCTCTGATTCCCCATCTCAGATTTTCCGCCTCTGATTCCCCGCGTCTGATTCCCTGCCTCTGATTCCCCGCCTCTGATTCCCCATCTCTGATTCACCACCTCTGATTCCCCACCTCTGATTCCCCATATATGACTCCCCGCCTCTGTTTCCCCGCCTCTGATTCCCCGCCTCTGATTCCCCATCTCTGATTCCCTGCCTCTGATTCCCCATCTCTGATTCCCAGCCTCTGATTCCCCGCGTCTGATTCCCCGCATCTGAGTCCCTTCCTCTGATTCCCCATCTCTGATTCACCACCTCTGATTCCCCATCTCTGATTCCCGGCCTCTGATTCCCTACCTCTGATTCCCGGCTCTGATTCCTGGCTTCTGATGCCCGGCCTCTGATTCCCCGCCTCTGATTCCCTGCCTCTGATTCTCCGCCTCTTATTCCCCACCTCTGATTCCCCATACTGATTCCCCACCTCTGTTTCCCCGCCTCTGATTCCCCGCCTCTGATTCCCCATCTCTGATTTACAACCTCAGAATCCCCGCGTCTCATTCACCACCGCTGTTTCCCCGCCTCTGATTCACCATCCCTGATTCCCGGCCTCTCATTCCCGGACTCTGATTCCCGGCCTCTGATTCCCCACCTCTGATTCCCCGCCTCTGATTCCCCATCTCTGATTCCCCATCTCTGATTCCGCACATCTGATTCCCCGCCTCTGATTCCCCACCTCTGATTCACCGCCTCTGATTCCCCACCTCTGATTCCCCACCTCTGATTCCCCATATCTGATTCCCCACCTATGTTTCCCCGCCTCTGATTCCCCGCCTCTGATTCACAACCTCTGATTCCCCACCTCTGATTCCCATATCTGAATCCCCGCGTCTGTTTCCCTTCCTCTGATTCCCCGCCTCTGTTTCCCCATATCTGATTCCCCGCCTCTGATTCCCCAACTCTGATTCCCCGCCTCTGATTCCCCAGCTCTGATTCCCCGCCTCTGATTCCCCGCGTCTGATTCCCTGCCTCTGATTCCCCGCCTCTGATTCCCCATCTCTGATTCGCCGCCTCTGATTCCCCGTGTCTGATTCCCCGCTTCTGATTCACCGCCTTTGATTCCCCGCGTCTGATTCCCTACCTCTGATGCCCCGCCTCTGATTCCCCATCTCTGATTCCCCGTGTCTGATTCCCCGTGTCTGATTCCCCGCCTCTGATTCCCCGCCTCTGATTCCCCGCCTCTGATTCCCCGCCTCTGATTCCCCGCCTCTGTTTCCCCGCCTCTGATTCCCCGCCTCTGATTCCCCATATCTGATTCCCAGCCTCTAATTCCCCAACTCTGATTCCCCGCCTCTGATTCCCCATCTCTGATTCCCAGACTCTGATTCCCCACCTCTGATTCCCAGTCGTCTTATTCCCGGCATCTGATTCTCGGCCTCTGATTCCCGGCCTCTGATTCCCTGCCACTGATTCCCCGCCCCTGATTCCCCACCTCTGATTCCCCATATCTGATTCCCCGCCTCTGTTTCCCCGCCTCTGATTCGCCGCCTCTGATACCCCACCTCTGATTCCCCATCTCTAATTCATCACATCTGATTGCCGACCTCTGCTACCCCATCTCTGAGTCACTGCCTCTGATTCGGCACCTCTGATTCCCCGCCTCTGATTCCCCGCCTCTGATTCCCCGCCTCTGATTCCCTGCCACTGATTCCCCGCCCCTTATTCCCCACCTCTGATTACGCATATCTGATTCCACGCCGCTTTTTCCCTGCCACTGATTCCCCGCCTCTGATTCCCCATATCTGATTCCACGCCTCTTATTCCCCAACTCTGATTGCCCGCCTCTGATTCCCCGCATCTGATTCCCTGCCTCTGATTCCCCGCCTCTGATTCCCCATCTCTGATTCACCACCTCTGATTCCCCACCTCTTATTCCCCATATCTGACTCCCCGCCTCTGTTTCCCCGCCTCTGATTCCCCGCCTCTGATTCCCCATCTCTGATTCCCTGCCTCTGATTCCCCATCTCTGATTCCCCGCCTCTGATTCCCCGCGTCTGAATCCCCGCATCAGAGTCCCTTCCTCTGATTCGCCATCTCTGATTTACCACCTCTGATTCCCCATCTCTGATTCCCGGCTCTGATTCCTGGCTTCTGATGCCCGGCCTCTGATTCCCCGCTTCTGATTCCCTGCCTCTGATTCTCCGCCTCTTATTCCCCACCTCTGATTCCCCATACTGATTCCCCACCTCTGTTTCGCCGCCTCTGATTCCCCGCCTCTGATTCCCCATCCCGATTCCCGGCCTCTTATTCCCCACCTCTGATTCCCGGCCTCTGATTCCCGGGCTCTGATTCCCGGCCTCTCATTCCCGGCCTCTGATTCCCGGCCTTTGATTCCCCGCCTCTGATTCCCCGCCTCTGATTCCCCATCTCTGATTCCCCATACTGATTCCCCACCTCTGTTTCCCCGCCTCTGATTCCCCGCCTCTGATTCCCCATCTCTGATTTACAATCTCTGAATCCCCGCGTTTGAATCACCACCGCTGATTCCCCGCCTCTGATTCCCCATCCCTGATTCCCGGCCTCTGATTCCCCATCTCTGATTCCCCATCTCTGATTCCGCACATCTGATTCCCCGCCTCTGATTCCCCGCCTCTGATTCCCCGCCTCTGATTCCCCGCCTCTGATTCCCCACCTCTGATTCCCCATATCTGATTCCCCACCTATGTTTCCCCGCCTCTGATTCCCCGCCTCTGATTCACAACCTCTGATTCCCCACCTCTGATTCCCCATATCTGAATCCCCGCGTCTGTTTCCCTTCCTCTGATTCCCCGCCTCTGTTTCCCCATATCTGATTCCCCTCCTCTGATTCCCCAACTCTGATTCCCCGCCTCTGATTCCCCAGCTCTGATTCCCCGCCTCTGATTCCCCGCGTCTGATTCCCTGCCTCTGATTCCCCGCCTCTTATTCCCCATCTACGATTCGCCGCCTCTGATTGCCCGTGTCTGATTCCCCGCTTCTGATTCACTGCCTCTGATTCCCCGCGTCTGATTCCCTACCTCTGATGCCCCGACTCTGATTCCCCATCTCTGATTCCCCGTGTCTGATTCCCCGTGTCTGATTCCCCGCCTCTGATTCCCCGCCTCTGATTCCCCGCCTCTGATTCCCCGCCTCTGATTCCCCGCCTCTGTTTCCCCGCCTCTGATTCCCGGCCTCTGATTCCCCGCCTCTGTTTCCCCGCCTCTGATTCCACGCCTCTGTTTCCCCATATCTGATTCCCCGCCTGTGATTCCCCAACTCTGAATCCCCGCCTCTGATTCCCCAGCTCTGATTCCCCGCGTCTGATTCCCTGCCTCTGATTCCCCATACCTGATTCCCCGCCTCTGTTTGCCCGCCTCTGATTCCCCACCTCTGTTTCCCCATATCTGATTCCCCGCCTCTGATTCCCCAACTCTGATTCCCCGCCTCTGATTCCCCAGCTCTGATTCCCCGCCTCTGATTCCCCGCGTCTGATTCCCTGCCTCTGATTCCCCGCCTCTGATTCCCCATCTCAGATTTTCCGCCTCTGATTCCCCGCGTCTGATTCCCTGCCTCTGATTCCCCGCCTCTGATTCCCCATCTCTGATTCACCACCTCTGATTCCCCACCTCTGATTCCCCATATATGACTCCCCGCCTCTGTTTCCCCGCCTCTGATTCCCCGCCTCTGATTCCCCATCTCTGATTCCCTGCCTCTGATTCCCCATCTCTGATTCCCCGCCTCTGATTCCCCGCGTCTGATTCACGGCCTCTGAGTCCCTTCCTCTGATTCCCCATCTCTGATTGACCACCTTTGATTCCCCATCTCTGATTCCCGGCCTCTGATTCCCCACCTCTGATTCCCGGCTCTGATTCCTGGCTTCTGATGCCCGGCCTCTGATTCCCCGCCTCTGATTCCCTGCCTCTGATTCTCCGCCTCTTATTCCCCGCCTCTGATTCCCCATCTCTGATTTACAACCTCTGAATCCCCGCGTCTGATTCACCACTGCTGATTCCCCTGCTCTGATTCCCCATCCCTGATTCCCGGCCTCTGATTCCCCACCTATGATTCCCGGCCTCTGATTCCTGGCCTCTGATTCCCGGCCTCTGATTCCCGGCCTCTGATTCCCGGCCTCTGATTCCCGGCCTCTGATTCCCGGCCTCTGATTCCCCGCCTCTGATTCCCTGCCACTGATTCCCCATCTCTGATTCCCCACCTCTGATTCCCCATATCTGATTCCCCACCTATGTTTCCCCGCCTCTGATTCCCCGCCTCTGATTCACAACCTCTGATTTCCCACCTCTGATTCCCCATATCTGAATCCCCGCGTCTGTTTCCCTTCCTCTGATTCCCCGCCTCTGTTTCCCCATATCTGATTCCCCGCCTCTGATTCCCCAACTCTGATTCCCCGCCTCTGATTCCCCAGCTCTGATTCCCCGCCTCTGATTCCCCGCGTCTGATTCCCTGCCTCTGATTCCCCGCCTCTGATTCCCCATCTCAGATTTTCCGCCTCTGATTCCCCGTGTCTGATTCCCCGCTTCTGATTCACCGCCTCTGATTCCCCGCATCTGATTCCCTACCTCTGATGCCCCGCCTCTGATTCCCCATCTCTGATTCCCCGTGTCTGATTCCCCGTGTCTGATTCCCCGCCTCTGATTCCCCGCCTCTGATTCCCCGCCTCTGATTCCCCGCCTCTGATTCCCCGCCTCTGATTCCCCGCCTCTGTTTCCCCGCCTCTGTTTCCCCGCCTCTGATTCCCCACCTCTGATTCCCCATATCTGATTCCCCGCCTCTGATTCCCCAACTCTGATTCCCCGCCTCTGATTCCCCATCTCTGATTCCCGGACTCTGATTCCCCACCTCTGATTCCCAGTCGTCTTATTCCCGGCATCTGATTCTCGGCCTCTGATTCACGGCCTCTGATTCCCTGCCACTGATTCCCCGCCCCTGATTCCCCACCTCTGATTCCCCATATCTAATTCCCCGCCTCTGTTTCCCCGCCTCTGATTCGCCGCCTCTGATACCCCACCTCTGATTCCCCATCTCTAATTCATCACATCTGATTCCCCACCTCTGTTACCCCATCTCTGATTCACTGCCTCTGATTCGGCACCTCTGATTCCCCGCCTCTGATTCCCCGCCTCTGATTCCCCGCCTCTGATTCCCTGCCACTGATTCCCCGCCCCTTAATCCCCACCTCTGATTACCCATATCTGATTCCCCGCGTCTGATTCCCTGCCTCTGATTCCCCGCCTCTGATTCCCCATCTCTGATTCACCACCTCTGATTCCCCACCTCTTATTCCCCATATCTGACTCCCCGCCTCTGTTTCCCCGCCTCTGATTCCCCGCCTCTGATTCCCCATCTCTGATTCCCTGCCTCTGATTCCCCAACTCTGATTCCCCGCCTCTGATTCCCCAGCTCTGATTCCCCGCCTCTGATCCCCGCGTCTGATTCCCTGCCTCTGATTCCCCGCCTCTGATTCCCCATCTCAGATTTTCCGCCTCTGATTCCCCGCGTCTGATTCCCTGCCTCTGATTCCCCGCCTCTGATTCCCCATCTCTGATTCACCACCTCTGATTCCCCAACTCTGATTCCCCATATATGACTCCCCGCCTCTGTTTCCCCGCCTCTGATTCCCCGCCTCTGATTCCCCATCTCTGATTCCCTGCCTCTGATTCCCCATCTCTGATTCCCCGCCTCTGATTCCCCGCGTCTGATTCCCCGCATCTGAGTCCCTTCCTCTGATTCCCCATCTCTGATTCACCACCTCTGATTCCCCATCTCTGATTCCCGGCCTCTGATTCCCCACCTCTGATTCCCGGCTCTGATTCCTGGCTTCTGATACCCGGCCTCTGATTCCCCGCCTCTGATTCCCTGCCTCTGATTCTCCGCCTCTTATTCCCCACCTCTGATTCCCCATACTGATTCCCCACCTCTGTTTCCCCGCCTCTGATTCCCCGCCTCTGATTCCCCATCTCTGATTTACAACCTCAGAATCCCCGCGTCTCATTCACCAGCGCTGATTCCCCGCCTCTGATTCACCATCCCTGATTCCCGGCCTCTCATTCCCGGACTCTGATTCCCGGCCTCTGATTCCCCACCTCTGATTCCCCGCCTCTGATTCCCCATCTCTGATTCCCCATCTCTGATTCCGCACATCTGATTCCCCGCCTCTGATTCCCCACCTCTGATTCACCGCCTCTGATTCCCCACCTCTGATTCCCCACCTCTGATTCCCCATATCTGATTCCCCACCTATGTTTCCCCGCCTCCGATTCCCCGCCTCTGATTCACAACCTCTGATTCCCCACCTCTGATTCCCATATCTGAATCCCCGCGTCTGTTTCCCTTCCTCTGATTCCCCGCCTCTGTTTCCCCATATCTGATTCCCCGCCTCTGATTCCCCAACTCTGATTCCCCGCCTCTGATTCCCCAGCTCTGATTCCCCGCCTCTGATTCCCCGCGTCTGATTCCCTGCCTCTGATTCCCCGCCTCTGATTCCCCATCTCTGATTCGCCGCCTCTGATTCCCCGTGTCTGATTCCCCGCTTCTGATTCACCGCCTTTGATTCCCCGCGTCTGATTCCCTACCTCTGATGCCCCGCCTCTGATTCCCCATCTCTGATTCCCCGTGTCTGATTCCCCGTGTCTGATTCCCCGCCTCTGATTCCCCGCCTCAGATTCCCCGCCTCTGATTCCCCGCCTCTGATTCCCCGCCTCTGTTTCCCCGCCTCTGATTTTCCGCCTCTGATTCCCCATATCTGATTCCCAGCCTCTAATTCCCCAACTCTGATTCCCCGCCTCTGATTCCCCATCTCTGATTCCCAGACTCTGATTCCCCACCTCTGATTCCCAGTCGTCTTATTCCCGGCATCTGATTCTCGGCCTCTGATTCCCGGCCTCTGATTCCCTGCCACTGATTCCCCGCCCCTGATTCCCCACCTCTGATTCCCCATATCTGATTCCCCGCCTCTGTTTCCCCGCCTCTGATTCGCCGCCTCTGATACCCCACCTCTGATTCCCCATCTCTAATTCATCACATCTGATTCCCGACCTCTGCTACCCCATCTCTGATTCACTGCCTCTGATTCGGCACCTCTGATTCCCCGCCTCTGATTCCCCGCTTCTGATTCCCCGCCTCTGATTCCCTGCCACTGATTCCCCGCCCCTTATTCCCCACCTCTGATTACCCATATCTGATTCCACGCCGCTTTTTCCCTGCCACTGATTCCCCGCCTCTGATTCCCCATATCTGATTCCACGCCTCTTATTCCCCAACTCTGATTGCCCGCCTCTGATTCCCCGCGTCTGATTCCCTGCCTCTGATTCCCCGCCTCTGATTCCCCATCTCTGATTCACCACCTCTGATTCCCCACCTCTTATTCCCCATATCTGACTCCCCGCCTCTGTTTCCCCGCCTCTGATTCCCCGCCTCTGATTCCCCATCTCTGATTCCCTGCCTCTGATTCCCCATCTCTGATTCCCCGCCTCTGATTCCCCGCGTCTGAATCCCCGCATCAGAGTCCCTTCCTCTGATTCGCCATCTCTGATTTACCACCTCTGATTCCCCATCTCTGATTCCCGGCTCTGATTCCTGGCTTCTGATGCCCGGCCTCTGATTCCCCGCTTCTGATTCCCTGCCTCTGATTCTCCGCCTCTTATTCCCCACCTCTGATTCCCCATACTGATTCCCCACCTCTGTTTCGCCGCCTCTGATTCCCCGCCTCTGATTCCCCATCCCGATTCCCGGCCTCTTATTCCCCACCTCTGATTCCCGGCCTCTGATTCCCGGGCTCTGATTCCCGGCCTCTCATTCCCGGCCTCTGATTCCCGGCCTTTGATTCCCCGCCTCTGATTCCCCGCCTCTGATTCCCCATCTCGGATTCCCCATACTGATTCCCCACCTCTGTTTCCCCGCCTCTGATTCCCCGCCTCTGATTCCCCATCTCTGATTTACAATCTCTGAATCCCCGCGTTTGATTCACCACCGCTGATTCCCCGCCTCTGATTCCCCATCCCTGATTCCCGGCCTCTGATTCCCCATCTCTGATTCCCCATCTCTGATTCCGCACATCTGATTCCCCGCCTCTGATTCCCCGCCTCTGATTCCCCGCCTCTGATTCCCCGCCTCTGATTCCCCACCTCTGATTCCCCATATCTGATTCCCCACCTATGTTTCCCCGCCTCTGATTCCCCGCCTCTGATTCACAACCTCTGATTTCCCACCTCTGATTCCCCATATCTGAATCCCCGCGTCTGTTTCCCTTCCTCTGATTCCCCGCCTCTGTTTCCCCATATCTGATTCCCCTCCTCTGATTCCCCAACTCTGATTCCCCGCCTCTGATTCCCCAGCTCTGATTCCCCGCCTCTGATTCCCCGCGTCTGATTCCCTGCCTCTGATTCCCCGCCTCTTATTCCCCATCTATGATTCGCCGCCTCTGATTGCCCGTGTCTGATTCCCCGCTTCTGATTCACCGCCTCTGATTCCCCGCGTCTGATTCCCTACCTCTGATGCCCCGACTCTGATTCCCCATCTCTGATTCCCCGTGTCTGATTCCCCGTGTCTGATTCCCCGCCTCTGATTCCCCGCCTCTGATACCCCGCCTCTGATTCCCTGCCTCTGATTCCCCGCCTCTGTTTCCCCGCCTCTGATTCCCGGCCTCTGATTCCCCGCCTCTGTTTCCCCGCCTCTGATTCCACGCCTCTGTTTCCCCATATCTGATTCCCCGCCTGTGATTCCCCAACTCTGAATCCCCGCCTCTGATTCCCCAGCTCTGATTCCCCGCGTCTGATTCCCTGCCTCTGATTCCCCATACCTGATTCCCCGCCTCTGTTTGCCCGCCTCTGATTCCCCACCTCTGTTTCCCCATATCTGATTCCCCGCCTCTGAATCCCCAACTCTGATTCCCTGCCTCTGATTCCCCAGCTCTGATTCCCAGCCTCTGATTTCCCGTGTTTGATTCCCTGCCTCTGATTCCCTGCCTCTGATTCTCCGCCTCTGATTCCCCAACTCTGATTCCCCGCCTCTGATTCCCCGCCTCTGATTCCCCAGCTCTGATTCCCCGCGTCTGATTCCCTGCCTCTGATTCCCCGCCTCTGATTCCCCATCTCTGATTCACCACCTCTGAATCCCCACCTCTGATTCCCCATATCTGATTCTCCGCCTCTGTTTCCCCGCCTCTGATTCCCCGCCTCTGATTCGCCAGCTATGAACCCCGCCTCTGATTCCCCGCGTCTGATTCCCTGCCTCTGATTCCCCGCCTCTGATTCCACATCTCTTATTCACCATCTCTGATTCCCTGTGTCTGATTCCCCGCCTCTGATTCACCATCTCTGATTCCCCATCTCTGATTCCCCAATTCTGATACCCCGCCACTGATTCCACAGCTCTGATTCCACGCCTCTGTTTCCCAACCTCTGATTCACCACCTCTGATTCTCCATATCTGATTCCCCGCCTCTGTTTCCCCGCCTCTGATTCCCCGCCTCTGATTCCCCAGCTCTGATTCCCCGCCTCTGATTCCCTGCCTCTGATTCCCAACCTCTGATTCCCCACCTCTGATTCTCCATATGTGATTCCCCGCCTCTGTTTCCCTGCCTCTGATTCCACGACTCTGTTTCGCCATATCTGATTCCCCGCCTGTGATTCCCCAACTCTGAATCCCCGCCTCTGATTCCCCAGCTCTGATTCCCCGCCTCTGATTTCCCCATGTCTGTTTCCCCGCCTCTGATCCCCAGCTCTGATTCCCAGCCTCTGATTCCCCAGCTCTGATTCCCTGCCTCTGATTCACAACCTCTGATTCCCCACCTCCGATTGCCCATATCTAATTCCCCGCCTCTGTTTCCCCGCCTCTGATTCCACGCCTCTGTTTCCCCATATCTGATTCCCTGCCTCTGATTCCCCAACTCTGAATCCCGGCCTCTGATTCCCCAGCTCTGATTCCCCGCCTCTGATTCCCCGTGTCTGATTCCCCGCCTCTGGTTCCCCAGCTCTGATTCCCAGCCTCTGATTCCCCGTGTTTGATTCCCTGCCTCTGATTCCCTGCCTCTGATTCCCCGCCTGTGATTCCCCATCTCTGATTCCCCACCTCTGATTCCCCACCTCTGATTCCCCATATCTGATTCCCCGCCTCTGTTTGCCCGCCTCTGATTCCCCGCCTCTGTTTCCCCACATCTGATTCCCCGCCTCTGAATCCCCAACTCTGATTCCCTGCCTCTGATTCCCCAGCTCTTATTCCCCGCCTCTGATTCCCCGCCTCTGATTCCAAGCCTCTGATTCCCCATATCTGATTCCCCACCTATGTTTCCCCGCCTCTGATTCCCTGCCTCTGATTCCCCGCCTCTGATTCCCCATCTCTGATTCCTGGACTCTGATTCCCCACCTCTGATTCCCCATCTCTGATTCCGCACATCCGATTCCCTGCCTCTGATTCTCCGCCTCTGATTCCCGGCCTCTGATTCCCTGCCTCTGATTCGCAACCTCTGATTCCCCACCTCTGATTCCCCATATCTGATTCCCCGCGTCTGTTTCCCCGCCTCTGATTCCCCGCCTCTGTTTCCCCATATCTGATTCCCCGCCTCTGATTCCCCAAGTCTGATTCCCCGCCTCTGATTCCCCAGCTCTGATTCCCTGCCTCGGATTCCCTGCGTCTGATTCCCTGCCTCTGATTCCCCGCCTCTGATTCCCCGCCTCTGATTCCCCGCCTCTGATTCCCCATTCCTGATTCCCCACCTCTAATTCCCCGTGTCTGATTCCCTGCCTCTGATTCACCGCCTCTGATTCCCCGCGTCTGATTCCCTACCTCTGATGCCCCGCCTCTGATTCCCCATCTCTGATTCCCCGCCTCTGATTCCCCATCTCTGATTCACCACCTCTGAATCCCCAACTCTGATTCCCCATATCTGATTCCCCGCCTCTGTTTCCCCGCCTCTGATTCCCCGCCTCTGATTCGCCAGCTATGAACCCCGCCTCTGATTCCCCGCGTCTGATTCCCTGCCTCTGATTCCCCGCCTCTGATTCCACATCTCTTATTCACCACCTCTGATTCCCTGCGTCTGATTCCCCGCCTCTGATTCACCATCTCTGATTCCCAATCTCTGATTCCCCAATTCTGATACCCCGCCTCTGATTCCCCAGCTCTGATTCCACGCCTCTGTTTCCCAACCTCTGATTCCCCACATCTGATTCTCCATATCTGATTCCCCGCCTCTGTTTCCCCGCCTCTGATTCCCCGCCTCTGATTCCCAAGCTCTGATTCCCCGCCTCTGATTCCCTGCCTCTGATTCCCAACCTCTGATTCCCCACCTCTGATTCTCCATATCTGATCCCCAGCTCTGATTCCCAGCCTCTGATTCCCCAGCTCTGATTCCCTGCCTCTGATTCCCTGCCTCTGATTCACAACCTCTGATTCCCCACCTCCGATTCCCCATATCTAATTCCCCGCCTCTGTTTCCCCGCCTCTGATTCCACGCCTCTGTTTCCCCATATCTGATTCTCCGCCTCTGATTCCCCGTGTCTGATTCCCCGCCTCTGGTTCCCCAGCTCTGATTCCCAGCCTCTGATTCCCCGTGTTTGATTCCCTGCCTCTGATTCCCTGCCTCTGATTCCCCGCCTGTGATTCCCCATCTCTGATTCCCCACCTCTGATTCCCCACCTCTGATTCCCCATATCTGATTCCCCGCCTCTGTTTGCCCGCCTCTGATTCCCCGCCTCTGTTTCCCCATATCTGATTCCCCGCCTCTGAATCCCCAACTCTGATTCCCTGCCTCTGATTCCCCAGCTCTGATTCCCCGCATTTGATTCCCCGCCTCTGATTCCCAGCCTCTGATTCCCCATATCTGATTCCCCACCTATGTTTCCCCGCCTCTGATTCCCCGCCTCTGATTCCCCGCCTCTGATTCCCCATCTCTGATTCCTGGACTCTGATTCCCCACCTCTGATTCCCCATCTCTGATTCCGCACATCCGATTCCCTGCCTCTGATTCCCCGCCTCTGATTCCCCGCCTCTGATTCCCCGCCTCTGATTCCCTGCCTCTGATTCACAACCTCTGATTCCCCACCTCTGATTCCCCATATCTGATTCCCCGCGTCTGTTTCCCCGCCTCTGATTCCCCGCCTCTGTTTCCCCATATCTGATTCCCCGCCTCTGATTCCCCAAGTCTCATTTCCAGCCTCTGATTCCCCAGCTCTGAATCCCTGCCTCTGATTCCCTGCGTCTGATTCCCTGCCTCTGATTCCACGCCTCTGATTCCCCGCCTCTGATTCCCCGCCACTGATTCCCCATCCCTGATTCCCCGCCTCTGATTCCCCGTGTCTGATTCCCTGCCTCTGATTCACCGCCACTGATTCCCCGCGTCTGATTCCCCGTCTCTGATTCCCAGCCTCTGATTCCACGCCTCTGATTCCCCATCTATGATTCACCACCTCTGATTCCCCACCTCTGATTCCCCATTTCTGACTCCCCGCCTCTGTTTCCCCGCCTCTGATTCCCCGCCTCTGATTCCCCATCTCTGATTCCCTGCCTCTGATTCCCCATCTCTGATTCCCCGCATCTGATTCCCCGCGTCTAATTCCCCGCCTCTGAGTCCCTTCCTCTGATTCCCCATCTCTGATTCACCACCTCTGATTCCCCATCTCTGATTCCCGGCCTCTGATTCCCCACCTCTGATTCCCCATATCTGATTCCCCGCCTCTGATTCCCCGCTTCTGATTCCCCGCCTCTGATTCCCTGCCACTGATTCCCCGCCCCTTATTCCCCACCTCTGATTACCCATATCTGATTCCACGCCGCTTTTTCCCTGCCACTGATTCCCCGCCTCTGATTCCCCATATCTGATTCCACGCCTCTTATTCCCCAACTCTGATTGCCCGCCTCTGATTCCCCGCGTCTGATTCCCTGCCTCTGATTCCCCGCCTCTGATTCCCCATCTCTGATTCACCACCTCTGATTCCCCACCTCTTATTCCCCATATCTGACTCCCCGCCTCTGTTTCCCCGCCTCTGATTCCCCGCCTCTGATTCCCCATCTCTGATTCCCTGCCTCTGATTCCCCATCTCTGATTCCCCGCCTCTGATTCCCCGCGTCTGAATCCCCGCATCAGAGTCCCTTCCTCTGATTCGCCATCTCTGATTTACCACCTCTGATTCCCCATCTCTGATTCCCGGCTCTGATTCCTGGCTTCTGATGCCCGGCCTCTGATTCCCCGCTTCTGATTCCCTGCCTCTGATTCTCCGCCTCTTATTCCCCACCTCTGATTCCCCATACTGATTCCCCACCTCTGTTTCGCCGCCTCTGATTCCCCGCCTCTGATTCCCCATCCCGATTCCCGGCCTCTTATTCCCCACCTCTGATTCCCGGCCTCTGATTCCCGGGCTCTGATTCCCGGCCTCTCATTCCCGGCCTCTGATTCCCGGCCTTTGATTCCCCGCCTCTGATTCCCCGCCTCTGATTCCCCATCTCGGATTCCCCATACTGATTCCCCACCTCTGTTTCCCCGCCTCTGATTCCCCGCCTCTGATTCCCCATCTCTGATTTACAATCTCTGAATCCCCGCGTTTGATTCACCACCGCTGATTCCCCGCCTCTGATTCCCCATCCCTGATTCCCGGCCTCTGATTCCCCATCTCTGATTCCCCATCTCTGATTCCGCACATCTGATTCCCCGCCTCTGATTCCCCGCCTCTGATTCCCCGCCTCTGATTCCCCGCCTCTGATTCCCCACCTCTGATTCCCCATATCTGATTCCCCACCTATGTTTCCCCGCCTCTGATTCCCCGCCTCTGATTCACAACCTCTGATTTCCCACCTCTGATTCCCCATATCTGAATCCCCGCGTCTGTTTCCCTTCCTCTGATTCCCCGCCTCTGTTTCCCCATATCTGATTCCCCTCCTCTGATTCCCCAACTCTGATTCCCCGCCTCTGATTCCCCAGCTCTGATTCCCCGCCTCTGATTCCCCGCGTCTGATTCCCTGCCTCTGATTCCCCGCCTCTTATTCCCCATCTATGATTCGCCGCCTCTGATTGCCCGTGTCTGATTCCCCGCTTCTGATTCACCGCCTCTGATTCCCCGCGTCTGATTCCCTACCTCTGATGCCCCGACTCTGATTCCCCATCTCTGATTCCCCGTGTCTGATTCCCCGTGTCTGATTCCCCGCCTCTGATTCCCCGCCTCTGATACCCCGCCTCTGATTCCCTGCCTCTGATTCCCCGCCTCTGTTTCCCCGCCTCTGATTCCCGGCCTCTGATTCCCCGCCTCTGTTTCCCCGCCTCTGATTCCACGCCTCTGTTTCCCCATATCTGATTCCCCGCCTGTGATTCCCCAACTCTGAATCCCCGCCTCTGATTCCCCAGCTCTGATTCCCCGCGTCTGATTCCCTGCCTCTGATTCCCTATACCTGATTCCCCGCCTCTGTTTGCCCGCCTCTGATTCCCCACCTCTGTTTCCCCATATCTGATTCCCCGCCTCTGAATCCCCAACTCTGATTCCCTGCCTCTGATTCCCCAGCTCTGATTCCCAGCCTCTGATTTCCCGTGTTTGATTCCCTGCCTCTGATTCCCTGCCTCTGATTCTCCGCCTCTGATTCCCCAACTCTGATTCCCCGCCTCTGATTCCCCGCCTCTGATTCCCCAGCTCTGATTCCCCGCGTCTGATTCCCTGCCTCTGATTCCCCGCCTCTGATTCCCCATCTCTGATTCACCACCTCTGAATCCCCACCTCTGATTCCCCATATCTGATTCTCCGCCTCTGTTTCCCCGCCTCTGATTCCCCGCCTCTGATTCGCCAGCTATGAACCCCGCCTCTGATTCCCCGCGTCTGATTCCCTGCCTCTGATTCCCCGCCTCTGATTCCACATCTCTTATTCACCATCTCTGATTCCCTGTGTCTGATTCCCCGCCTCTGATTCACCATCTCTGATTCCCCATCTCTGATTCCCCAATTCTGATACCCCGCCACTGATTCCACAGCTCTGATTCCACGCCTCTGTTTCCCAACCTCTGATTCACCACCTCTGATTCTCCATATCTGATTCCCCGCCTCTGTTTCCCCGCCTCTGATTCCCCGCCTCTGATTCCCCAGCTCTGATTCCCCGCCTCTGATTCCCTGCCTCTGATTCCCAACCTCTGATTCCCCACCTCTGATTCTCCATATGTGATTCCCCGCCTCTGTTTCCCTGCCTCTGATTCCACGACTCTGTTTCGCCATATCTGATTCCCCGCCTGTGATTCCCCAACTCTGAATCCCCGCCTCTGATTCCCCAGCTCTGATTCCCCGCCTCTGATTTCCCCATGTCTGTTTCCCCGCCTCTGATCCCCAGCTCTGATTCCCAGCCTCTGATTCCCCAGCTCTGATTCCCTGCCTCTGATTCACAACCTCTGATTCCCCACCTCCGATTGCCCATATCTAATTCCCCGCCTCTGTTTCCCCGCCTCTGATTCCACGCCTCTGTTTCCCCATATCTGATTCCCTGCCTCTGATTCCCCAACTCTGAATCCCGGCCTCTGATTCCCCAGCTCTGATTCCCCGCCTCTGATTCCCCGTGTCTGATTCCCCGCCTCTGGTTCCCCAGCTCTGATTCCCAGCCTCTGATTCCCCGTGTTTGATTCCCTGCCTCTGATTCCCTGCCTCTGATTCCCCGCCTGTGATTCCCCATCTCTGATTCCCCACCTCTGATTCCCCACCTCTGATTCCCCATATCTGATTCCCCGCCTCTGTTTGCCCGCCTCTGATTCCCCGCCTCTGTTTCCCCACATCTGATTCCCCGCCTCTGAATCCCCAACTCTGATTCCCTGCCTCTGATTCCCCAGCTCTTATTCCCCGCCTCTGATTCCCCGCCTCTGATTCCAAGCCTCTGATTCCCCATATCTGATTCCCCACCTATGTTTCCCCGCCTCTGATTCCCTGCCTCTGATTCCCCGCCTCTGATTCCCCATCTCTGATTCCTGGACTCTGATTCCCCACCTCTGATTCCCCATCTCTGATTCCGCACATCCGATTCCCTGCCTCTGATTCTCCGCCTCTGATTCCCGGCCTCTGATTCCCTGCCTCTGATTCGCAACCTCTGATTCCCCACCTCTGATTCCCCATATCTGATTCCCCGCGTCTGTTTCCCCGCCTCTGATTCCCCGCCTCTGTTTCCCCATATCTGATTCCCCGCCTCTGATTCCCCAAGTCTGATTCCCCGCCTCTGATTCCCCAGCTCTGATTCCCTGCCTCGGATTCCCTGCGTCTGATTCCCTGCCTCTGATTCCCCGCCTCTGATTCCCCGCCTCTGATTCCCCGCCTCTGATTCCCCATTCCTGATTCCCCACCTCTAAATCCCCGTGTCTGATTCCCTGCCTCTGATTCACCGCCTCTGATTCCCCGCGTCTGATTCCCTACCTCTGATGCCCCGCCTCTGATTCCCCATCTCTGATTCCCCGCCTCTGATTCCCCATCTCTGATTCACCACCTCTGAATCCCCAACTCTGATTCCCCATATCTGATTCCCCGCCTCTGTTTCCCCGCCTCTGATTCCCCGCCTCTGATTCGCCAGCTATGAACCCCGCCTCTGATTCCCCGCGTCTGATTCCCTGCCTCTGATTCCCCGCCTCTGATTCCACATCTCTTATTCACCACCTCTGATTCCCTGCGTCTGATTCCCCGCCTCTGATTCACCATCTCTGATTCCCAATCTCTGATTCCCCAATTCTGATACCCCGCCTCTGATTCCCCAGCTCTGATTCCACGCCTCTGTTTCCCAACCTCTGATTCCCCACATCTGATTCTCCATATCTGATTCCCCGCCTCTGTTTCCCCGCCTCTGATTCCCCGCCTCTGATTCCCAAGCTCTGATTCCCCGCCTCTGATTCCCTGCCTCTGATTCCCAACCTCTGATTCCCCACCTCTGATTCTCCATATCTGATCCCCAGCTCTGATTCCCAGCCTCTGATTCCCCAGCTCTGATTCCCTGCCTCTGATTCCCTGCCTCTGATTCACAACCTCTGATTCCCCACCTCCGATTCCCCATATCTAATTCCCCGCCTCTGTTTCCCCGCCTCTGATTCCACGCCTCTGTTTCCCCATATCTGATTCTCCGCCTCTGATTCCCCGTGTCTGATTCCCCGCCTCTGGTTCCCCAGCTCTGATTCCCAGCCTCTGATTCCCCGTGTTTGATTCCCTGCCTCTGATTCCCTGCCTCTGATTCCCCGCCTGTGATTCCCCATCTCTGATTCCCCACCTCTGATTCCCCACCTCTGATTCCCCATATCTGATTCCCCGCCTCTGTTTGCCCGCCTCTGATTCCCCGCCTCTGTTTCCCCATATCTGATTCCCCGCCTCTGAATCCCCAACTCTGATTCCCTGCCTCTGATTCCCCAGCTCTGATTCCCCGCATTTGATTCCCCGCCTCTGATTCCCAGCCTCTGATTCCCCATATCTGATTCCCCACCTATGTTTCCCCGCCTCTGATTCCCCGCCTCTGATTCCCCGCCTCTGATTCCCCATCTCTGATTCCTGGACTCTGATTCCCCACCTCTGATTCCCCATCTCTGATTCCGCACATCCGATTCCCTGCCTCTGATTCCCCGCCTCTGATTCCCCGCCTCTGATTCCCCGCCTCTGATTCCCTGCCTCTGATTCACAACCTCTGATTCCCCACCTCTGATTCCCCATATCTGATTCCCCGCGTCTGTTTCCCCGCCTCTGATTCCCCGCCTCTGTTTCCCCATATCTGATTCCCCGCCTCTGATTCCCCAAGTCTCATTTCCAGCCTCTGATTCCCCAGCTCTGAATCCCTGCCTCTGATTCCCTGCGTCTGATTCCCTGCCTCTGATTCCACGCCTCTGATTCCCCGCCTCTGATTCCCCGCCACTGATTCCCCATCCCTGATTCCCCGCCTCTGATTCCCCGTGTCTGATTCCCTGCCTCTGATTCACCGCCACTGATTCCCCGCGTCTGATTCCCCGTCTCTGATTCCCAGCCTCTGATTCCACGCCTCTGATTCCCCATCTATGATTCACCACCTCTGATTCCCCACCTCTGATTCCCCATTTCTGACTCCCCGCCTCTGTTTCCCCGCCTCTGATTCCCCGCCTCTGATTCCCCATCTCTGATTCCCTGCCTCTGATTCCCCATCTCTGATTCCCCGCATCTGATTCCCCGCGTCTAATTCCCCGCCTCTGAGTCCCTTCCTCTGATTCCCCATCTCTGATTCACCACCTCTGATTCCCCATCTCTGATTCCCGGCCTCTGATTCCCCACCTCTGATTCCCCATATCTGATTCCCCGCGTCTGTTTCCCCGCCTCTGATTCCCCGCCTCTGTTTCCCAATATCTGATTCCCCGCCTCTGATTCCCCAAGTCTGATTCCCCGCCTCTGATTCCCCAGCTCTGATTCCCTGCCTCTGATTCCCTGCGTCTGATTCGCTGCCTCTGATTCCACGCCTCTGATTCCCCGCGTCTGATTCCCTGCCTCTGATTCCCCGCCTCTGATTCCACATCTCTTATTCACCACCTCTGATTCCCTGCGTCTGATTCCCCGCCTCTGATTCACCATCTCTGATTCCCCATCTCTGATTCCCCAATTCTGATACCCCGCCTCTGATTCCCCAGCTCTGATTCCACGCCTCTGTTTCCCAACCTCTGATTCCCCACATCTGATTCTCCATATCTGATTCCCCGCCTCTGTTTCCCCGCCTCTGATCCCCGCCTCTGATTCCCAAGCTCTGATTCCCCGCCTCTGATTCCCAAGCTCTGATTCCCCGCCTCTGATTCCCTGCCTCTGATTCCCAACCTCTGATTCCCCACCTCTGATTCTCCATATCTGATTCCCCGCCTCTGTTTCCCCGCCTCTGATTCCACGACTCTGTTTCGCCATATCTGATTCCCCGCCTGTGATTGCCCAACTCTGAATCCCCGCCTCTGATTCCCCAGCTCTGATTCCCCGCCTCTGATTTCCCCATGTCTGTTTCCCCGCCTCTGATCCCCAGCTCTGATTCCCAGCCTCTGATTCCCCAGCTCTGATTCCCTGCCTCTGATTCCCTGCCTCCGATTCACAACCTCTGATTCCCCACCTCCGATTCCCCATATCTAATTCCCCGCCTCTGTTTCCCCGCCTCTGATTCCACGCCTCTGTTTCCCCATATCTGATTCCCCGCCTCTGATTCCCCGTGTCTGATTCCCCGCCTCTGGTTCCCCAGCTCTGATTCCCAGCCTCTGATTCCCCGTGTTTGATTCCCTGCCTCTGATTCCCTGCCTCTGATTCCCCGCCTGTGATTCCCCATCTCTGATTCCCCACCTCTGATTCCCCACCTCTGATTCCCCATATCTGATTCCCCGCCTCTGTTTGCCCGCCTCTGATTCCCCGCCTCTGTTTCCCCACATCTGATTCCCCGCCTCTGAATCCCCAACTCTGATTCACTGCCTCTGATTCCCCAGCTCTGATTCCCCGCATTTGATTCCCCGCCTCTGATTCCCAGCCTCTGATTCCCCATATCTGATTCCCCACCTATGTTTCCCCGCCTCTGATTCCCCGCCTCTGATTCCCCGCCTCTGATTCCCCATCTCTGATTCCTGGACTCTGATTCCCCACCTCTGATTCCCCATCTCTGATTCCGCACATCCGATTCCCTGTCTCTGATTCCCCGCCTCTGATTCCCCGCCTCTGATTCCCCGCCTCTGATTCCCTGCCTCTGATTCACAACCTCTGATTCCCCACCTCTGATTCCCCATATCTGATTCCCCGCGTCTGTTTCCCCGCCTCTGATTCCCCGCCTCTGTTTCCCCATATCTGATTCCCCGCCTCTGATTCCCCAAGTCTCATTCCCAGCCTCTGATTCCCCAGCTCTGAATCCCTGCCTCTGATTCCCTGCGTCTGATTCCCTGCCTCTGATTCCACGCCTCTGATTCCCCGCCTCTGATTCCCCGCCACTGATTCCCCATCCCTGATTCCCCGCCTCTGATTCCCCGTGTCTGATTCCCTGCCTCTGATTCACCGCCACTGATTCCCCGCGTCTGATTCCCCGTCTCTGATTCCCAGCCTCTGATTCCACGCCTCTGATTCCCCATCTATGATTCACCACCTCTGATTCCCCACCTCTGATTCCCCATTTCTGACTCCCCGCCTCTGTTTCCCCGCCTCTGATTCCCCGCCTCTGATTCCCCATCTCTGATTCCCTGCCTCTGATTCCCCATCTCTGATTCCCCGCATCTGATTCCCCGCGTCTGATTCCCCGCCTCTGAGTCCCTTCCTCTGATTCCCCATCTCTGATTCACCACCTCTGATTCCCCATCTCTGATTCCCGGCCTCTGATTCCCCACCTCTGATTCCCCATATCTGATTCCCCGCGTCTGTTTCCCCGCCTCTGTTTCCCCGCCTCTGATTCCCCGCCTCTGATTCCCCATCTCTGATTCCCTGCCTCTGATTCCCCATCTCTGATTCCCCGCATCTGATTCCCCGCGTCTGATTCCCCGCCTCTGAGTCCCTTCCTCTGATTCCCCATCTCTGATTCACCACCTCTGATTCCCCAAGTCTGATTCCCCGCCTCTGATTCCCCAGCTCTGATTCCCTGCCTCTGATTCCCTGCGTCTGATTCCCTGCCTCTGATTCCACGCCTCTGATTCCCCGCCTCTGATTCCCCGCCACTGATTCCCCATCCCTGATTCCCCGCCTCTGATTCCCCGTGTCTGATTCCCTGCCTCTGATTCACCGCCTCTGATTCCCCGCGTCTGATTCCCTACCTCTGATGCCCCGCCTCTGATTCCCCATCTCTGATTCCCCGCCACTGATTCCCCGTGTCTGAATCCCTACCTCTGATTCCCCGCCTCTCATTCCCCGCATCTGTTTCCCCGCCTCTGATTCCCCGCCTCTGATTCCCCATATCTGATACCCCGCTTCTGATTCCCCAACTCTGATTCCCCGCCTCTGATTCCCCATCTCTGATTCCCGGACTCCGATTCCCCACCTCTGAATCGCAGTCCTCTTATTCCCGGCATCTGATTGCCGGCCTCTGATTCCCGGCCTCTGATTCCCTGCCACTGATTCCCCGCCCCTGATTCCCCACCTCTGATTCACCATATCTTATTCCCCGCCTCTGTTTCCCCGCCTCTGATTCGCCACCTCTGATACCCCGCCTCTGATTCCCCATTTCTAATTCATCACATCTGATTCCCCACCTCTGCTACCCCATCTCTTATTCACTGCCTCTGATTCGGCACCTCTGATTCCCCATATCTGATTCCCCGCCTCTGTTTCCCTGCCTCTGATTCCCCGCCTCTGATTCCCCATATCTGATTCCCCGCCTCTGATTCCCCATCTCTGATTCCCGGCCTCTGATTCCCCGCCTCTGATTACAGGCCTCTGATTCCCGGCCTCTGATTCCCCGCTTCTGATTCTGATTCCCTGCCTCTGATTCCCCATCTCTGATTCCCCACATCTGATTACCTGCCTCTGATTCCCTGCCTCTGATTCCCCACCTCTGATTCCCCACCTCTGATTCCCAACCTCTCATTCCCCACCTCTGATTCCCCATATCTGATTCCCCGCCTCTTTTTCCCCGCCTCTGATTCCCGGCCTCTGATTCCCCGCCTCTCTTTCCCCATATCTGATTCCCCGCCTCTGATTCCCCATCTCTGATTCCCCATCTCTGATTCCCCAATTCTGATTCCCCGCCTCTGATTCCCCAGCTCTGATTCCCCGCCTCTGATTCCCTGCCTCTGATTCCCAACCTCTGATTCCCCACCTCTGATTCTCCATATATGATTCCCTGCCTCTGTTTCCCCGCCTCTAATTCCACGCCTCTGTTTCCCCATATCTGATTCCCCGCCTCTGATTCCCCAACTCTGAATCCCCGCCACTGATTCCGCAGCTCTGATGCCCCGCCTCTGATTTCCCCATGTATGATTCCCCGCCTCTGATCCCCAGCTCTGATTCCCCGCCTCTGATTCCCCGTGTTTGATTCCCTGCCTCTGATTCCCTGCCTCTGATTCCCCATCTCTGATTCACCACCTCTGATTCCCCACCTCTGATTCCCCATATCTGATTCCCGGCCTCTGATTACCGGCCTCTGATTCCCGGCATCTGATACCCCGCTTCAGATTCTGATTCCCAGCCTCTGATTCCCCATCACTGATTCCCCACATCTGATTCACTGCCTCTGATTCCTCGCCTCTGATTCCCCGCCTCTGATTCCAAGCCTCTGATTCCCCATATCTGATTCCCCACCTATGTTTCCCCGCCTCTGATTCCCTGCCTCTGATTCCCCGCCTCTGATTCCCCATCTCTGATTCCTGGACTCTGATTCCCCACCTCTGATTCCCCATCTCTGATTCCGCACATCCGATTCCCTGCCTCTGATTCCCCGCCTCTGATTCCCCGCCTCTGATTCCCTGCCTCTGATTCGCAACCTCTGATTCCCCACCTCTGATTCCCCATATCTGATTCCCCGCGTCTGTTTCCCCGCCTCTGATTCCCCGCCTCTGTTTCCCCATATCTGATTCCCCGCCTCTGATTCCCCAAGTCTGATTCCCCGCCTCTGATTCCCCAGCTCTGATTCCCTGCCTCGGATTCCCTGCGTCTGATTCCCTGCCTCTGATTCCCCGCCTCTGATTCCCCGCCTCTGATTCCCCGCCTCTGATTCCCCATTTCTGATTCCCCACCTCTAATTCCCCGTGTCTGATTCCCTGCCTCTGATTCACCGCCTCTGATTCCCCGCGTCTGATTCCCTACCTCTGATGCCCCGCCTCTGATTCCCCATCTCTGATTCCCCGCCTCTGATTCCCCATCTCTGATTCACCACCTCTGAATCCCCACCTCTGATTCCCCATATCTGATTCCCCGCCTCTGTTTCCCCGCCTCTGATTCCCCGCCTCTGATTCGCCAGCTATGAACCCCGCCTCTGATTCGCCGCGTCTGATTCCCTGCCTCTGATTCCCCGCCTCTGATTCCACATCTCTTATTCACCACCTCTGATTCCCTGCGTCTGATTCCCCGCCTCTGATTCACCATCTCTGATTCCCCATCTCTGATTCCCCAATTCTGATACCCCGCCTCTGATTCCCCAGCTCTGATTCCACGCCTCTGTTTCCCAACCTCTGATTCCCCACATCTGATTCTCCATATCTGATTCCCCGCCTCTGTTTCCCCGCCTCTGATTCCCCGCCTCTGATTCCCAAGCTCTGATTCCCCGCCTCTGATTCCCTGCCTCTGATTCCCAACCTCTGATTCCCCACCTCTGATTCTCCATATCTGATTCCCCGCCTCTGTTTCCCCGCCTCTGATTCCACGACTCTGTTTCGCCATATCTGATTCCCCGCCTGTGATTGCCCAACTCTGAATCCCCGCCTCTGATTCCCCAGCTCTGATTCCCCGCCTCTGATTTCCCCATGTCTGTTTCCCCGCCTCTGATCCCCAGCTCTGATTCCCAGCCTCTGATTCCCCGTGTTTGATTCCCTGCCTCTGATTCCCTGCCTCTGATTCCCCGCCTGTGATTCCCCATCTCTGATTCCCCACCTCTGATTCCCCACCTCTGATTCCCCATATCTGATTCCCCGCCTCTGTTTGCCCGCCTCTGATTCCCCGCCTCTGTTTCCCCACATCTGATTCCCCGCCTCTGATTCCCCAACTCTGATTCCCTGCCTCTGATTCCCCAGCTCTGATTCCCCGCATTTGATTCCCCGCCTCTGATTCCCAGCCTCTGATTCCCCATATCTGATTCCCCACCTATGTTTCCCCGCCTCTGATTCCCCGCCTCTGATTCCCCGCCTCTGATTCCCCATCTCTGATTCCTGGACTCTGATTCCCCACCTCTGATTCCCCATCTCTGATTCCGCACATCCGATTCCCTGCCTCTGATTCCCCGCCTCTGATTCCCCGCCTCTGATTCCCCGCCTCTGATTCCCTGCCTCTGATTCACAACCTCTGATTCCCCACCTCTGATTCCCCATATCTGATTCCCCGCGTCTGTTTCCCCGCCTCTGATTCCCCGCCTCTGTTTCCCCATATCTGATTCCCCGCCTAAGATTCCCCAAGTCTCATTCCCAGCCTCTGATTCCCCAGCTCTGAATCCCTGCCTCTGATTCCCTGCGTCTGATTCCCTGCCTCTGATTCCACGCCTCTGATTCCCCGCCTCTGATTCCCCGCCACTGATTCCCCATCCCTGATTCCCCGCCTCTGATTCCCCGTGTCTGATTCCCTGCCTCTGATTCACCGCCACTGATTCCCCGCGTCTGATTCCACGTCTCTGATTCCCAGCCTCTGATTCCACGCCTCTGATTCCCCATCTATGATTCACCACCTCTGATTCCCCACATCTGATTCTCCATATCTGATTCCCCGCCTCTGTTTCCCCGCCTCTGATTCCCCGCCTCTGATTCTCAAGCTCTGATTCCCCGCCTCTGATTCCCAAGCTCTGATTCCCCGCCTCTGATTCCCTGCCTCTGATTCCCAACCTCTGATTCCCCACCTCTGATTCTCCATATCTGATTCCCCGCCTCTGTTTCCCCGCCTCTGATTCCACGACTCTGTTTCGCCATATCTGATTCCCCGCCTGTGATTGCCCAACTCTGAATCCCCGCCTCTGATTCCCCAGCTCTGATTCCCCGCCTCTGATTTCCCCATGTCTGTTTCCCCGCCTCTGATCCCCAGCTCTGATTCCCAGCCTCTGATTCCCCAGCTCTGATTCCCTGCCTCTGATTCCCTGCCTCTGATTCACAACCTCTGATTCCCCACCTCCGATTCCCCATATCTAATTCCCCGCCTCTGTTTCCCCGCCTCTGATTCCACGCCTCTGTTTCCCCATATCTGATTCCCCGCCTCTGATTCCCCGTGTCTGATTCCCCGCCTCTGGTTCCCCAGCTCTGATTCCCAGCCTCTGATTCCCCGTGTTTGATTCCCTGCCTCTGATTCCCTGCCTCTGATTCCCCGCCTGTGATTCCCCATCTCTGATTCCCCACCTCTGATTCCCCACCTCTGATTCCCCATATCTGATTCCCCGCCTCTGTTTGCCCGCCTCTGATTCCCCGCCTCTGTTTCCCCACATCTGATTCCCCGCCTCTGAATCCCCAACTCTGATTCCCTGCCTCTGATTCCCCAGCTCTGATTCCCCGCATTTGATTCCCCGCCTCTGATTCCCAGCCTCTGATTCCCCATATCTGATTCCCCACCTATGTTTCCCCGCCTCTGATTCCCCGCCTCTGATTCCCCGCCTCTGATTCCCCATCTCTGATTCCTGGACTCTGATTCCCCACCTCTGATTCCCCATCTCTGATTCCGCACATCCGATTCCCTGCCTCTGATTCCCCGCCTCTGATTCCCCGCCTCTGATTCCCCGCCTCTGATTCCCTGCCTCTGATTCACAACCTCTGATTCCCCACCTCTGATTCCCCATATCTGATTCCCCGCGTCTGTTTCCCCGCCTCTGATTCCCCGCCTCTGTTTCCCCATATCTGATTCCCCGCCACTGATTCCCCAAGTCTCATTCCCAGCCTCTGATTCCCCAGCTCTGAATCCCTGCCTCTGATTCCCTGCGTCTGATTCCCTGCCTCTGATTCCACGCCTCTGATTCCCCGCCTCTGATTCCCCGCCACTGATTCCCCATCCCTGATTCCCCGCCTCTGATTCCCCGTGTCTGATTCCCTGCCTCTGATTCACCGCCACTGATTCCCCGCGTCTGATTCCCCGTCTCTGATTCCCAGCCTCTGATTCCACGCCTCTGATTCCCCATCTATGATTCACCACCACTGATTCCCCACCTCTGATTCCCCATTTCTGACTCCCCGCCTCTGTTTCCCCGCCTCTGATTCCCCGCCTCTGATTCCCCATCTCTGATTCCCTGCCTCTGATTCCCCATCTCTGATTCCCCGCATCTGATTCCCCGCGTCTGATTCCCCGCCTCTGAGTCCCTTCCTCTGATTCCCCATCTCTGATTCACCACCTCTGATTCCCCATCTCTGATTCCCGGCCTCTGATTCCCCACCTCTGATTCCCCATATCTGATTCCCCGCGTCTGTTTCCCCGCCTCTGATTCCCCGCCTCTGTTTCCCAATATCTGATTCCCCGCCTCTGATTCCCCAAGTCTGATTCCCCGCCTCTGATTCCCCAGCTCTGATTCCCTGCCTCTGATTCCCTGCGTCTGATTCCCTGCCTCTGATTCCACGCCTCTGATTCCCCGCCTCTGATTCCCCGCCACTGATTCCCCATCCCTGATTCCCCGCCTCTGATTCCCCGTGTCTGATTCCCTGCCTCTGATTCACCGCCTCTGATTCCCCGCGTCTGATTCCCTACCTCTGATGCCCCGCCTCTGATTCCCCATCTCTGATTCCCCGCCACTGATTCCCCGTGTCTGAATCCCTACCTCTGATTCCCCGCCTCTCATTCCCCGCATCTGTTTCCCCGCCTCTGATTCCCCGCCTCTGATTCCCCATATCTGATACCCCGCTTCTGATTCCCCAACTCTGATTCCCCGCCTCTGATTCCCCATCTCTGATTCCCGGACTCCGATTCCCCACCTCTGAATCGCAGTCCTCTTATTCCCGGCATCTGATTGCCGGCCTCTGATTCCCGGCCTCTGATTCCCTGCCACTGATTCCCCGCCCCTGATTCCCCACCTCTGATTCACCATATCTTATTCCCCGCCTCTGTTTCCCCGCCTCTGATTCGCCACCTCTGATACCCCGCCTCTGATTCCCCATCTCTAATTCATCACATCTGATTCCCCACCTCTGCTACCCCATCTCTTATTCACTGCCTCTGATTCGGCACCTCTGATTCCCCATATCTGATTCCCCGCCTCTGTTTCCCTGCCTCTGATTCCCCGCCTCTGATTCCCCATATCTGATTCCCCGCCTCTGATTCCCCATCTCTGATTCCCGGCCTCTGATTCCCCGCCTCTGATTACAGGCCTCTGATTCCCGGCCTCTGATTCCCCGCTTCTGATTCTGATTCCCTGCCTCTGATTCCCCATCTCTGATTCCCCACATCTGATTACCTGCCTCTGATTCCCTGCCTCTGATTCCCTGCCTCTGTTTCCCCACCTCTGATTCCCCGCCTCTGATTCCCAACCTCTCATTCCCCACCTCTGATTCCCCATATCTGATTCCCCGCCTCTTTTTCCCCGCATTTGATTCCCCGCCTCTGATTCCCCGCCTCTCTTTCCCCATATCTGATTCCCCGCCTCTGATTCCCCATCTCTGATTCCCCATCTCTGATTCCCCAATTCTGATTCCCCGCCTCTGATTCCCCAGATCTGATTCCCCGCCTCTGATTCCCTGCCTCTGATTCCCAACCTCTGATTCCCCACCTCTGATTCTCCATATATGATTCCCCGCCTCTGTTTCCCCGCCTCTAATTCCACGCCTCTGTTTCCCCATATCTGATTCCCCGCCTCTGATTCCCCAACTCTGAATCCCCGCCACTGATTCCCCAGCTCTGATGCCCCGCCTCTGATTTCCCCATGTCTGATTCCCCACCTCTGATCCCCAGCTCTGATTCCCCGCCTCTGATTCCCCGTGTTTGATTCCCTGCCTCTGATTCCCTGCCTCTGATTCCCCATCTCTGATTCACCACCTCTGATTCCCCACCTCTGATTCCCCATATCTGATTCCCGGCCTCTGATTACCGGCCTCTGATTCCCGGCATCTGATACCCCGCTTCAGATTCTGATTCCCAGCCTCTGATTCCCCATCACTGATTCCCCACATCTGATTCACTGCCTCTGATTCCTCGCCTCTGATTCCCCGCCTCTGATTCCAAGCCTCTGATTCCCCATATCTGATTCCCCACCTATGTTTCCCCGCCTCTGATTCCCTGCCTCTGATTCCCCGCCTCTGATTCCCCATCTCTGATTCCTGGACTCTGATTCCCCATATCTGATTCCCCGCCTCTGATTCCCCAAGTCTGATTTCCCGCCTCTGATTCCCCAGCTCTGATTCCCTGCCTCGGATTCCCTGCGTCTGATTCCCTGCCTCTGATTCCCCGCCTCTGATTCCCCGCCTCTGATTCCCCGCCTCTGATTCCCCATTTCTGATTCCCCACCTCTAATTCCCCGTGTCTGATTCCCTGCCTCTGATTCACCGCCTCTGATTCCCCGCGTCTGATTCCCTACCTCTGATGCCCCGCCTCTGATTCCCCATCTCTGATTCCCCGCCTCTGTTTCCCCGCCTCTGATTCCCCGCCTCTGATTCGCCAGCTATGAACCCCGCCTCTGATTCGCCGCGTCTGATTCCCTGCCTCTGATTCCCCGCCTCTGATTCCACATCTCTTATTCACCACCTCTGATTCCCTGCGTCTGATTCCCCGCCTCTGATTCACCATCTCTGATTCCCCATCTCTGATTCCCCAATTCTGATACCCCGCCTCTGATTCCACAGCTCTGATTCCACGCCTCTGTTTCCCAACCTCTGATTCCCCACATCTGATTCTCCATATCTGATTCCCCGCCTCTGTTTCCCCGCCTCTGATTCCCCGCCTCTGATTCCCAAGCTCTGATTCCCCGCCTCTGATTCCCTGCCTCTGATTCCCAACCTCTGATTCCCCACCTCTGATTCTCCATATCTGATTCCCCGCCTCTGTTTCCCCGCCTCTGATTCCACGACTCTTTTTCGCCATATCTGATTCCCCGCCTGTGATTGCCCAACTCTGAATCCCCGCCTCTGATTCCCCAGCTCTGATTCCCCGCCTCTGATTTCCCCAAGTCTGTTTCCCCGCCTCTGATCCCCAGCTCTGATTCCCAGCCTCTGATTCCCCGTGTTTGATTCCCTGCCTCTGATTCCCTGCCTCTGATTCCCCGCCTGTGATTCCCCATCTCTGATTCCCCACCTCTGATTCCCCACCTCTGATTCCCCATATCTGATTCCCCGCCTCTGTTTGCCCACCTCTGATTCCCCGCCTCTGTTTCCCCACATCTGATTCCCCGCCTCTGAATCCCCAACTCTGATTCCCTGCCTCTGATTCCCCAGCTCTGATTCCCCGCATTTGATTCCCCGCCTCTGATTCCCAGCCTCTGATTCCCCATATCTGATTCCCCACCTATGTTTCCCCGCCTCTGATTCCCCGCCTCTGATTCCCCGCCTCTGATTCCCCATCTCTGATTCCTGGACTCTGATTCCCCACCTCTGATTCCCCATCTCTGATTCCGCACATCCGATTCCCTGCCTCTGATTCCCCGCCTCTGATTCCCCGCCTCTGATTCCCCGCCTCTGATTCCCTGCCTCTGATTCACAACCTCTGATTCCCCACCTCTGATTCCCCATATCTGATTCCCCGCGTCTGTTTCCCCGCCTCTGATTCCCCGCCTCTGTTTCCCCATATCTGATTCCCCGCCTCAGATTCCCCAAGTCTCATTCCCAGCCTCTGATTCCCCAGCTCTGAATCCCTGCCTCTGATTCCCTGCGTCTGATTCCCTGCCTCTGATTCCACGCCTCTGATTCCCCACCTCTGATTCCCCGCCACTGATTCCCCATCCCTGATTCCCCGCCTCTGATTCCCCGTGTCTGATTCCCTGCCTCTGATTCACCGCCACTGATTCCCCGCGTCTGATTCCCCGTCTCTGATTCCCAGCCTCTGATTCCACGCCTCTGATTCCCCATCTATGATTCACCACCTCTGATTCCCCACCTCTGATTCCCCATTTCTGACTCCCCGCCTCTGTTTCCCCGCCTCTGATTCCCCGCCTCTGATTCCCCATCCCTGATTCCCTGCCTCTGATTCCCCATCTCTGATTCACCACCTCTGATTCCCCATCTCTGATTCCCGGCCTCTGATTCCCCACCTCTGATTCCCCATATCTGATTCCCCGCGTCTGTTTCCCCGCCTCTGATTCCCCGCCTCTGTTTCCCAATATCTGATTCCCCGCCTCTGATTCCCCAAGTCTGATTCCCCGCCTCTGATTCCCCAGCTCTGATTCCCTGCCTCTGATTCCCTGCGTCTGATTCCCTGCCTCTGATTCCACGCCTCTGATTCCCCGCCTCTGATTCCCCGCCACTGATTCCCCATCCCTGATTCCCCGCCTCTGATTCCCCGTGTCTGATTCCCTGCCTCTGATTCACCGCCTCTGATTCCCCGCGTCTGATTCCCTACCTCTGATGCCCCGCCTCTGATTCCCCATCTCTGATTCCCCGCCACTGATTCCCCGTGTCTGAATCCCTACCTCTGATTCCCCGCCTCTCATTCCCCGCCTCTGTTTCCCCGCCTCTGATTCCCCGCCTCTGATTCCCCATATCTGATACCCCGCTTCTGATTCCCCAACTCTGATTCCCCGCCTCTGATTCCCCATCTCTGATTCCCGGACTCCGATTCCCCACCTCTGAATCGCAGTCCTCTTATTCCCGGCATCTGATTGCCGGCCTCTGATTCCCGGCCTCTGATTCCCTGCCACTGATTCCCCGCCCCTGATTCCCCACCTCTGATTCACCATATCTTATTCCCCGCCTCTGTTTCCCCGCCTCTGATTCGCCACCTCTGATACCCCGCCTCTGATTCCCCATCTCTAATTCATCACATCTGATTCCCCACCTCTGCTACCCCATCTCTTATTCACTGCCTCTGATTCGGCACCTCTGATTCCCCATATCTGATTCCCCGCCTCTGTTTCCCTGCCTCTGATTCCCCGCCTCTGATTCCCCATATCTGATTCCCCGCCTCTGATTCCCCATCTCTGATTCCCGGCCTCTGATTCCCCGCCTCTGATTACAGGCCTCTGATTCCCGGCCTCTGATTCCCCGCTTCTGATTCTGATTCCCTGCCTCTGATTCCCCATCTCTGATTCCCCACATCTGATTACCTGCCTCTGATTCCCTGCCTCTGATTCCCCACCTCTGATTCCCCGCCTCTGATTCCCAACCTCTCATTCCCCACCTCTGATTCCCCATATCTGATTCCCCGCCTCTGATTCCCCGCCTCTGATTCCCCGCCTCTGATTCCCCGCCTCTCTTTCCCCATATCTGATTCCCCGCCTCTGATTTCCCCAAGTCTGTTTCCCCGCCTCTGATCCCCAGCTCTGATTCCCAGCCTCTGATTCCCCGTGTTTGATTCCCTGCCTCTGATTCCCTGCCTCTGATTCCCCGCCTGTGATTCCCCATCTCTGATTCCCCACCTCTGATTCCCCACCTCTGATTCCCCATATCTGATTCCCCGCCTCTGTTTGCCCACCTCTGATTCCCCGCCTCTGTTTCCCCACATCTGATTCCCCGCCTCTGAATCCCCAACTCTGATTCCCTGCCTCTGATTCCCCAGCTCTGATACCCCGCATTTGATTCCCCGCCTCTGATTCCCAGCCTCTGATTCCCCATATCTGATTCCCCACCTATGTTTCCCCGCCTCTGATTCCCCGCCTGTGATTCCCCGCCTCTGATTCCCCATCTCTGATTCCTGGACTCTGATTCCCCACCTCTGATTCCCCATCTCTGATTCCGCACATCCGATTCCCTGCCTCTGATTCCCCGCCTCTGATTCCCCGCCTCTGATTCCCCGCCTCTGATTCCCTGCCTCTGATTCACAACCTCTGATTCCCCACCTCTGATTCCCCATATCTGATTCCCCGCGTCTGTTTCCCCGCCTCTGATTCCCCGCCTCTGTTTCCCCATATCTGATTCCCCGCCTCAGATTCCCCAAGTCTCATTCCCAGCCTCTGATTCCCCAGCTCTGAATCCCTGCCTCTGATTCCCTGCGTCTGATTCCCTGCCTCTGATTCCACGCCTCTGATTCCCCGCCTCTGATTCCCCGCCACTGATTCCCCATCCCTGATTCCCCGCCTCTGATTCCCCGTGTCTGATTCCCTGCCTCTGATTCACCGCCACTGATTCCCCGCGTCTGATTCCCCGTCTCTGATTCCCAGCCTCTGATTCCACGCCTCTGATTCCCCATCTATGATTCACCACCTCTGATTCCCCACCTCTGATTCCCCATTTCTGACTCCCCGCCTCTGTTTCCCCGCCTCTGATTCCCCGCCTCTGATTCCCCATCCCTGATTCCCTGCCTCTGATTCCCCATCTCTGATTCCCCGCATCTGATTCCCCGCGTCTGATTCCCCGCCTCTGAGTCCCTTCCTCTGATTCCCCATCTCTGATTCACCACCTCTGATTCCCCATCTCTGATTCCCGGCCTCTGATTCCCCACCTCTGATTCCCCATATCTGATTCCCCGCGTCTGTTTCCCCGCCTCTGATTCCACGCCTCTGTTTCCCAATATCTGATTCCCCGCCTCTGATTCCCCAAGTCTGATTCCCCGCCTCTGATTCCCCAGCTCTGATTCCCTGCCTCTGATTCCCTGCGTCTGATTCCCTGCCTCTGATTCCACGCCTCTGATTCCCCGCCTCTGATTCCCCGCCACTGATTCCCCATCCCTGATTCCCCGCCTCTGATTCCCCGTGTCTGATTCCCTGCCTCTGATTCACCGCCTCTGATTCCCCGCGTCTGATTCCCTACCTCTGATGCCCCGCCTCTGATTCCCCATCTCTGATTCCCCGCCACTGATTCCCCGTGTCTGAATCCCTACCTCTGATTCCCCGCCTCTCATTCCCCGCCTCTGTTTCCCCGCCTCTGATTCCCCGCCTCTGATTCCCCATATCTGATACCCCGCTTCTGATTCCCCAACTCTGATTCCCCGCCTCTGATTCCCCATCTCTGATTCCCGGACTCCGATTCCCCACCTCTGAATCGCAGTCCTCTTATTCCCGGCATCTGATTGCCGGCCTCTGATTCCCGGCCTCTGATTCCCTGCCACTGATTCCCCGCCCCTGATTCCCCACCTCTGATTCACCATATCTTATTCCCCGCCTCTGTTTCCCCGCCTCTGATTCGCCACCTCTGATACCCCGCCTCTGATTCCCCATCTCTAATTCATCACATCTGATTCCCCACCTCTGCTACCCCATCTCTTATTCACTGCCTCTGATTCGGCACCTCTGATTCCCCATATCTGATTCCCCGCCTCTGTTTCCCTGCCTCTGATTCCCCGCCTCTGATTCCCCATATCTGATTCCCCGCCTCTGATTCCCCATCTCTGATTCCCGGCCTCTGATTCCCCGCCTCTGATTACAGGCCTCTGATTCCCGGCCTCTGATTCCCCGCTTCTGATTCTGATTCCCTGCCTCTGATTCCCCATCTCTGATTCCCCACATCTGATTACCTGCCTCTGATTCCCTGCCTCTGATTCCCCACCTCTGATTCCCCGCCTCTGATTCCCAACCTCTCATTCCCCACCTCTGATTCCCCATATCTGATTCCCCGCCTCTTTTTCCCCGCCTCTGATTCCCCGCCTCTGATTCCCCGCCTCTCTTTCCCCATATCTGATTCCCCGCCTCTGATTCCCCATCTCTGATTCCCCATCTCTGATTCCCCAATTCTGATTCCCCGCCTCTGATTCCCCAGCTCTGATTCCCCGCCTCTGATTCCCTGCCTCTGATTCCCAAACTCTGATTCCCCACCTCTGATTCTCCATATATGATTCCCCGCCTCTGTTTCCCCGCCTCTAATTCCACGCCTCTGTTTCCCCATATCTGATTCCCCGCCTCTGATTCCCCAACTCTGAATCCCCGCCACTGATTCCCCAGCTCTGATGCCCCGCCTCTGATTTCCCCATGTCTGATTCCCCGCCTCTGATCCCCAGCTCTGATTCCCAGCCTCTGATTCCCCGTGTTTGATTCCCTGCCTCTGATTCCCTGCCTCTGATTCCCCATCTCTGATTCACCACCTCTGATTCCCCGCCTCTGATTCCCCATATCTGATTCCCGGCCTCTGATTACCGGCCTCTGATTCCCGGCATCTGATACCCCGCTTCAGATTCTGATTCCCAGCCTCTGATTCCCCATCACTGATTCCCCACATCTGATTCACTGCCTCTGATTCCTCGCCTCTGATTCCCCGCCTCTGATTCCCCGCCTCTGATTCCCTGCCACTGATTCCCCGCCCCTGATTCCCCACCTCTGATTACCCATATGTGATTCCCCGCCTCTGTTTCCCTGCCTCTGATTCCCCGCCTCTGATTCCCCATATCTGATTCCACACCTCTTATTCCCCAACTCTGATTCCCCGCCTCTGATTCCCCACCTCTGATTCCCCGTCTCTGATTCGCAGCCTCTGATTCCACGCCTCTGATTCCCCATCTATGATTCACCACCTCTGATTCCCCACCTCTGATTCCCCATTTCTGACTCCCCGCCTCTGTTTCCCCGCCTCTGATTCCCCGCCTCTGATTCCCCATCTCTGATTCCCTGCCTCTGATTCCCCATCTCTGATTCCCCGCATCTGATTCCCCACGTCTGATTCCCCGCCTCTGAGTCCCTTCCTCTGATTCCCCATCTCTGATTCACCACCTCTGATTCCCCATCTCTGATTCCCGGCCTCTGATTCCCGGCTCTGATTCCTGGCTTCTGATGCCCGGCCTCTGATTCCCCACCTCTGATTCCCCATACTGATTCCCCACCTCTGTTTCACCGCCTCTGATTCCCCGCCTCTGATTCCCCATCTCTGATTTACAACCTCTGAATCCCCGCGTCTGATTCACCACTGCTGATTCCCCATATCTGATTCCCCGCCTCTTTTTCCCCGCATTTGATTCCCCGCCTCTGATTCCCCGCCTCTCTTTCCCCATATCTGATTCCCCGCCTCTGATTCCCCATCTCTGATTCCCCATCTCTGATTCCCCAATTCTGATTCCCCGCCTCTGATTCCCCAGATCTGATTCCCCGCCTCTGATTCCCTGCCTCTGATTCCCAACCTCTGATTCCCCACCTCTGATTCTCCATATATGATTCCCCGCCTCTGTTTCCCCGCCTCTAATTCCACGCCTCTGTTTCCCCATATCTGATTCCCCGCCTCTGATTCCCCAACTCTGAATCCCCGCCACTGATTCCCCAGCTCTGATGCCCCGCCTCTGATTTCCCCATGTCTGATTCCCCGCCTCTGATCCCCAGCTCTGATTCCCCGCCTCTGATTCCCCGTGTTTGATTCCCTGCCTCTGATTCCCTGCCTCTGATTCCCCATCTCTGATTCACCACCTCTGATTCCCCACCTCTGATTCCCCATATCTGATTCCCGGCCTCTGATTACCGGCCTCTGATTCCCGGCATCTGATACCCCGCTTCAGATTCTGATTCCCAGCCTCTGATTCCCCATCACTGATTCCCCACATCTGATTCACTGCCTCTGATTCCTCGCCTCTGATTCCCCGCCTCTGATTCCAAGCCTCTGATTCCCCATATCTGATTCCCCACCTATGTTTCCCCGCCTCTGATTCCCTGCCTCTGATTCCCCGCCTCTGATTCCCCATCTCTGATTCCTGGACTCTGATTCCCCACCTCTGATTCCCCATCTCTGATTCCGCACATCCGATTCCCTGCCTCTGATTCCCCGCCTCTGATTCCCCGCCTCTGATTCCCTGCCTCTGATTCGCAACCTCTGATTCCCCACCTCTGATTCCCCATATCTGATTCCCCGCGTCTGTTTCCCCGCCTCTGATTCCCTGCCTCTGTTTCCCCATATCTGATTCCCCGCCTCTGATTCCCCAAGTCTGATTTCCCGCCTCTGATTCCCCAGCTCTGATTCCCTGCCTCGGATTCCCTGCGTCTGATTCCCTGCCTCTGATTCCCCGCCTCTGATTCCCCGCCTCTGATTCCCCGCCTCTGATTCCCCATTTCTGATTCCCCACCTCTAATTCCCCGTGTCTGATTCCCTGCCTCTGATTCACCGCCTCTGATTCCCCGCGTCTGATTCCCTACCTCTGATGCCCCGCCTCTGATTCCCCATCTCTGATTCCCCGCCTCTGTTTCCCCGCCTCTGATTCCCCGCCTCTGATTCGCCAGCTATGAACCCCGCCTCTGATTCGCCGCGTCTGATTCCCTGCCTCTGATTCCCCGCCTCTGATTCCACATCTCTTATTCACCACCTCTGATTCCCTGCGTCTGATTCCCCGCCTCTGATTCACCATCTCTGATTCCCCATCTCTGATTCCCCAATTCTGATACCCCGCCTCTGATTCCACAGCTCTGATTCCACGCCTCTGTTTCCCAACCTCTGATTCCCCACATCTGATTCTCCATATCTGATTCCCCGCCTCTGTTTCCCCGCCTCTGATTCCCCGCCTCTGATTCCCAAGCTCTGATTCCCCGCCTCTGATTCCCTGCCTCTGATTCCCAACCTCTGATTCCCCACCTCTGATTCTCCATATCTGATACCCCGCCTCTGTTTCCCCGCCTCTGATTCCACGACTCTGTTTCGCCATATCTGATTCCCCGCCTGTGATTGCCAAACTCTGAATCCCCGCCTCTGATTCCCCAGCTCTGATTCCCCGCCTCTGATTTCCCCAAGTCTGTTTCCCCGCCTCTGATCCCCAGCTCTGATTCCCAGCCTCTGATTCCCCGTGTTTGATTCCCTGCCTCTGATTCCCTGCCTCTGATTCCCCGCCTGTGATTCCCCATCTCTGATTCCCCACCTCTGATTCCCCACCTCTGATTCCCCATATCTGATTCCCCGCCTCTGTTTGCCCGCCTCTGATTCCCCGCCTCTGTTTCCCCACATCTGATTCCCCGCCTCTGAATCCCCAACTCTGATTCCCTGCCTCTGATTCCCCAGCTCTGATTCCCCGCATTTGATTCCCCGCCTCTGATTCCCAGCCTCTGATTCCCCATATCTGATTCCCCACCTATGTTTCCCCGCCTCTGATTCCCCGCCTCTGATTCCCCATCTCTGATTCCTGGACTCTGATTCCCCACCTCTGATTCCCCATCTCTGATTCCGCACATCCGATTCCCTGCCTCTGATTCCCCGCCTCTGATTCCCCGCCTCTGATTCCCCGCCTCTGATTCCCTGCCTCTGATTCACAACCTCTGATTCCCCACCTCTGATTCCCCATATCTGATTCCTCGCGTCTGTTTCCCCGCCTCTGATTCCCCGCCTCTGTTTCCCCATATCTGATTCCCCGCCTCAGATTCCCCAAGTCTCATTCCCAGCCTCTGATTCCCCAGTTCTGAATCCCTGCCTCTGATTCCCTGCGTCTGATTCCCTGCCTCTGATTCCACGCCTCTGATTCCCCGCCTCTGATTCCCCGCCACTGATTCCCCATCCCTGATTCCCCGCCTCTGATTCCCCGTGTCTGATTCCCTGCCTCTGATTCACCGCCACTGATTCCCCGCGTCTGATTCCCCGTCTCTGATTCCCAGCCTCTGATTCCACGCCTCTGATTCCCCATCTATGATTCACCACCTCTGATTCCCCACCTCTGATTCCCCATTTCTGACTCCCCGCCTCTGTTTCCCCGCCTCTGATTCCCCGCCTTTGATTCGCCAGCTATGAACCCCGCCTCTGATTCGCTGCGTCTGATTCCCTGCCTCTGATTCCCCGCCTCTGATTCCACATCTCTTATTCACCACCTCTGATTCCCTGCGTCTGATTCCCCGCCTCTGATTCACCATCTCTGATTCCCCATCTCTGATTCCCCAATTCTGATACCCCGCCTCTGATTCCACAGCTCTGATTCCACGCCTCTGTTTCCCAACCTCTGATTCCCCACATCTGATTCTCCATATCTGATTCCCCGCCTCTGTTTCCCCGCCTCTGATTCCCCGCCTCTGATTCCCAAGCTCTGATTCCCCGCCTCTGATTCCCTGCCTCTGATTCCCAACCTCTGATTCCCCACCTCTGATTCTCCATATCTGATACCCCGCCTCTGTTTCCCCGCCTCTGATTCCACGACTCTGTTTCGCCATATCTGATTCCCCGCCTGTGATTGCCCAACTCTGAATCCCCGCCTCTGATTCCCCAGCTCTGATTCCCCGCCTCTGATTTCCCAAAGTCTGTTTCCCCGCCTCTGATCCCCAGCTCTGATTCCCAGCCTCTGATTCCCCGTGTTTGATTCCCTGCCTCTGATTCCCTGCCTCTGATTCCCCGCCTGTGATTCCCCATCTCTGATTCCCCACCTCTGATTCCCCAACTCTGATTCCCCATATCTGATTCCCCGCCTCTGTTTGCCCGCCTCTGATTCCCTGCCTCTGATTCCCCAGCTCTGATTCCCCGCATTTGATTCCCCGCCTCTGATTCCCAGCCTCTGATTCCCCATATCTGATTCCCCACCTATGTTTCCCCGCCTCTGATTCCCCGCCTCTGATTCCCCGCCTCTGATTCCCCATCTCTGATTCCTGGACTCTGATTCCCCACCTCTGATTCCCCATCTCTGATTCCGCACATCCGATTCCCTGCCTCTGATTCCCCGCCTCTGATTCCCCGCCTCTGATTCCCCGCCTCTGATTCCCTGCCTCTGATTCACAACCTCTGATTCCCCACCTCTGATTCCCCATATCTGATTCCCCGCGTCTGTTTCCCCGCCTCTGATTCCCCGCCTCTGTTTCCCCATATCTGATTCCCCGCCTCAGATTCCCCAAGTCTCATTCCCAGCCTCTGATTCCCCAGTTCTGAATCCCTGCCTCTGATTCCCTGCGTCTGATTCCCTGCCTCTGATTCCACGCCTCTGATTCCCCGCCTCTGATTCCCCGCCACTGATTCCCCATCCCTGATTCCCCGCCTCTGATTCCCCGTGTCTGATTCCCTGCCTCTGATTCACCGCCACTGATTCCCCGCGTCTGATTCCCCGTCTCTGATTCCCAGCCTCTGATTCCACGCCTCTGATTCCCCATCTATGATTCACCACCTCTGATTCCCCACCTCTGATTCCCCATTTCTGACTCCCCGCCTCTGTTTCCCCGCCTCTGATTCCCCGCCTCTGATTCCCCATCCCTGATTCCCTGCCTCTGATTCCCCATCTCTGATTCCCCGCATCTGATTCCCCGCGTCTGATTCCCCGCCTCTGAGTCCCTTCCTCTGATTCCCCATCTCTGATTCACCACCTCTGATTCCCCATCTCTGATTCCCGGCCTCTGATTCCCCACCTCTGATTCCCCATATCTGATTCCCCGCGTCTGTTTCCCCGCCTCTGATTCCCCGCCTCAGTTTCCCAATATCTGATTCCCCGCCTCTGATTCCCCAAGTCTGATTCCCCGCCTCTGATTCCCCAGCTCTGATTCCCTGCCTCTGATTCCCTGCGTCTGATTCCCTGCCTCTGATTCCACGCCTCTGATTCTCCGCCTCTGATTCCCCGCCACTGATTCCCCATCCCTGATTCCCCGCCTCTGATTCCCCGTGTCTGATTCCCTGCCTCTGATTCACCGCCTCTGATTCCCCGCGTCTGATTCCCTACCTCTGATGCCCCGCCTCTGATTCCCCATCTCTGATTCCCCGCCACTGATTCCCCGTGTCTGAATTCCTACCTCTGATTCCCCGCCTCTCATTCCCCGCCTCTGTTTCCCCGCCTCTGATTCCCCGCCTCTGATTCCCCATATCTGATACCCCGCTTCTGATTCCCCAACTCTGATTCCCCGCCTCTGATTCCCCATCTCTGATTCCCGGACTCCGATTCCCCACCTCTGAATCGCAGTCCTCTTATTCCCGGCATCTGATTGCCGGCCTCTGATTCCCGGCCTCTGATTCCCTGCCACTGATTCCCCGCCCCTGATTCCCCACCTCTGATTCACCATATCTTATTCCCCGCCTCTGTTTCCCCGCCTCTGATTCGCCACCTCTGATACCCCGCCTCTGATTCCCCATCTCTAATTCATCACATCTGATTCCCCACCTCTGCTACCCCATCTCTTATTCACTGCCTCTGATTCGGCACCTCTGATTCCCCATATCTGATTCCCCGCCTCTGTTTCCCTGCCTCTGATTCCCCGCCTCTGATTCCCCATATCTGATTCCCCGCCTCTGATTCCCCATCTCTGATTCCCGGCCTCTGATTCCCCGCCTCTGATTACAGGCCTCTGATTCCCTGCCTCTGATTCCCCGCTTCTGATTCTGATTCCCTGCCTCTGATTCCCCATCTCTGATTCACCACATCTGATTACCTGCCTCTGATTCCCTGCCTCTGATTCCCCACCTCTGATTCCCCGCCTCTGATTCCCAACCTCTCATTCCCCACCTCTGATTCCCCATATCTGATTCCCCGCCTCTTTTTCCCCGCCTCTGATTCCCCGCCTCTGATTCCCCGCCTCTCTTTCCCCATATCTGATTCCCCGCCTCTGATTCCCCATCTCTGATTCCCCATCTCTGATTCCCCAATTCTGATTCCCCGCCTCTGATTCCCCAGCTCTGATTCCCCGCCTCTGATTCCCTGCCTCTGATTCCCAACTTCTGATTCCCCACCTCTGATTCTCCATATATGATTCCCCGCCTCTGTTTCCCCGCCTCTAATTCCACGCCTCTGTTTCCCCATATCTGATTCCCCGCCTCTGATTCCCCAACTCTGAATCCCCGCCACTGATTCCCCAGCTCTGATGCCCCGCCTCTGATTTCCCCATGTCTGATTCCCCGCCTCTGATCCCCAGCTCTGATTCCCAGCCTCTGATTCCCCGTGTTTGATTCCCTGCCTCTGATTCCCTGCCTCTGATTCCCCATCTCTGATTCACCACCTCTGATTCCCCGCCTCTGATTCCCCATATCTGATTCCCGGCCTCTGATTACCGGCCTCTGATTCCCGGCATCTGATACCCCGCTTCAGATTCTGATTCCCAGCCTCTGATTCCCCATCACTGATTCCCCACATCTGATTCACTGCCTCTGATTCCTCGCCTCTGATTCCCCGCCTCTGATTCCCCGCCTCTGATTCCCCGCCTCTGATTCCCCGCCTCTGATCCCCAGCTCTGATTCCCCGCCTCTGATTCCCAGCCTCTGATTCCCCGCCTCTGTTTCCCTGCCTCTGATTCCCCGCCTCTGATTCCCCATATCTGATTCCACACCTCTTATTCCCCAACTCTGATTCCCCGCCTCTGATTCCCCGCCTCTGATTCCCCGTCTCTGATTCGCAGCCTCTGATTCCACGCCTCTGATTCCCCATCTATGATTCACCACCTCTGATTCCCCACCTCTGATTCCCCATTTCTGACTCCCCGCCTCTGTTTCCCCGCCTCTGATTCCCCGCCTCTGATTCCCCATCTCTGATTCCCTGCCTCTGATTCCCCATCTCTGATTCCCCGCATCTGATTCCCCACGTCTGATTCCCCGCCTCTGAGTCCCTTCCTCTGATTCCCCATCTCAGATTCACCACCTCTGATTCCCCATCTCTGATTCCCGGCCTCTGATTCCCCACCTCTGATTCCCGGCTCTGATTCCTGGCTTCTGATGCCCGGCCTCTGATTCCCCACCTCTGATTCCCCATACTGATTCCCCACCTCTGTTTCACCGCCTCTGATTCCCCGCCTCTGATTCCCCATCTCTGATTTACAACCTCTGAATCCCCGCGTCTGATTCACCACTGCTGATTCCCCGGCTCTGATTCCCCATCCCTGATTCCCGGCCTCTGATTCCCCACCTATGATTCCCGGCCTCTGATTCCTAGCCTCTGATTCCTGGCCTCTGATTCCCGTCCTCTGATTCCCGGCCTCTCATTCCCGGCCTCTCATTCCCGGCCTCTGATTCCCCACCTCTGATTCCCCTCATCTGATTCCCTGCCACTGATTCCCCATCTCTGATTCCCCACCTCTGATTCCCCATATCTGATTCCCCACCTATGTTTCCCCGCCTCTGATTCCCCGCCTCTGATTCACAACCTCTGATTTCCCACATCTGATTCCCCATATCTGAATCCCCGCCTCTGTTTCCCCGCCTCTGATTCGCCGCCTCTGATACCCCACCTCTGATTCCCCATCTCTAATTCATCACATCTGATTCCCCACCTCTGCTACCCCATCTCTGATTCACTGCCTCTGATTCGGCACCTCTGATTCCCCGCCTCTGATTCCCCGCCTCTTATTCTCCACCTCTGATTCCCTGCCACTGATTCCCCGCCCCTTATTCCCCACCTCTGATTCCCTGCCACTGATTCCCCATCTCTGATTCCCCGCATCTGATTCCCTGCCACTGATTCCCCATCTCTGGTTCCCCACCTCTGATTCCCCATATCTGATTCCCCACCTATGTTTCCCCACCTCTGATTCCACGCCGCTTTTTCCCTGCCTCTGATTCCCCGCCTCTGATTCCCCATATCTGATTCCACGCCTCTTATTCCCCAACTCTGATTCCCCGCCTGTGATTCCCCGCGTCTGATTCCCTGCCTCTGATTCCCCGCCTCTGATTCCCCATCTCTGATTCACCACCTCTGATTCCCCACCTCTGATTCCCCATATCTGACTCCCCGCCTCTGTTTCCCCGCCTCTGATTCACCGCCTCTGATTCCCCATCTCTGATTCCCTGCCTCTGATTGCCCATCTCTGATTCCCCGCCTCTGATTCCCCGCGTCTGATTCCCCGCATCTGAGTCCCTTCCTCTGATTCCCCATCTCTGATTCACCACCTCTGATTCCCCGCATCTGAGTCCCTTCCTCTGATTCCCCATCTCTGATTCACCACCTCTGATTCCCCATCTCTGATTTCCGGCCTCTGACTCCCCACCTCTGATTCCCGGCTCTGATTCCTGGCTTCTGATGCCCGGCCTCTGATTCCCCGCCTCTGATTCCCTGCCTCTGATTCTCTGCCTCTTATTCCCCACCTCTGATTCCCCATACTGATTCCCCACCTCTGTTTCCCCGCCTCTGATTCCCCGCCTCTAATTCCCCATCTCTGATTTACAACCTCTGAATCCCCGCGTCTGATTCACCACCGCTGATTCCCCGCCTCTGATTCCCCATCCCTGATTCCCGGACTCTGATTCCCCACCTCTGATTCCCGGCCTCTGATTCCCTGGCTCTGATTCCTGGCCTCTCATTCCTAACCTCTAATTCCCCGCCTCTGATTCCCCATTTCTGATTCCCCATCTCTGATTCCGCACATCTGATTCCCCGCCTCTGATTCCCCGCCTCTGATTCCCCATCTCTGATTCCGCACATCTGATTCCCCATATCTGATTCCCCACCTATGTTTCCCCGCCTCTGATTCACAACCTCTGATTCCCCACGTCTGATTCCCCATATCTGAATCCCCGCGTCTGTTTCCCTTCCTCTGATTCCCCGCCTCTGTTTCCCCATATCTGATTCCCCGCCTCTGATTCCCCAACTCTGATTCCCCGCCTCTGATTCCCCAGCTCTGATTCCCCGCCTCTGATTCCCCGCGTCTGATTCCCTGCCTCTGATTCCCCGCCTCTGATTCCCCATCTCTGATTCGCCGCCTCTGATTCCCCGTGTCTGATTCCCCGCTTCTGATTCACCGCCTCTGATTCCCCGCGTCTGATTCCCTACCTCTGATGCCCCGCCTCTGATTCCCCATCTCTGATTCCCCGTGTCTGATTCCCCGTGTCTGATTCCCCGCCTCTGATTCCCCGCCTCTGATTCCCAGCCTCTGATTCCCCGCCTCTGATTCCCAGCCTCTGTTTCCCCGCCTCTGATTCCCCGCCTCTGATTCCCCATATCTGATTCCCCGCCTCTGATTCCCCAACTCTGATTCCCCGCCTCTGATTCCCCATCTCTGATTCCCAGACTCTGATTCCCCACCTCTGATTCCCAGTCGTCTTATTCCCGGCATCTGATTCTCGGCCTCTGATTCCCGGCCTCTGATTCCCTGCCACTGATTTCCCGCCCCTGATTCCCCACCTCTGATTCCCCATATCTGATTCCCCACCTCTGTTTCCCCGCCTCTGATTCGCCGCCTCTGATACCCCACCTCTGATTCCCCATCTCTAATTCATCACATCTGATTCCCCACCTCTGCTACCCCATCTCTGATTCACTGCCACTGATTCCCCGCCCCTTATTCCCCACCTCTGATTACCCATATCTGATTCCACGCCGCTTTTTCCCTGCCTCTGATTCCCCGCCTCTGATTCCCCATATCTGATTCCACGCCTCTTATTCCTCAACTCTGATTCACCGCCTCTGATTCCCCGCGTCTGATTCCCTGCCTCTGATTCCCCGCCTCTGATTCCCCATCTCTGATTCACCACCTCTGATTCCCCACCTCTGATTCCCCATATCTGACTCCCCGCCTCTGATTCCCCGCCTCTGATTCCCCATCTCTGATTCCCTGCCTCTGATTCCCCATCTCTGATTCCCCGCCTCTGATTCCCCGCGTCTGATTCCCCGCATCTGAGTCCCTTCCTCTGATTCCCCATCTCTGATTCACCACCTCTGATTCCCCATCTCTGATTCCCGGCCTCTGATTCCCCACCTCTGATTCCCGGCTCTGATTCATGGCTTCTGATGCCCGGCCTCTGATTCCCCGCCTCTGATTCCCTGCCTCTGATTCTCCGCCTCTTATTCCCCACCTCTGATTCCCCATACTGATTCCCCACCTCTGTTTCCCCGCCTCTGATTCCCCGCCTCTGATTCCCCATCTCTGATTTACAATCTCTGAATATCCGCATTTGATTCACCACCGCTGATTCCCCGCCTCTGATTCCCCACCTCTGATTCCCCATATCTGATTCCCCACCTATGTTTCCCCGCCTCTGATTCGCCGCCTCTAATTCCCCGTGTCTGATTCCCCGCTTCTGATTCACCGCCTCTGATTCCCCGCGTCTGATTCCCTACCTCTGATGCCCCGCCTCTGATTCCCCATCTCTGATTCCCCGTGTCTGATTCCCCGTGTCTGATTCCCCGCCTCTGATTCCCCGCCTCTGATTCCCTGCCTCTGATTCCCCGCCTCTAATTCCCCGCCTCTGTTTCCCCGCCTCTGATTCCCCGCCTCTGATTCGCCATATCTGATTCCCCGCCTCTGATTCCCCAACTCTGATTCCCCGCCTCTGATTCCCCATCTCTGTTTCCCCGCCTCTGATTCGCCGCCTCGGATACCCCACCTCTGATTCCCCATCTCTAATTCATCACATCTGATTCCCCACCTCTGCTACCCCATCTCTGATTCACTGTCTCTGATTCGGCACCTCTGATTCCCCGCCTCTGATTCCCCGCCTCTGATTCCCCATCTCTGATTCGCCGCCTCTGATTCGCCGTGTCTGATTCCCCGCTTCTGATTCACCGCCGCTGATTCCCCGCGTCTGATTCCCTACCTCTGATGCCCCGCCTCTGATTCCCCATCTCGGATTCCCCGTGTCTGATTCCCCGTGTCTGATTCCCCGCCTCTGATTCCCCGCGTTTGATTCCCCGCCTCTGATTCCCCGCCTCTGATTCCCCGCCTCTGTTTCCCCGCCTCTGATTCCCCGCCTCGGATTCCCCATATCTGATTCCCCGCCTCTGATTCCCCAACTCTGAATCCCCAACTCTGATTACCCGCCTCTGATTCCCCAGCTCTGATTCCCCGACTCTGATTCCCCGCATCTGATTCCCTGCCTCTGATGCCCCACCTCTGATTCCCCATCTCTGATTCCCCGCCTCTGATTCCCCGTGTCTGATTCCCTGCCTCTGATTCCACGCCTCTGATTCCACGCCTCTGATTCCCCAACTCTGATTCCCTGCCACTGATTCCCCAGCTCTGATTTCCCGCCTCTGATTCCCCGTGTCTGATTCCCTGCCTCTGATTCCCCGCCTCTGATTCCCCATCACTGATTCACCACCTCTGAATCCCCACCTCTGATTCCCCATATCTGATTCCCCACCTCCGTTTCCCCGCCTCTGATTCCCCGCCTCTGATTCCCCATATCTGATTCCATGCCTCTGATTCCCCAACTCTGATTCCCCGCCTCTGATTCGCCAGCTATGATTCCCCGCCTCTGATTCCCCGCGTCTGATTCCCTGCCTCTGATTCCCCGCCTCTGATTCCACATCTCTTATTCACCACCTCTGATTCCCTGCGTCTGATTCCCCATCTCTGATTCACCACCTCTGATTCCCCATCTCTGATTCCCGGCCTCTGATTCCCCACCTCTGATTCCCGGCTCTGATTCCTGGCTTCTGATGCCCGGCCTCTCATGCCCCGCCTCTGATTCCCTGCCTCTGATTCTCCGCCTCTTATTCCCCACCTCTGATTCCCCATACTGATTCCCCACCTCTGTTTCCCCGCCTCTGATTCCCCGCCTCTGATTCCCCATCTCTGATTTACAACCTCTGAATCCCCGCGTCTGATTCACCACCGATGATTCCCCGCCTCTGATACCCCATCCCTGATTCCCGGCCTCTGATTCCCCACCTCTGATTCCAGGCCTCTGATTCCCGGGCTCTGATTCCCGGCCTCTCATTCCCGGCCTCTGATACCCGGCCTCTGATTCCCCACCTCTGATTCCCCGCCTCTGATTCCCCATCTCTGATTCCCCATCTCTGATTCCGCACATCTGATTCCCCGCCTCTGATTCCCCGCCTCTGATTCCCCATCTCTGATTCCGCACATCTGATTCCCCATATCTGATTCCCCACCTATGTTTCCCCGCCTCTGATTCCCCGCCTCTGATTCACAACCTCTGATTCCCCACGTCTGATTCCCCATATCTGAATCCCCGCGTCTGTTTCCCTTCCTCTGATTCCCCGCCTCTGTTTCCCCATATCTGATTCCCCGCCTCTGATTCCCCAACTCTGATTCCCCGCCTCTGATTCCCCAGCTCTGATTCCCCGCCTCTGATTCCCCGCGTCTGATTCCCTGCCTCTGATTCCCCGCCTCTGATTCCCCATCTCTGATTCGCCGCCTCTGATTCGCCGTGTCTGATTCCCCGCTTCTGATTCACCGCCTCTGATTCCCCGCGTCTGATTCCCTACCTCTGATGCCCCGCCTCTGATTCCCCATCTCTGATTCCCCGTGTCTGATTCCCCGTGTCTGATTCCCCGCCTCTGATTCCCCGCCTCTGATTCCCAGCCTCTGATTCCCCGCCTCTGATTCCCAGCCTCTGTTTCCCCGCCTCTGATTCCCCGCCTATGATTCCCCATATCTGATTCCTCGCCTCTGATTCCCCAACTCTGATTCCCCGCCTCTGATTCCCCATCTCTGATTCCCAGACTCTGATTCCCCACCTCTGATTCCCAGTCGTCTTATTCCCGGCATCTGATTCTCGGCCTCTGATTCCCGGCCTCTGATTCCCTGCCACTGATTTCCCGCCCCTGATTCCCCACCTCTGATTCCCCATATCTGATTCCCCACCTCTGTTTCCCCGCCTCTGATTCGCCGCCTCTGATACCCCACCTCTGATTCCCCATCTCTAATTCATCACATCTGATTCCCCACCTCTGCTACCCCATCTCTGATTCACTGCCACTGATTCCCCGCCCCTTATTCCCCACCTCTGATTACCCATATCTGATTCCACGCCGCTTTTTCCCTGCCTCTGATTCCCCGCCTCTGATTCCCCATATCTGATTCCACGCCTCTTATTCCTCAACTCTGATTCACCGCCTCTGATTCCCCGCGTCTGATTCCCTGCCTCTGATTCCCCGCCTCTGATTCCCCATCTCTGATTCACCACCTCTGATTCCCCACCTCTGATTCCCCATATCTGACTCCCCGCCTCTGATTCCCCGCCTCTGATTCCCCATCTCTGATTCCCTGCCTCTGATTCCCCATCTCTGATTCCCCGCCTCTGATTCCCCGCGTCTGATTCCCCGCATCTGAGTCCCTTCCTCTGATTCCCCATCTCTGATTCACCACCTCTGATTCCCCATCTCTGATTCCCGGCCTCTGATTCCCCACCTCTGATTCCCGGCTCTGATTCATGGCTTCTGATGCCCGGCCTCTGATTCCCCGCCTCTGATTCCCTGCCTCTGATTCTCCGCCTCTTATTCCCCACCTCTGATTCCCCATACTGATTCCCCACCTCTGTTTCCCCGCCTCTGATTCCCCGCCTCTGATTCCCCATCTCTGATTTACAATCTCTGAATATCCGCATTTGATTCACCACCGCTGATTCCCCGCCTCTGATTCCCCACCTCTGATTCCCCATATCTGATTCCCCACCTATGTTTCCCCGCCTCTGATTCGCCGCCTCTAATTCCCCGTGTCTGATTCCCCGCTTCTGATTCACCGCCTCTGATTCCCCGCGTCTGATTCCCTACCTCTGATGCCCCGCCTCTGATTCCCCATCTCTGATTCCCCGTGTCTGATTCCCCGTGTCTGATTCCCCGCCTCTGATTCCCCGCCTCTGATTCCCTGCCTCTGATTCCCCGCCTCTAATTCCCCGCCTCTGTTTCCCCGCCTCTGATTCCCCGCCTCTGATTCGCCATATCTGATTCCCCGCCTCTGATTCCCCAACTCTGATTCCCCGCCTCTGATTCCCCATCTCTGTTTCCCCGCCTCTGATTCGCCGCCTCGGATACCCCACCTCTGATTCCCCATCTCTAATTCATCACATCTGATTCCCCACCTCTGCTACCCCATCTCTGATTCACTGCCTCTGATTCGGAACCTCTGATTCCCCGCCTCTGATTCCCCGCCTCTGATTCCCCATCTCTGATTCGCCGCCTCTGATTCGCCGTGTCTGATTCCCCGCTTCTGATTCACCGCCGCTGATTCCCCGCGTCTGATTCCCTACCTCTGATGCCCCGCCTCTGATTCCCCATCTCTGATTCCCCGTGTCTGATTCCCCGTGTCTGATTCCCCGCCTCTGATTCCCCGCGTTTGATTCCCCGCCTCTGATTCCCCGCCTCTGATACCCCGCCTCTGTTTCCCCGCCTCTGATTCCCCGCCTCGGATTCCCCATATCTGATTCCCCGCCTCTGATTCCCCAACTCTGAATCCCCAACTCTGATTACCCGCCTCTGATTCCCCAGCTCTGATTCCCCGACTCTGATTCCCCGCATCTGATTCCCTGCCTCTGATGCCCCACCTCTGATTCCCCATCTCTGATTCCCCGCCTCTGATTCCCCGTGTCTGATTCCCTGCCTCTGATTCCACGCCTCTGATTCCACGCCTCTGATTCCCCAACTCTGATTCCCTGCCACTGATTCCCCAGCTCTGATTTCCCGCCTCTGATTCCCCGTGTCTGATTCCCTGCCTCTGATTCCCCGCCTCTGATTCCCCATCACTGATTCACCACCTCTGAATCCCCACCTCTGATTCCCCATATCTGATTCCCCACCTCCGTTTCCCCGCCTCTGATTCCCCGCCTCTGATTCCCCATATCTGATTCCATGCCTCTGATTCCCCAACTCTGATTCCCCGCCTCTGATTCGCCAGCTATGATTCCCCGCCTCTGATTCCCCGCGTCTGATTCCCTGCCTCTGATTCCCCGCCTCTGATTCCACATCTCTTATTCACCACCTCTGATTCCCTGCGTCTGATTCCCCATCTCTGATTCACCACCTCTGATTCCCCATCTCTGATTCCCGGCCTCTGATTCCCCACCTCTGATTCCCGGCTCTGATTCCTGGCTTCTGATGCCCGGCCTCTCATTCCCCGCCTCTGATTCCCTGCCTCTGATTCTCCGCCTCTTATTCCCCACCTCTGATTCCCCATACTGATTCCCCACCTCTGTTTCCCCGCCTCTGATTCCCCGCCTCTGATTCCCCATCTCTGATTTACAACCTCTGAATCCCCGCGTCTGATTCACCACCGCTGATTCCCCGCCTCTGATACCCCATCCCTGATTCCCGGCCTCTGATTCCCCACCTCTGATTCCAGGCCTCTGATTCCCGGGCTCTGATTCCCGGCCTCTCATTCCCGGCCTCTGATTCCCGGCCTCTGATTCCCCACCTCTGATTCCCCGCCTCTGATTCCCCATCTCTGATTCCCCATCTCTGATTCCGCACATCTGATTCCCTGCCTCTGATTCCTCGCCTCTGATTCCCCGCCTCTGATTCCCCACCTCTGATTCCCCATATCTGAATCCCCGCGTCTGTTTCCCTTCCTCTGAATCCCCGCCTCTGTTTCCCCATATCTGATTCCCCGCCTCTGATTCCCCAACTCTGATTCCCCGCCTCTGATTCCCCAGCTCTGATTCCCCGCCTCTGATTCCCCGGATCTGATTCCCTGCCTCTGATTCCCCGCCTCTGATTCCCCATCTCTGATTCGCCGCCTCTGATTCGCCGTGTCTGATTCCCCGCTTCTGATTCACCGCCTCTGATTCCCCGTGTCTGATTCCCTACCTCTGATGCCCCGCCTCTGATTCCCCATCTCTGATTCCCCGGATCTGATTCCCTGCCTCTGATTCCCGGCCTCTGATTCCCCACCTCTGATTCCCGGCCTCTGATTCCCGGGCTCTGATTCCCGGCCTCTCATTCCCGGCCTCTGATACCCGGCCTCTGATTCCCCACCTCTGATTCCCCGCCTCTGATTCCCCATCTCTGATTCCCCATCTCTGATTCCGCACATCTGATTCCCTGCCTCTGATTCCCCGCCTCTGATTCCCCGCCTCTGATTCCCCACCTCTGATTCCCCATATCTGATTCCCCACCTATGTTTCCCCGCCTCTGATTCCCCGCCTCTGATTCACAACCTCTGATTCCCCACCTCTGATTCCCCATATCTGAATCCCCGCATCTGTTTCCCTTCCTCTGAATCCCCGCCTCTGTTTCCCCATATCTGATTCCCCGCCTCTGATTCCCCAACTCTGATTCCCCGCCTCTGATTCCCCAGCTCTGATTCCCCGCCTCTGATTCCCCGGATCTGATTCCCTGCCTCTGATTCCCCGCCTCTGATTCCCCATCTCTGATTCGCCGCCTCTGATTCGCCGTGTCTGATTCCCCGCTTCTGATTCACCGCCTCTGATTCCCCGTGTCTGATTCCCTACCTCTGATGCCCCGCCTCTGATTCCCCATCTCTGATTCCCCGTGTCTGATTCCCCGTGTCTGATTCCCCGCCTCTGATTCCCCGCCTCTGATTCCCCGCCTCTGATTCCCCGCCTCTGATTCCCCGCCACTGTATCCCCGCCTCTGATTCCCCGCCTCTGATTCCCCATATCTGATTCCCCGCCTCTGATTCCCCAACTCTGATTCCCCGCCTCTGATTCCCCATCTCTGATTCCCAGACTCTGATTCCCCACCTCTGATTCCCAGTCGTCTTATTCCCGGCATCTGATTCTCGGCCTCTGATTCCCGGCCTCTGATTCCCTGCCACTGATTCCCCGCCCCTGATTCCCCACCTCTGATTCCCCATATCTGATTCCCCACCTATGTTTCCCCGCCTCTGATTCCCCGCCTCTGATTCACAACCTCTGATTCCCCACGTCTGATTCCCCATATCTGAATCCCCGCGTCTGTTTCCCTTCCTCTGATTCCCCGCCTCTGTTTCCCCATATCTCATTCCCCGCCTCTGATTCCCCAACTCTGATTCACCGCCTCTGATTCCCCAGCTCTGATTCCCCGCCTCTGATTCCCCGCGTCTGATTCCCTGCCTCTGATTCCCCGCCTCTGATTCCCCATCTCTGATTCGCCGCCTCTGATTCCCCGTGTCTGATTCCCCGCTTCTGATTCACCGCCTCTGATTCCCCGCGTCTGATTCCCTACCTCTGATGCCCCGCCTCTGATTCCCCATCTCTGATTCCCCGTGTCTGATTCCCCGTGTCTGATTCCCCGCCTCTGATTCCCCGCCTCTGATTCCCCGCCTCTGATTCCCCGCCTCTGATTCCCCGCCTCTGTTTCCCCGCCTCTGATTCCCCGCCTCTGATTCCCCATATCTGATTCCCCGCCTCTGATTCCCCAACTCTGATTCCCCGCCTCTGATTCCCCATCTCTGATTCCCAGACTCTGATTCCCCACCTCTGATTCCCAGTCGTCTTATTCCCGGCATCTGATTCTCGGCCTCTGATTCCCGGCCTCTGATTCCCTGCCACTGATTTCCCGCCCCTGATTCCCCACCTCTGATTCCCCATATCTGATTCCCCACCTCTGTTTCCCCGCCTCTGATTCGCCGCCTCTGATACCCCACCTCTGATTCCCCATCTCTAATTCATCACATCTGATTCCCCACCTCTGCTACCCCATCTCTGATTCACTGCCACTGATTCCCCGCCCCTTATTCCCCACCTCTGATTACCCATATCTGATTCCACGCCGCTTTTTCCCTGCCTCTGATTCCCCGCCTCTGATTCCCCATATCTGATTCCACGCCTCTTATTCCTCAACTCTGATTCACCGCCTCTGATTCCCCGCGTCTGATTCCCTGCCTCTGATTCCCCGCCTCTGATTCCCCATCTCTGATTCACCACCTCTGATTCCCACCTCTGATTCCCCATATCTGACTCCCCGCCTCTGATTCCCCGCCTCTGATTCCCCATCTCTGATTCCCTGCCTCTGATTCCCCATCTCTGATTCCCCGCCTCTGATTCCCCGAGTCTGATTCCCCGCATCTGAGTCCCTTCCTCTGATTCCCCATCTCTGATTCACCACCTCTGATTCCCCATCTCTGATTCCCGGCCTCTGATTCCCCACCTCTGATTCCCGGCTCTGATTCATGGCTTCTGATGCCCGGCCTCTGATTCCCCGCCTCTGATTCCCTGCCTCTGATTCTCCGCCTCTTATTCCCCACCTCTGATTCCCCATACTGATTCCCCACCTCTGTTTCCCCGCCTCTGATTCCCCGCCTCTGATTCCCCATCTCTGATTTACAATCTCTGAATCCCCGCATTTGATTCACCACCGCTGATTCCCCGCCTCTGATTCCCCACCTCTGATTCCCCATATCTGATTCCCCACCTATGTTTCCCCGCCTCTGATTCGCCGCCTCTGATTCCCCGTGTCTGATTCCCCGCTTCTGATTCACCGCCTCTGATTCCCCGCATCTGATTCCCTACCTCTGATGCCCCGCCTCTGATTCCCCATCTCTGATTCCCCGTGTCTGATTCCCCGTGTCTGATTCCCCGCCTCTGATTCCCCGCCTCTGATTCCCTGCCTCTGATTCCCCGCCTCTGATTCCCCGCCTCTGTTTCCCCGCCTCTGATTCCCCGCCTCTGATTCGCCATATCTGATTCCCCGCCTCTGATTCCCCAACTCTGATTCCCCGCCTCTGATTCCCCATCTCTGTTTCCCCGCCTCTGATTCGCCGCCTCGGATACCCCACCTCTGATTCCCCATCTCTAATTCATCACATCTGATTCCCCACCTCTGCTACCCCATCTCTGATTCACTGCCTCTGATTCGGCACCTCTGATTCCCCGCCTCTGATTCCCCGCCTCTGATTCCCCATCTCTGATTCGCCGCCTCTGATTCGCCGTGTCTGATTCCCCGCTTCTGATTCACCGCCGCTGATTCCCCGCGTCTGATTCCCTACCTCTGATGCCCCGCCTCTGATTCCCCATCTCTGATTCCCCGTGTCTGATTCCCCGTGTCTGATTCCCCGCCTCTGATTCCCCGCGTCTGATTCCCCGCCTCTGATTCCCCGCCTCTGATTCCCCGCCTCTGTTTCCCCGCCTCTGATTCCCCGCCTCGGATTCCCCATATCTGATTCCCCGCCTCTGATTCCCCAACTCTGAATCCCCAACTCTGATTACCCGCCTCTGATTCCCCAGCTCTGATTCCCACCTCTGATTCCCCGCATCTGATTCCCTGCCTCTGATGCCCCACCTCTGATTCCCCATCTCTGATTCCCCGCCTCTGATTCCCCGTGTCTGATTCCCTGCCTCTGATTCCCCGCCTCTGATTCCACGCCTCTGATTCCCCAACTCTGATTCCCTGCCACTGATTCCCCAGCTCTGATTTCCCGCCTCTGATTCCCCGTGTCTGATTCCCTGCCTCTGATTCCCCGCCTCTGATTCCCCATCACTGATTCACCACCTCTGAATCCCCACCTCTGATTCCCCATATCTGATTCCCCACCTCCGTTTCCCCGCCTCTGATTCCCCGCCTCTGATTCCCCATATCTGATTCCATGCCTCTGATTCCCCAACTCTGATTCCCCGCCTCTGATTCGCCAGCTATGATTCCCCGCCTCTGATTCCCCGCATCTGATTCCCTGCCTCTGATTCCCCGCCTCTGATTCCACATCTCTTATTCACCACCTCTGATTCCCTGCGTCTAATTCCCCATCTCTGATTCACCACCTCTGATTCCCCATCTCTGATTCCCGGCCTCTGATTCCCCACCTCTGATTCCCGGCTCTGATTCCTGGCTTCTGATGCCCGGCCTCTCATTCCCCGCCTCTGATTCCCTGCCTCTGATTCTCCGCCTCTTATTCCCCACCTCTGATTCCCCATACTGATTCCCCACCTCTGTTTCCCCGCCTCTGATTCCCCGCCTCTGATTCCCCATCTCTGATTTACAACCTCTGAATCCCCGCGACTGATTCACCACCGCTGATTCCCCGCCTCTGATACCCCATCCCTGATTCCCGGCCTCTGATTCCCCACCTCTGATTCCCGGCCTCTGATTCCCGGGCTCTGATTCCCGGCCTCTCATTCCCGGCCTCTGATACCCGGCCTCTGATTCCCCACCTCTGATTCCCCGCCTCTGATTCCCCATCTCTGATTCCCCATCTCTGATTCCGCACATCTGATTCCCTGCCTCTGATTCCCCGCCTCTGATTCCCCGCCTCTGATTCCCCACCTCTGATTCCCCATATCTGAATCCCCGCGTCTGTTTCCCTTCCTCTGAATCCCCGCCACTGTTTCCCCATATCTGATTCCCCGCCTCTGATTCCCCAACTCTGATTCCCCGCCTCTGATTCCCCAGCTCTGATTCCCCGCCTCTGATTCCCCGGATCTGATTCCCTGCCTCTGATTCCCCGCCTCTGATTCCCCATCTCTGATTCGCCGCCTCTGATTCGCCGTGTCTGATTCCCCGCTTCTGATTCACCGCCTCTGATTCCCCGTGTCTGATTCCCTACCTCTGATGCCCCGCCTCTGATTCCCCATCTCTGATTCCCCGGATCTGATTCCCTGCCTCTGATTCCCGGCCTCTGATTCCCCACCTCTGATTCCCGGCCTCTGATTCCCGGGCTCTGATTCCCGGCCTCTCATTCCCGGCCTCTGATACCCGGCCTCTGATTCCCCACCTCTGATTCCCCGCCTCTGATTCCCCATCTCTGATTCCCCATCTCTGATTCCGCACATCTGATTCCCTGCCTCTGATTCCCCGCCTCTGATTCCCCGCCTCTGATTCCCCACCTCTGATTCCCCATATCTGATTCCCCACCTATGTTTCCCCGCCTCTGATTCCCCGCCTCTGATTCACAACCTCTGATTCCCCACCTCTGATTCCCCATATCTGAATCCCCGCGTCTGTTTCCCTTCCTCTGAATCCCCGCCTCTGTTTCCCCATATCTGATTCCCCGCCTCTGATTCCCCAACTCTGATTCCCCGCCTCTGATTCCCCAGCTCTGATTCCCCGCCTCTGATTCCCCGGATCTGATTCCCTGCCTCTGATTCCCCGCCTCTGATTCCCCATCTCTGATTCGCCGCCTCTGATTCGCCGTGTCTGATTCCCCGCTTCTGATTCACCGCCTCTGATTCCCCGTGTCCGATTCCCTACCTCTGATGCCCCGCCTCTGATTCCCCATCTCTGATTCCCCGTGTCTGATTCCCCGTGTCTGATTCCCCGCCTCTGATTCCCCGCCTCTGATTCCCCGCCTCTGATTCCCCGCCTCTGATTCCCCACCACTGTATCCCCGCCTCTGATTCCCCGCCTCTGATTCCCCATATCCGATTCCCCGCCTCTGATTCCCCAACTCTGATTCCCCGCCTCTGATTCCCCATCTCTGATTCCCAGACTCTGATTCCCCACCTCTGATTCCCAGTCGTCTTATTCCCGGCATCTGATTCTCGGCCTCTGATTCCCGGCCTCTGATTCCCTGCCACTGATTCCCCGCCCCTGATTCCCCACCTCTGATTCCCCATATCTGATTCCCCGCCTCTGTTTCCCCGCCTCTGATTCGCCGCCTCTGATACCCCACCTCTGATTCCCCATCTCTAATTCATCACATCTGATTCCCCACCTCTGCTACCCCATCTCTGATTCACTGCCTCTGATTCCCCGCCTCTGATTCCCCGCCTCTGATTCCCCGCCTCTGATTCCCCGCCTCTGATTCCCTGCCACTGATTCCTCGCCCCTTATTCCCCACCTCTGATTACCCATATCTGATTCCACACCGCTTTTTCCATGCCTCTGATTCCCCTCCTCTGATTCCCCATATCTGATTCCACGCCTCTTATTCCCCAACTCTTATTCCCCGCCTCTGATTCCCCGCATCTGATTCCCTGCCTCTGATTCCCCGCCTCTGATTCCCCATCTCTGATTCACCACCTCTGATTCCCCACCTCTGATTCCCCATATCTGACTCCCCGCCTCTGTTTCCCCGCCTCTGATTCCCCGCCTCTGATTCCCCATCTCTGATTCCCTGCCTCTGATTCCCCATCTCTGATTCCCCGCCTCTGATTCCCCGCGTCTGATTCCCCGCATCAGAGACCCTTCCTCTGATTCCCCATCTCTGATTCACCACCTCTGATTCCCCATCTCTGATTCCCGGCCTCTGATTCCCCACCTCTGATTCCCGGCTCTAATTCCTGGCTTCTGATGCCCGGCCTCTGATTCCCCGCCTCTGATTCCCTGCCTCTGATTCTCCGCCTCTTATTCCCCACCTCTGATTCCCCATACTGATTCCCCACCTCTGTTTCCCCGCCTCTGATTCCCCGCCTCTGATTCCCCATCTCTGATTTACAACCTCTGAATCCCGGGCTCTGATTCCCGGCCTCTCATTCCCGGCCTCTGATTCCCGGCCTCTGATTCCCCGCCTCTGATTCCCCGCCTCTGATTCCCCATCTCTGATTCCCCATCTCTGATTCACCACCTCTGATTCCCCATCTCTGATTCCCGGCCTCTGATTCCCCACCTCTGATTCCCGGCTCTAATTCCTGGCTTCTGATGCCCGGCCTCTGATTCCCCGCCTCTGATTCCCTGCCTCTGATTCTCCGCCTCTTATTCCCCACCTCTGATTCCCCATACTGATTCCCCACCTCTGTTTCCCCATCCCTGATTCCCGGCCTCTGATTCCCCACCTCTGATTCCCGGCCTCTGATTCCCGGGCTCTGATTCCCGGCCTCTCATTCCCGGCCTCTGATTCCCGGCCTCTGATTCCCCGCCTCTGATTCCCCGCCTCTGATTCCCCATCTCTGATTCCCCATCTCTGATTCCGCACATCTGATTCCCCGCCTCTGATTCCCCGCCTCTGATTCCCCGCCTCTGATTCCCCACCTCTGATTCCCCATATCTGATTCCCCACCTATGTTTCCCCGCCTCTGATTCCCGGCCTCTGATTCACAACCTCTGATTCCCCACCTCTGACTCCCCATATCTGAATCCCCGCGTCTGTTTCCCTTCCTCTGATTCCCCGCCTCTGTTTCCCCATATCTGATTCCCCGCCTCTGATTCCCCAACACTGATTCCCCGCCTCTGATTCCCCAGCTCTGATTCCCCGCCTCTGATTCCCCGTGTCTGATTCCCTGCCTCTGATTCCCCGCCTCTGATTCCCCATCTCTGATTCGCCGCCTCTGATTCCCCGTGTCTGATTCCCCGCTTCTGATTCACCGCCTCTGATTCCCCGCATCTGATTCCCTACCTCTGATGCCCCGCCTCTGATTCCCCATCTCTGATTCCCCGTGTCTGATTCCCCGTGTCTGATTCCCCGCCTCTAATTCCCCGCCTCTGATTCCCTGCCTCTGATTCCCCGCCTCTGATTCCCCGCCTCTGTTTCCCCGCCTCTGATTCCCCGCCTCTGATTCCCCATATCTGATTCCCCGCCTCTGATTCCCCAACTCTGATTCCCCGCCTCTGATTCCCCATCTCTGATTCCCGGACTCTGATTCCCCACCTCTGATTCCCAGTCGTCTTATTCCTGGAATCTAATTCTCGGCCTCTGATTCCCAGCCTCTGATTCCCTGCCACTGATTCCCCGCCCCTGATTCCCCACCTCTGATTCCCCATATCTGATTCCCCGCCTCTGTTTCCCTGCCTCTGATTCGCCACCTCTGATACCCCACCTCTGATTCCCCATCTCTAATTCATCACATCTGATTCCCCACCTCTGCTACCCCATCTCTGATTCACTGCCTCTGATTCGGCACCTCTGATTCCCCGCCTCTGATTACCCGCCTCTGATTCCCCGCCTCTGATTCCCTGCCACTGATTCCCCGCCCCTTACTCCCCACCTCTGATTACCCATATCTGATTCCACGCCGCTTTTTCCCTCCTCTGATTCCCCGCCTCTGATTCCCCATATCTGATTCCACGCCTCTTATTCCCCAACTCTGATTCCCCGCCTCTGATTCTCCGCGTCTGATTCCCTGCCTCTGATTCCCTACCTCTGATTCCCCATCTCTGATTCACCACCTCTGATTCCCCACCTCTGATTCCCCATATCTGACTCCCCGCCTCTGTTTCCCCGCCTCTGATTCCCCGCGTCTGATTCCCCATCTCTGATTCCCTGCCTCTGATTCCCCATCTCTGATTCCCCGCCTCTGATTCCCCGCATCTGATTCCCCGCATCTGAGTCCCTTCCTCTGATTCCCCATCTCTGATTCACAACCTCTGATTCCCCATCTCTGATTCCCGGCCTTTGATTCCCCACCTCTGATTCCCGGCTCTGATTCATGGTTTCTGATGCACGGCCTCTGATTCCCCACCTCTGATTCCCTGCCTCTGATTCTCCACCTCTTATTCCCCACCTCTGATTCCCCATACTGATTCCCCACCTCTGTTTCCCCGCCTCTGATTTCCCGCCTCTGATTCCCCATCTCTGATTTACAATCTCTGAATCCCCGCGTTTGATTCACCACCGCTGATTCCCCGCCTCTGATTCCCCATCCCTGATTCCCGGCCTCTGATTCCCCACCTCTGATTCCCGGCCTCTGATTCCCGGGCTGTGATTCCCGGCCTCTCATTCCCGGCCTCTGATTCCCGGCCTCTGATTCCCCGCCTCTGATTCCCCATCTCTGATTCCCCATCTCTGATTCCGCACATCTGATTCCGTGCCTCTGATTCCCCGCCTCTGATTCCCCGCCTCTGATTCCCTGCCTCTGATTCCCAACCTCTGATTCGCCACCTCTGATTCCCCATATCTGATTCCCCGCCTCTGTTTCCCCGCCTCTGATTTTCCGCATCTGATTCCCCGCCTCTGTTTACCCATATCTGATTCCCCGCCTCTGAATCCCCAACTCTGATTACCCGCCTCTGATTCCCCAGCTCTGATTCCCCGCCTCTGATTCCCCGCATCTGATTCCCTGCCTCTGATGCCCCACCTCTGATTCCCCATCTCTGATTCTCCGCCTCTGATTCCCCGTGTCTGATTCCCTGCCTCTGATTCCCCGCCTCTGATTCCCCGCCTCTGATTCCCCACCTCTGATTCCCCAACTCTGATTCCCCGCCTCTGATTCCCCAGCTCTGATTCCCCGCCTCTGATTCCCCGTGTCTGATTCCCTGCCTCTGATTCCCCGCCTCTGATTCCCCATCTCTGATTCACCACCTCTGAATCACCACCTCTGATTCCCCATATCTGATTCCCCGCCTCCGTTTCCCCGCCTCTGATTCCCCGCCTCTGATTCCCCATATCTGATTCCACGCCTCTGATTCCCCAACTCTGATTCACCGCCTCTGATTCGCCAGCTATTATTCCCCGCCTCTGATTCCCCGCGTCTGATTCCCTGCCTCTGATTCCCCGCCTCTGATTCCACATCTCTTATTCACCACCTCTGATTCCCTGCGTCTGATTCCCCGTCTCTGATTCACCATCTCTGATTCCCCATCTCTGATTCCCCAATTCTGATACCCTGCCTCTGATTCCCCAGCTCTGATTCTCGGCCTCTGATTCCCGGCCTCTGATTCCCTGCCACTGATTCCCCGCCCCTGATTCCCCACCTCTGATTCCCCATATCTGATTCCCCGCCTCTGTTTCCCCGCCTCTGCTTCGCCGCCTCTGATACCCCACCTCTGATTCCCCATCTCTAATTCATCACATCTGATTCCCCACCTCTGCTACCCCATCTCTGATTCACTGCCTCTGATTCGGCACCTCTGATTCCCCGCCTCTGATTCCCCGCCTCTGATTCCCCGCCTCTGATTCCCTGCCACTGATTCCCCGCCCCTTATTCCCCACCTCGAATTACCCATATCTGATTCCACGCCGCTTTTTCCCTGCCTCTGATTCCCCGCCTCTGATTCCCCATATCTGATTCCACGCCTCTTATTCCCCGACTCTGATTCCCCGCCTCTGATTCCCCGCGTCTGATTCCCTGCCTCTGATTCCCCGCCTCTGATTCCCCATCTCTGATTCACCACCTCTGATTCCCCACCTCTGATTCCCCATATCTGACTCCCCGCCTCTGTTTCCCCGCCTCTGATTCCCCGCCTCTGATTCCCCATCTCTGATTCCCTGCCTCTGATTCCCCATCTCTGATTCCCCGCCTCTGATTCCCCGCGTCTGTTTCCCCGCATCTGAGTCCCTTCCTCTGATTCCACATCTCTGATTCACCACCTCTGATTCCCCATCTCTGATTCCCGGCCTCTGATTCCCCACCTCTGATTCCCGGCTCTGATTCCTGGCTTCTGATGCCCGGCCTCTGATTCCCTGCCTCTGATTCCCTGCCTCTGATTCTCCGCCTCTTATTCCCCACCTCTGATTCCCCATACTGATTCCCCACCTCTGTTTCCCCGCCTCTGATTCCCCGCCTCTGATTCCCCATCTCTGATTTACAACCTCTGAATCCCCGCGTCTGATTCACCACCGCTGATTCCCCGCCTCTGATTCCCCATCCCTGATTCCCGGCCTCTGATTCCCCACCTCTGATTCCCGGCCTCTGATTCCCCACCTCTGATTCCCCGCCTCTGATTCCCTGCCTCTGATTCTCCGCCTCTTATTCCCCACCTCTGATTCCCCATACTGATTCCCCACCTCTGTTTCCCCGCCTCTGATTCCCCGCCTCTGATTCCCCATCTCTGATTTACAACCTCTGAATCCCCGCGTCTGATTCACCACTGCTGATTCCCCGCCTCTGATTCCCCATCCCTGATTCCCGGCCTCTGATTCCCCACCTCTGATTCCCCGCCTCTGATTCCCTATCTCTGATTCCCCATCTCTGATTCCGCACATCTGATTCCCCACCTCTGATTCCCCGCCTCTGATTCCCCAGCTCTGATTCCCTGCCTCTGATTCCCTGCCTCCGATTCACAACCTCTGATTCCCCACCTCCGATTCCCCATATCTAATTCCCCGCCTCTGTTTCCCCGCCTCTGATTCCACGCCTCTGTTTCCCCATATCTGATTCCCCGCCTCTGATTCCCCGTGTCTGATTCCCCGCCTCTGGTTCCCCAGCTCTGATTCCCAGCCTCTGATTCCCCGTGTTTGATTCCCTGCCTCTGATTCCCTGCCTCTGATTCCCCGCCTGTGATTCCCCATCTCTGATTCCCCACCTCTGATTCCCCACCTCTGATTCCCCATATCTGATTCCCCGCCTCTGTTTGCCCGCCTCTGATTCCCCGCCTCTGTTTCCCCACATCTGATTCCCCGCCTCTGAATCCCCAACTCTGATTCACTGCCTCTGATTCCCCAGCTCTGATTCCCCGCATTTGATTCCCCGCCTCTGATTCCCAGCCTCTGATTCCCCATATCTGATTCCCCACCTATGTTTCCCCGCCTCTGATTCCCCGCCTCTGATTCCCCGCCTCTGATTCCCCATCTCTGATTCCTGGACTCTGATTCCCCTCCTCTGATTCCCCATCTCTGATTCCGCACATCCGATTCCCTGTCTCTGATTCCCCGCCTCTGATTCCCCGCCTCTGATTCCCCGCCTCTGATTCCCTGCCTCTGATTCACAACCTCTGATTCCCCACCTCTGATTCCCCATATCTGATTCCCCGCGTCTGTTTCCCCGCCTCTGATTCCCCGCCTCTGTTTCCCCATATCTGATTCCCCGCCTCTGATTCCCCAAGTCTCATTCCCAGCCTCTGATTCCCCAGCTCTGAATCCCTGCCTCTGATTCCCTGCGTCTGATTCCCTGCCTCTGATTCCACGCCTCTGATTCCCCGCCTCTGATTCCCCGCCACTGATTCCCCATCCCTGATTCCCCGCCTCTGATTCCCCGTGTCTGATTCCCTGCCTCTGATTCACCGCCACTGATTCCCCGCGTCTGATTCCCCGTCTCTGATTCCCAGCCTCTGATTCCACGCCTCTGATTCCCCATCTATGATTCACCACCTCTGATTCCCCACCTCTGATTCCCCATTTCTGACTCCCCGCCTCTGTTTCCCCGCCTCTGATTCCCCGCCTCTGATTCCCCATCTCTGATTCCCTGCCTCTGATTCCCCATCTCTGATTCCCCGCATCTGATTCCCCGCGTCTGATTCCCCGCCTCTGAGTCCCTTCCTCTGATTCCCCATCTCTGATTCACCACCTCTGATTCCCCATCTCTGATTCCCGGCCTCTGATTCCCCACCTCTGATTCCCCATATCTGATTCCCCGCGTCTGTTTCCCCGCCTCTGATTCCCCGCCTCTGTTTCCCCGCCTCTGTTTCCCAATATCTGATTCCCCGCCTCTGATTCCCCAAGTCTGATTCCCCGCCTCTGATTCCCCAGCTCTGATTCCCTGCCTCTGATTCCCTGCGTCTGATTCCCTGCCTCTGATTCCACGCCTCTGATTCCCCGCCTCTGATTCCCCGCCACTGATTCCCCATCCCTGATTCCCCGCCTCTGATTCCCCGTGTCTGATTCCCTGCCTCTGATTCACCGCCTCTGATTCCCCGCGTCTGATTCCCTACCTCTGATGCCCCGCCTCTGATTCCCCATCTCTGATTCCCCGCCACTGATTCCCCGTGTCTGAATCCCTACCTCTGATTCCCCGCCTCTCATTCCCCGCATCTGTTTCCCCGCCTCTGATTCCCCGCCTCTGATTCCCCATATCTGATACCCCGCTTCTGATTCCCCAACTCTGATTCCCCGCCTCTGATTCCCCATCTCTGATTCCCGGACTCCGATTCCCCACCTCTGAATCGCAGTCCTCTTATTCCCGGCATCTGATTGCCGGCCTCTGATTCCCGGCCTCTGATTCCCTGCCACTGATTCCCCGCCCCTGATTCCCCACCTCTGATTCACCATATCTTATTCCCCGCCTCTGTTTCCCCGCCTCTGATTCGCCACCTCTGATACCCCGCCTCTGATTCCCCATTTCTAATTCATCACATCTGATTCCCCACCTCTGCTACCCCATCTCTTATTCACTGCCTCTGATTCGGCACCTCTGATTCCCCATATCTGATTCCCCGCCTCTGTTTCCCTGCCTCTGATTCCCCGCCTCTGATTCCCCATATCTGATTCCCCGCCTCTGATTCCCCATCTCTGATTCCCGGCCTCTGATTCCCTGCCTCTGATTACAGGCCTCTGATTCCCGGCCTCTGATTCCCCGCTTCTGATTCTGATTCCCTGCCTCTGATTCCCCATCTCTGATTCCCCACATCTGATTACCTGCCTCTGATTCCCTGCCTCTGATTCCCCACCTCTGATTCCCCACCTCTGATTCCCAACCTCTCATTCCCCACCTCTGATTCCCCATATCTGATTCCCCGCCTCTTTTTCCCCGCCTCTGATTCCCGGCCTCTGATTCCCCGCCTCTCTTTCCCCATATCTGATTCCCCGCCTCTGATTCCCCATCTCTGATTCCCCATCTCTGATTCCCCAATTCTGATTCCCCGCCTCTGATTCCCCAGCTCTGATTCCCCGCCTCTGATTCCCTGCCTCTGATTCCCAACCTCTGATTCCCCACCTCTGATTCTCCATATATGATTCCCCGCCTCTGTTTCCCCGCCTCTAATTCCACGCCTCTGTTTCCCCATATCTGATTCCCCGCCTCTGATTCCCCAACTCTGAATCCCCGCCACTGATTCCCCAGCTCTGATGCCCCGCCTCTGATTTCCCCATGTCTGATTCCCCGCCTCTGATCCCCAGCTCTGATTCCCCGCCTCTGATTCCCCGTGTTTGATTCCCTGCCTCTGATTCCCTGCCTCTGATTCCCCATCTCTGATTCACCACCTCTGATTCCCCACCTCTGATTCCCCATATCTGATTCCCGGCCTCTGATTACCGGCCTCTGATTCCCGGCATCTGATACCCCGCTTCAGATTCTGATTCCCAGCCTCTGATTCCCCATCACTGATTCCCCACATCTGATTCACTGCCTCTGATTCCTCGCCTCTGATTCCCCGCCTCTGATTCCAAGCCTCTGATTCCCCATATCTGATTCCCCACCTATGTTTCCCCGCCTCTGATTCCCTGCCTCTGATTCCCCGCCTCTGATTCCCCATCTCTGATTCCTGGACTCTGATTCCCCACCTCTGATTCCCCATCTCTGATTCCGCACATCCGATTCCCTGCCTCTGATTCCCCGCCTCTGATTCCCCGCCTCTGATTCCCTGCCTCTGATTCGCAACCTCTGATTCCCCACCTCTGATTCCCCATATCTGATTCCCCGCGTCTGTTTCCCCGCCTCTGATTCCCCGCCTCTGTTTCCCCATATCTGATTCCCCGCCTCTGATTCCCCAAGTCTGATTCCCCGCCTCTGATTCCCCAGCTCTGATTCTCTGCCTCGGATTCCCTGCGTCTGATTCCCTGCCTCTGATTCCCCGCCTCTGATTCCCCGCCTCTGATTCCCCGCCTCTGATTCCCCATTTCTGATTCCCCACCTCTAATTCCCCGTGTCTGATTCCCTGCCTCTGATTCACCGCCTCTGATTCCCCGCGTCTGATTCCCTACCTCTGATGCCCCGCCTCTGATTCCCCATCTCTGATTCCCCGCCTCTGATTCCCCATGTCTGATTCACCACCTCTGAATCCCCACCTCTGATTCCCCATATCTGATTCCCCGCCTTTGTTTCCCCGCCTCTGATTCCCCGCCTCTGATTCGCCAGCTATGAACCCCGCCTCTGATTCGCCGCGTCTGATTCCCTGCCTCTGATTCCCCGCCTCTGATTCCACATCTCTTATTCACCACCTCTGATTCCCTGCGTCTGATTCCCCGCCTCTGATTCACCATCTCTGATTCCCCATCTCTGATTCCCCAATTCTGATACCCCGCCTCTGATTCCCCAGCTCTGATTCCACGCCTCTGTTTCCCAACCTCTGATTCCCCACATCTGATTCTCCATATCTGATTCCCCGCCTCTGTTTCCCCGCCTCTGATTCCCCGCCTCTGATTCCCAAGCTCTGATTCCCCGCCTCTGATTCCCTTCCTCTGATTCCCAACCTCTGATTCCCCACCTCTGATTCTCCATATCTGATTCCCCGCCTCTGTTTCCCCGCCTCTGATTCCACGACTCTGTTTCGCCATATCTGATTCCCCGCCTGTGATTGCCCAACTCTGAATCCCCGCCTCTGATTCCCCAGCTCTGATTCCCCGCCTCTGATTTCCCCATGTCTGTTTCCCCGCCTCTGATCCCCAGCTCTGATTCCCAGCCTCTGATTCCCCGTGTTTGATTCCCTGCCTCTGATTCCCTTCCTCTGATTCCCCGCCTGTGATTCCCCATCTCTGATTCCCCACCTCTGATTCCCCACCTCTGATTCCCCATATCTGATTCCCCGCCTCTGTTTGCCCGCCTCTGATTCCCCGCCTCTGTTTCCCCACATCTGATTCCCCGCCTCTGAATCCCCAACTCTGATTCCCTGCCTCTGATTCCCCAGCTCTGATTCCCCGCATTTGATTCCCCGCCTCTGATTCCCAGCCTCTGATTCCCCATATCTGATTCCCCACCTATGTTTCCCCGCCTCTGATTCCCCGCCTCTGATTCCCCGCCTCTGATTCCCCATCTCTGATTCCTGGACTCTGATTCCCCACCTCTGATTCCCCATCTCTGATTCCGCACATCCGATTCCCTGCCTCTGATTCCCCGCCTCTGATTCCCCGCCTCTGATTCCCCGCCTCTGATTCCCTGCCTCTGATTCACAACCTCTGATTCCCCACCTCTGATTCCCCATATCTGATTCCCCGCGTCTGTTTCCCCGCCTCTGATTCCCCGCCTCTGTTTCCCCATATCTGATTCCCCGCCTAAGATTCCCCAAGTCTCATTCCCAGCCTCTGATTCCCCAGCTCTGAATCCCTGCCTCTGATTCCCTGCGTCTGATTCCCTGCCTCTGATTCCACGCCTCTGATTCCCCGCCTCTGATTCCCCGCCACTGATTCCCCATCCCTGATTCCCCGCCTCTGATTCCCCGTGTCTGATTCCCTGCCTCTGATTCACCGCCACTGATTCCCCGCGTCTGATTCCCCGTCTCTGATTCCCAGCCTCTGATTCCACGCCTCTGATTCCCCATCTATGATTCACCACCTCTGATTCCCCACATCTGATTCTCCATATCTGATTCCCCGCCTCTGTTTCCCCGCCTCTGATTCCCCGCCTCTGATTCCCAAGCTCTGATTCCCCGCCTCTGATTCCCAAGCTCTGATTCCCCGCCTCTGATTCCCTGCCTCTGATTCCCAACCTCTGATTCCCCACCTCTGATTCTCCATATCTGATTCCCCGCCTCTGTTTTCCCGCCTCTGATTCCACGACTCTGTTTCGCCATATCTGATTCCCCGCCTGTGATTGCCCAACTCTGAATCCCCGCCTCTGATTCCCCAGCTCTGATTCCCCGCCTCTGATTTCCCCATGTCTGTTTCCCCGCCTCTGATCCCCAGCTCTGATTCCCAGCCTCTGATTCCCCAGCTCTGATTCCCTGCCTCTGATTCCCTGCCTCTGATTCACAACCTCTGATTCCCCACCTCCGATTCCCCATATCTAATTCCCCGCCTCTGTTTCCCCGCCTCTGATTCCACGCCTCTGTTTCCCCATATCTGATTCCCCGCCTCTGATTCCCCGTGTCTGATTCCCCGCCTCTGGTTCCCCAGCTCTGATTCCCAGCCTCTGATTCCCCGTGTTTGATTCCCTGCCTCTGATTCCCTGCCTCTGATTCCCCGCCTGTGATTCCCCATCTCTGATTCCCCACCTCTGATTCCCCACCTCTGATTCCCCATATCTGATTCCCCGCCTCTGTTTGCCCGCCTCTGATTCCCCGCCTCTGTTTCCCCACATCTGATTCCCCGCCTCTGAATCCCCAACTCTGATTCCCTGCCTCTGATTCCCCAGCTCTGATTCCCCGCATTTGATTCCCCGCCTCTGATTCCCAGCCTCTGATTCCCCATATCTGATTCCCCACCTATGTTTCCCCGCCTCTGATTCCCCGCCTCTGATTCCCCGCCTCTGATTCCCCATCTCTGATTCCTGGACTCTGATTCCCCACCTCTGATTCCCCATCTCTGATTCCGCACATCCGATTCCCTGCCTCTGATTCCCCGCCTCTGATTCCCCGCCTCTGATTCCCCGCCTCTGATTCCCTGCCTCTGATTCACAACCTCTGATTCCCCACCTCTGATTCCCCATATCTGATTCCCCGCGTCTGTTTCCCCGCCTCTGATTCCCCGCCTCTGTTTCCCCATATCTGATTCCCCGCCACTGATTCCCCAAGTCTCATTCCCAGCCTCTGATTCCCCAGCTCTGAATCCCTGCCTCTGATTCCCTGCGTCTGATTCCCTGCCTCTGATTCCACGCCTCTGATTCCCCGCCTCTGATTCCCCGCCACTGATTCCCCATCCCTGATTCCCCGCCTCTGATTCCCCGTGTCTGATTCCCTGCCTCTGATTCACCGCCACTGATTCCCCGCGTCTGATTCCCCGTCTCTGATTCCCAGCCTCTGATTCCACGCCTCTGATTCCCCATCTATGATTCACCACCACTGATTCCCCACCTCTGATTCCCCATTTCTGACTCCCCGCCTCTGTTTCCCCGCCTCTGATTCCCCGCCTCTGATTCCCCATCTCTGATTCCCTGCCTCTGATTCCCCATCTCTGATTCCCCGCATCTGATTCCCCGCGTCTGATTCCCCGCCTCTGAGTCCCTTCCTCTGATTCCCCATCTCTGATTCACCACCTCTGATTCCCCATCTCTGATTCCCGGCCTCTGATTCCCCACCTCTGATTCCCCATATCTGATTCCCCGCGTCTGTTTCCCCGCCTCTGATTCCCCGCCTCTGTTTCCCAATATCTGATTCCCCGCCTCTGATTCCCCAAGTCTGATTCCCCGCCTCTGATTCCCCAGCTCTGATTCCCTGCCTCTGATTCCCTGCGTCTGATTCCCTGCCTCTGATTCCACGCCTCTGATTCCCCGCCTCTGATTCCCCGCCACTGATTCCCCATCCCTGATTCCCCGCCTCTGATTCCCCGTGTCTGATTCCCTGCCTCTGATTCACCGCCTCTGATTCCCCGCGTCTGATTCCCTACCTCTGATGCCCCGCCTCTGATTCCCCATCTCTGATTCCCCGCCACTGATTCCCCGTGTCTGAATCCCTACCTCTGATTCCCCGCCTCTCATTCCCCGCATCTGTTTCCCCGCCTCTGATTCCCCGCCTCTGATTCCCCATATCTGATACCCCGCTTCTGATTCCCCAACTCTGATTCCCCGCCTCTGATTCCCCATCTCTGATTCCCGGACTCCGATTCCCCACCTCTGAATCGCAGTCCTCTTATTCCCGGCATCTGATTGCCGGCCTCTGATTCCCGGCCTCTGATTCCCTGCCACTGATTCCCCGCCCCTGATTCCCCACCTCTGATTCACCATATCTTATTCCCCGCCTCTGTTTCCCCGCCTCTGATTCGCCACCTCTGATACCCCGCCTCTGATTCCCCATCTCTAATTCATCACATCTGATTCCCCACCTCTGCTACCCCATCTCTTATTCACTGCCTCTGATTCGGCACCTCTGATTCCCCATATCTGATTCCCCGCCTCTGTTTCCCTGCCTCTGATTCCACGCCTCTGATTCCCCATATCTGATTCCCCGCCTCTGATTCCCCATCTCTGATTCCCGGCCTCTGATTCCCCGCCTCTGATTACAGGCCTCTGATTCCCGGCCTCTGATTCCCCGCTTCTGATTCTGATTCCCTGCCTCTGATTCCCCATCTCTGATTCCCCACATCTGATTACCTGCCTCTGATTCCCTGCCTCTGATTCCCTGCCTCTGATTCCCCACCTTTGATTCCCCGCCTCTGATTCCCAACCTCTCATTCCCCACCTCTGATTCCCCATATCTGATTCCCCGCCTCTTTTTCCCCGCATTTGATTCCCCGCCTCTGATTCCCCGCCTCTCTTTCCCCATATCTGATTCCCCGCCTCTGATTCCCCATCTCTGATTCCCCATCTCTGATTCCCCAATTCTGATTCCCCGCCTCTGATTCCCCAGATCTGATTCCCCGCCTCTGATTCCCTGCCTCTGATTCCCAACCTCTGATTCCCCACCTCTGATTCTCCATATATGATTCCCCGCCTCTGTTTCCCCGCCTCTAATTCCACGCCTCTGTTTCCCCATATCTGATTCCCCGCCTCTGATTCCCCAACTCTGAATCCCCGCCACTGATTCCCCAGCTCTGATGCCCCGCCTCTGATTTCCCCATGTCTGATTCCCCGCCTCTGATCCCCAGCTCTGATTCCCCGCCTCTGATTCCCCGTGTTTGATTCCCTGCCTCTGATTCCCTGCCTCTGATTCCCCATCTCTGATTCACCACCTCTGATTCCCCACCTCTGATTCCCCATATCTGATTCCCGGCCTCTGATTACCGGCCTCTGATTCCCGGCATCTGATACCCCGCTTCAGATTCTGATTCCCAGCCTCTGATTCCCCATCACTGATTCCCCACATCTGATTCACTGCCTCTGATTCCTCGCCTCTGATTCCCCGCCTCTGATTCCAAGCCTCTGATTCCCCATATCTGATTCCCCACCTATGTTTCCCCGCCTCTGATTCCCTGCCTCTGATTCCCCGCCTCTGATTCCCCATCTCTGATTCCTGGACTCTGATTCCCCACCTCTGATTCCCCATCTCTGATTCCGCACATCCGATTCCCTGCCTCTGATTCCCCGCCTCTGATTCCCCGCCTCTGATTCCCTGCCTCTGATTCGCAACCTCTGATTCCCCACCTCTGATTCCCCATATCTGATTCCCCGCGTCTGTTTCCCCGCCTCTGATTCCCCGCCTCTGTTTCCCCATATCTGATTCCCCGCCTCTGATTCCCCAAGTCTGATTTCCCGCCTCTGATTCCCCAGCTCTGATTCCCTGCCTCGGATTCCCTGCGTCTGATTCCCTGCCTCTGATTCCCCGCCTCTGATTCCCCGCCTCTGATTCCCCGCCTCTGATTCCCCATTTCTGATTCCCCACCTCTAATTCCCCGTGTCTGATTCCCTGCCTCTGATTCACCGCCTCTGATTCCCCGCGTCTGATTCCCTACCTCTGATGCCCCGCCTCTGATTCCCCATCTCTGATTCCCCGCCTCTGTTTCCCCGCCTCTGATTCCCCGCCTCTGATTCGCCAGCTATGAACCCCGCCTCTGATTCGCCGCGTCTGATTCCCTGCCTCTGATTCCCCGCCTCTGATTCCACATCTCTTATTCACCACCTCTGATTCCCTGCGTCTGATTCCCCGCCTCTGATTCACCATCTCTGATTCCCCATCTCTGATTCCCCAATTCTGATACCCCGCCTCTGATTCCACAGCTCTGATTCCACGCCTCTGTTTCCCAACCTCTGATTCCCCACATCTGATTCTCCATATCTGATTCCCCGCCTCTGTTTCCCCGCCTCTGATTCCCCGCCTCTGATTCCCCGCCTCTGATTCCCAAGCTCTGATTCCCCGCCTCTGATTCCCTGCCTCTGATTCCCAACCTCTGATTCCCCACCTCTGATTCTCCATATCTGATTCCCCGCCTCTGTTTCCCCGCCTCTGATTCCACGACTCTTTTTCGCCATATCTGATTCCCCGCCTGTGATTGCCCAACTCTGAATCCCCGCCTCTGATTCCCCAGCTCTGATTCCCCGCCTCTGATTTCCCCAAGTCTGTTTCCCCGCCTCTGATCCCCAGCTCTGATTCCCAGCCTCTGATTCCCCGTGTTTGATTCCCTGCCTCTGATTCCCTGCCTCTGATTCCCCGCCTGTGATTCCCCATCTCTGATTCCCCACCTCTGATTCCCCACCTCTGATTCCCCATATCTGATTCCCCGCCTCTGTTTGCCCACCTCTGATTCCCCGCCTCTGTTTCCCCACATCTGATTCCCCGCCTCTGAATCCCCAACTCTGATTCCCTGCCTCTGATTCCCCAGCTCTGATTCCCCGCATTTGATTCCCCGCCTCTGATTCCCAGCCTCTGATTCCCCATATCTGATTCCCCACCTATGTTTCCCCGCCTCTGATTCCCCGCCTCTGATTCCCCGCCTCTGATTCCCCATCTCTGATTCCTGGACTCTGATTCCCCACCTCTGATTCCCCATCTCTGATTCCGCACATCCGATTCCCTGCCTCTGATTCCCCGCCTCTGATTCCCCGCCTCTGATTCCCCGCCTCTGATTCCCTGCCTCTGATTCACAACCTCTGATTCCCCACCTCTGATTCCCCATATCTGATTCCCCGCGTCTGTTTCCCCGCCTCTGATTCCCCGCCTCTGTTTCCCCATATCTGATTCCCCGCCTCAGATTCCCCAAGTCTCATTCCCAGCCTCTGATTCCCCAGCTCTGAATCCCTGCCTCTGATTCCCTGCGTCTGATTCCCTGCCTCTGATTCCACGCCTCTGATTCCCCACCTCTGATTCCCCGCCACTGATTCCCCATCCCTGATTCCCCGCCTCTGATTCCCCGTGTCTGATTCCCTGCCTCTGATTCACCGCCACTGATTCCCCGCGTCTGATTCCCCGTCTCTGATTCCCAGCCTCTGATTCCACGCCTCTGATTCCCCATCTATGATTCACCACCTCTGATTCCCCACCTCTGATTCCCCATTTCTGACTCCCCGCCTCTGTTTCCCCGCCTCTGATTCCCCGCCTCTGATTCCCCATCCCTGATTCCCTGCCTCTGATTCCCCATCTCTGATTCCCCGCATCTGATTCCCCGCGTCTGATTCCCCGCCTCTGAGTCCCTTCCTCTGATTCCCCATCTCTGATTCACCACCTCTGATTCCCCATCTCTGATTCCCGGCCTCTGATTCCCCACCTCTGATTCCCCATATCTGATTCCCCGCGTCTGTTTCCCCGCCTCTGATTCCCCGCCTCTGTTTCCCAATATCTGATTCCCCGCCTCTGATTCCCCAAGTCTGATTCCCCGCCTCTGATTCCCCAGCTCTGATTCCCTGCCTCTGATTCCCTGCGTCTGATTCCCTGCCTCTGATTCCACGCCTCTGATTCCCCGCCTCTGATTCCCCGCCACTGATTCCCCATCCCTGATTCCCCGCCTCTGATTCCCCGTGTCTGATTCCCTGCCTCTGATTCACCGCCTCTGATTCCCCGCGTCTGATTCCCTACCTCTGATGCCCCGCCTCTGATTCCCCATCTCTGATTCCCCGCCACTGATTCCCCGTGTCTGAATCCCTACCTCTGATTCCCCGCCTCTCATTCCCACCTCTGTTTCCCCGCCTCTGATTCCCCGCCTCTGATTCCCCATATCTGATACCCCGCTTCTGATTCCCCAACTCTGATTCCCCGCCTCTGATTCCCCATCTCTGATTCCCGGACTCCGATTCCCCACCTCTGAATCGCAGTCCTCTTATTCCCGGCATCTGATTGCCGGCCTCTGATTCCCGGCCTCTGATTCCCTGCCACTGATTCCCCGCCCCTGATTCCCCACCTCTGATTCACCATATCTTATTCCCCGCCTCTGTTTCCCCGCCTCTGATTCGCCACCTCTGATACCCCGCCTCTGATTCCCCATCTCTAATTCATCACATCTGATTCCCCACCTCTGCTACCCCATCTCTTATTCACTGCCTCTGATTCGGCACCTCTGATTCCCCATATCTGATTCCCCGCCTCTGTTTCCCTGCCTCTGATTCCCCGCCTCTGATTCCCCATATCTGATTCCCCGCCTCTGATTCCCCATCTCTGATTCCCGGCCTCTGATTCCCCGCCTCTGATTACAGGCCTCTGATTCCCGGCCTCTGATTCCCCGCTTCTGATTCTGATTCCCTGCCTCTGATTCCCCATCTCTGATTCCCCACATCTGATTACCTGCCTCTGATTCCCTGCCTCTGATTCCCCACCTCTGATTCCCCGCCTCTGATTCCCAACCTCTCATTCCCCACCTCTGATTCCCCATATCTGATTCCCCGCCTCTGATTCCCCGCCTCTGATTCCCCGCCTCTGATTCCCCGCCTCTCTTTCCCCATATCTGATTCCCCGCCTCTGATTTCCCCAAGTCTGTTTCCCCGCCTCTGATCCCCAGCTCTGATTCCCAGCCTCTGATTCCCCGTGTTTGATTCCCTGCCTCTGATTCCCTGCCTCTGATTCCCCGCCTGTGATTCCCCATCTCTGATTCCCCACCTCTGATTCCCCACCTCTGATTCCCCATATCTGATTCCCCGCCTCTGTTTGCCCACCTCTGATTCCCCGCCTCTGTTTCCCCACATCTGATTCCCCGCCTCTGAATCCCCAACTCTGATTCCCTGCCTCTGATTCCCCAGCTCTGATTCCCCGCATTTGATTCCCCGCCTCTGATTCCCAGCCTCTGATTCCCCATATCTGATTCCCCACCTATGTTTCCCCGCCTCTGATTCCCCGCCTCTGATTCCCCGCCTCTGATTCCCCATCTCTGATTCCTGGACTCTGATTCCCCACCTCTGATTCCCCATCTCTGATTCCGCACATCCGATTCCCTGCCTCTGATTCCCCGCCTCTGATTCCCCGCCTCTGATTCCCCGCCTCTGATTCCCTGCCTCTGATTCACAACCTCTGATTCCCCACCTCTGATTCCCCATATCTGATTCCCCGCGTCTGTTTCCCCGCCTCTGATTCCCCGCCTCTGTTTCCCCATATCTGATTCCCCGCCTCAGATTCCCCAAGTCTCATTCCCAGCCTCTGATTCCCCAGCTCTGAATCCCTGCCTCTGATTCCCTGCGTCTGATTCCCTGCCTCTGATTCCACGCCTCTGATTCCCCGCCTCTGATTCCCCGCCACTGATTCCCCATCCCTGATTCCCCGCCTCTGATTCCCCGTGTCTGATTCCCTGCCTCTGATTCACCGCCACTGATTCCCCGCGTCTGATTCCCCGTCTCTGATTCCCAGCCTCTGATTCCACGCCTCTGATTCCCCATCTATGATTCACCACCTCTGATTCCCCACCTCTGATTCCCCATTTCTGACTCCCCGCCTCTGTTTCCCCGCCTCTGATTCCCCGCCTCTGATTCCCCATCCCTGATTCCCTGCCTCTGATTCCCCATCTCTGATTCCCCGCATCTGATTCCCCGCGTCTGATTCCCCGCCTCTGAGTCCCTTCCTCTGATTCCCCATCTCTGATTCACCACCTCTGATTCCCCATCTCTGATTCCCGGCCTCTGATTCCCCACCTCTGATTCCCCATATCTGATTCCCCGCGTCTGTTTCCCCGCCTCTGATTCCCCGCCTCTGTTTCCCAATATCTGATTCCCCGCCTCTGATTCCCCAAGTCTGATTCCCCGCCTCTGATTCCCCAGCTCTGATTCCCTGCCTCTGATTCCCTGCGTCTGATTCCCTGCCTCTGATTCCACGCCTCTGATTCCCCGCCTCTGATTCCCCGCCACTGATTCCCCATCCCTGATTCCCCGCCTCTGATTCCCCGTGTCTGATTCCCTGCCTCTGATTCACCGCCTCTGATTCCCCGCGTCTGATTCCCTACCTCTGATGCCCCGCCTCTGATTCCCCATCTCTGATTCCCCGCCACTGATTCCCCGTGTCTGAATCCCTACCTCTGATTCCCCGCCTCTCATTCCCCGCCTCTGTTTCCCCGCCTCTGATTCCCCGCCTCTGATTCCCCATATCTGATACCCCGCTTCTGATTCCCCAACTCTGATTCCCCGCCTCTGATTCCCCATCTCTGATTCCCGGACTCCGATTCCCCACCTCTGAATCGCAGTCCTCTTATTCCCGGCATCTGATTGCCGGCCTCTGATTCCCGGCCTCTGATTCCCTGCCACTGATTCCCCGCCCCTGATTCCCCACCTCTGATTCACCATATCTTATTCCCCGCCTCTGTTTCCCCGCCTCTGATTCGCCACCTCTGATACCCCGCCTCTGATTCCCCATCTCTAATTCATCACATCTGATTCCCCACCTCTGCTACCCCATCTCTTATTCACTGCCTCTGATTCGGCACCTCTGATTCCCCATATCTGATTCCCCGCCTCTGTTTCCCTGCCTCTGATTCCCCGCCTCTGATTCCCCATATCTGATTCCCCGCCTCTGATTCCCCATCTCTGATTCCCGGCCTCTGATTCCCCGCCTCTGATTACAGGCCTCTGATTCCCGGCCTCTGATTCCCCGCTTCTGATTCTGATTCCCTGCCTCTGATTCCCCATCTCTGATTCCCCACATCTGATTACCTGCCTCTGATTCCCTGCCTCTGATTCCCCACCTCTGATTCCCCGCCTCTGATTCCCAACCTCTCATTCCCCACCTCTGATTCCCCATATCTGATTCCCCGCCTCTTTTTCCCCGCCTCTGATTCCCCGCCTCTGATTCCCCGCCTCTCTTTCCCCATATCTGATTCCCCGCCTCTGATTCCCCATCTCTGATTCCCCATCTCTGATTCCCCAATTCTGATTCCCCGCCTCTGATTCCCCAGCTCTGATTCCCCGCCTCTGATTCCCTGCCTCTGATTCCCAACCTCTGATTCCCCACCTCTGATTCTCCATATATGATTCCCCGCCTCTGTTTCCCCGCCTCTAATTCCACGCCTCTGTTTCCCCATATCTGATTCCCCGCCTCTGATTCCCCAACTCTGAATCCCCGCCACTGATTCCCCAGCTCTGATGCCCCGCCTCTGATTTCCCCATGTCTGATTCCCCGCCTCTGATCCCCAGCTCTGATTCCCAGCCTCTGATTCCCCGTGTTTGATTCCCTGCCTCTGATTCCCTGCCTCTGATTCCCCATCTCTGATTCACCACCTCTGATTCCCCGCCTCTGATTCCCCATATCTGATTCCCGGCCTCTGATTACCGGCCTCTGATTCCCGGCATCTGATACCCCGCTTCAGATTCTGATTCCCAGCCTCTGATTCCCCATCACTGATTCCCCACATCTGATTCACTGCCTCTGATTCCTCGCCTCTGATTCCCCGCCTCTGATTCCCCGCCTCTGATTCCCTGCCACTGATTCCCCGCCCCTGATTCCCCACCTCTGATTACCCATATGTGATTCCCCGCCTCTGTTTCCCTGCCTCTGATTCCCCGCCTCTGATTCCCCATATCTGATTCCACACCTCTTATTCCCCAACTCTGATTCCCCGCCTCTGATTCCCCGCCTCTGATTCCCCGTCTCTGATTCGCAGCCTCTGATTCCACGCCTCTGATTCCCCATCTATGATTCACCACCTCTGATTCCCCACCTCTGATTCCCCATTTCTGACTCCCCGCCTCTGTTTCCCCGCCTCTGATTCCCCGCCTCTGATTCCCCATCTCTGATTCCCTGCCTCTGATTCCCCATCTCTGATTCCCCGCATCTGATTCCCCACGTCTGATTCCCCGCCTCTGAGTCCCTTCCTCTGATTCCCCATCTCTGATTCACCACCTCTGATTCCCCATCTCTGATTCCCGGCCTCTGATTCCCGGCTCTGATTCCTGGCTTCTGATGCCCGGCCTCTGATTCCCCACCTCTGATTCCCCATACTGATTCCCCACCTCTGTTTCACCGCCTCTGATTCCCCGCCTCTGATTCCCCATCTCTGATTTACAACCTCTGAATCCCCGCGTCTGATTCACCACTGCTGATTCCCCATATCTGATTCCCCGCCTCTTTTTCCCCGCATTTGATTCCCCGCCTCTGATTCCCCGCCTCTCTTTCCCCATATCTGATTCCCCGCCTCTGATTCCCCATCTCTGATTCCCCATCTCTGATTCCCCAATTCTGATTCCCCGCCTCTGATTCCCCAGATCTGATTCCCCGCCTCTGATTCCCTGCCTCTGATTCCCAACCTCTGATTCCCCACCTCTGATTCTCCATATATGATTCCCCGCCTCTGTTTCCCCGCCTCTAATTCCACGCCTCTGTTTCCCCATATCTGATTCCCCGCCTCTGATTCCCCAACTCTGAATCCCCGCCACTGATTCCCCAGCTCTGATGCCCCGCCTCTGATTTCCCCATGTCTGATTCCCCGCCTCTGATCCCCAGCTCTGATTCCCCGCCTCTGATTCCCCGTGTTTGATTCCCTGCCTCTGATTCCCTGCCTCTGATTCCCCATCTCTGATTCACCACCTCTGATTCCCCACCTCTGATTCCCCATATCTGATTCCCGGCCTCTGATTACCGGCCTCTGATTCCCGGCATCTGATACCCCGCTTCAGATTCTGATTCCCAGCCTCTGATTCCCCATCACTGATTCCCCACATCTGATTCACTGCCTCTGATTCCTCGCCTCTGATTCCCCGCCTCTGATTCCAAGCCTCTGATTCCCCATATCTGATTCCCCACCTATGTTTCCCCGCCTCTGATTCCCTGCCTCTGATTCCCCGCCTCTGATTCCCCATCTCTGATTCCTGGACTCTGATTCCCCACCTCTGATTCGCCATCTCTGATTCCGCACATCCGATTCCCTGCCTCTGATTCCCCGCCTCTGATTCCCCGCCTCTGATTCCCTGCCTCTGATTCGCAACCTCTGATTCCCCACCTCTGATTCCCCATATCTGATTCCCCGCGTCTGTTTCCCCGCCTCTGATTCCCCGCCTCTGTTTCCCCATATCTGATTCCCCGCCTCTGATTCCCCAAGTCTGATTTCCCGCCTCTGATTCCCCAGCTCTGATTCCCTGCCTCGGATTCCCTGCGTCTGATTCCCTGCCTCTGATTCCCCGCCTCTGATTCCCCGCCTCTGATTCCCCGCCTCTGATTCCCCATTTCTGATTCCCCACCTCTAATTCCCCGTGTCTGATTCCCTGCCTCTGATTCACCGCCTCTGATTCCCCGCGTCTGATTCCCTACCTCTGATGCCCCGCCTCTGATTCCCCATCTCTGATTCCCCGCCTCTGTTTCCCCGCCTCTGATTCCCCGCCTCTGATTCGCCAGCTATGAACCCCGCCTCTGATTCGCCGCGTCTGATTCCCTGCCTCTGATTCCCCGCCTCTGATTCCACATCTCTTATTCACCACCTCTGATTCCCTGCGTCTGATTCCCCGCCTCTGATTCACCATCTCTGATTCCCCATCTCTGATTCCCCAATTCTGATACCCCGCCTCTGATTCCACAGCTCTGATTCCACGCCTCTGTTTCCCAACCTCTGATTCCCCACATCTGATTCTCCATATCTGATTCCCCGCCTCTGTTTCCCCGCCTCTGATACCCCGCCTCTGATTCCCAAGCTCTGATTCCCCGCCTCTGATTCCCTGCCTCTGATTCCCAACCTCTGATTCCCCACCTCTGATTCTCCATATCTGATACCCCGCCTCTGTTTCCCCGCCTCTGATTCCACGACTCTGTTTCGCCATATCTGATTCCCCGCCTGTGATTGCCAAACTCTGAATCCCCGCCTCTGATTCCCCAGCTCTGATTCCCCGCCTCTGATTTCCCCAAGTCTGTTTCCCCGCCTCTGATCCCCAGCTCTGATTCCCAGCCTCTGATTCCCCGTGTTTGATTCCCTGCCTCTGATTCCCTGCCTCTGATTCCCCGCCTGTGATTCCCCATCTCTGATTCCCCACCTCTGATTCCCCACCTCTGATTCCCCATATCTGATTCCCCGCCTCTGTTTGCCCGCCTCTGATTCCCCGCCTCTGTTTCCCCACATCTGATTCCCCGCCTCTGAATCCCCAACTCTGATTCCCTGCCTCTGATTCCCCAGCTCTGATTCCCCGCATTTGATTCCCCGCCTCTGATTCCCAGCCTCTGATTCCCCATATCTGATTCCCCACCTATGTTTCCCCGCCTCTGATTCCCCGCCTCTGATTCCCCGCCTCTGATTCCCCATCTCTGATTCCTGGACTCTGATTCCCCACCTCTGATTCCCCATCTCTGATTCCGCACATCCGATTCCCTGCCTCTGATTCCCCGCCTCTGAATCCCCGCCTCTGATTCCCCGCCTCTGATTCCCTGCCTCTGATTCACAACCTCTGATTCCCCACCTCTGATTCCCCATATCTGATTCCCCGCGTCTGTTTCCCCGCCTCTGATTCCCCGCCTCTGTTTCCCCATATCTGATTCCCCGCCTCAGATTCCCCAAGTCTCATTCCCAGCCTCTGATTCCCCAGTTCTGAATCCCTGCCTCTGATTCCCTGCGTCTGATTCCCTGCCTCTGATTCCACGCCTCTGATTCCCCGCCTCTGATTCCCCGCCACTGATTCCCCATCCCTGATTCCCCGCCTCTGATTCCCCGTGTCTGATTCCCTGCCTCTGATTCACCGCCACTGATTCCCCGCGTCTGATTCCCCGTCTCTGATTCCCAGCCTCTGATTCCACGCCTCTGATTCCCCATCTATGATTCACCACCTCTAATTCCCCACCTCTGATTCCCCATTTCTGACTCCCCGCCTCTGTTTCCCCGCCTCTGATTCCCCGCCTTTGATTCGCCAGCTATGAACCCCGCCTCTGATTCGCCGCGTCTGATTCCCTGCCTCTGATTCCCCGCCTCTGATTCCACATCTCTTATTCACCACCTCTGATTCCCTGCGTCTGATTCCCCGCCTCTGATTCACCATCTCTGATTCCCCATCTCTGATTCCCCAATTCTGATACCCCGCCTCTGATTCCACAGCTCTGATTCCACGCCTCTGTTTCCCAACCTCTGATTCCCCACATCTGATTCTCCATATCTGATTCCCCGCCTCTGTTTCCCCGCCTCTGATTCCCCGCCTCTGATTCCCAAGCTCTGATTCCCCGCCTCTGATTCCCTGCCTCTGATTCCCAACCTCTGATTCCCCACCTCTGATTCTCCATATCTGATACCCCGCCTCTGTTTCCCCGCCTCTGATTCCACGACTCTGTTTCGCCATATCTGATTCCCCGCCTGTGATTGCCCAACTCTGAATCCCCGCCTCTGATTCCCCAGCTCTGATTCCCCGCCTCTGATTTCCCAAAGTCTGTTTCCCCGCCTCTGATCCCCAGCTCTGATTCCCAGCCTCTGATTCCCCGTGTTTGATTCCCTGCCTCTGATTCCCTGCCTCTGATTCCCCGCCTGTGATTCCCCATCTCTGATTCCCCACCTCTGATTCCCCACCTCTGATTCCCCATATCTGATTCCCCGCCTCTGTTTGCCCGCCTCTGATTCCCTGCCTCTGATTCCCCAGCTCTGATTCCCCGCATTTGATTCCCCGCCTCTGATTCCCAGCCTCTGATTCCCCATATCTGATTCCCCACCTATGTTTCCCCGCCTCTGATTCCCCGCCTCTGATTCCCCGCCTCTGATTCCCCATCTCTGATTCCTGGACTCTGATTCCCCACCTCTGATTCCCCATCTCTGATTCCGCACATCCGATTCCCTGCCTCTGATTCCCCGCCTCTGATTCCCCGCCTCTGATTCCCAGCCTCTGATTCCCTGCCTCTGATTCACAACCTCTGATTCCCCACCTCTGATTCCCCATATCTGATTCCCCGCGTCTGTTTCCCCGCCTCTGATTCCCCGCCTCTGTTTCCCCATATCTGATTCCCCGCCTCAGATTCCCCAAGTCTCATTCCCAGCCTCTGATTCCCCAGTTCTGAATCCCTGCCTCTGATTCCCTGCGTCTGATTCCCTGCCTCTGATTCCACGCCTCTGATTCCCCGCCTCTGATTCCCCGCCACTGATTCCCCATCCCTGATTCCCCGCCTCTGATTCCCCGTGTCTGATTCCCTGCCTCTGATTCACCGCCACTGATTCCCCGCGTCTGATTCCCCGTCTCTGATTCCCAGCCTCTGATTCCACGCCTCTGATTCCCCATCTATGATTCACCACCTCTGATTCCCCACCTCTGATTCCCCATTTCTGACTCCCCGCCTCTGTTTCCCCGCCTCTGATTCCCCGCCTCTGATTCCCCATCCCTGATTCCCTGCCTCTGATTCCCCATCTCTGATTCCCCGCATCTGATTCCCCGCGTCTGATTCCCCGCCTCTGAGTCCCTTCCTCTGATTCCCCATCTCTGATTCACCACCTCTGATTCCCCATCTCTGATTCCCGGCCTCTGATTCCCCACCTCTGATTCCCCATATCTGATTCCCCGCGTCTGTTTCCCCGCCTCTGATTCCCCGCCTCTGTTTCCCAATATCTGATTCCCCGCCTCTGATTCCCCAAGTCTGATTCCCCGCCTCTGATTCCCCAGCTCTGATTCCCTGCCTCTGATTCCCTGCGTCTGATTCCCTGCCTCTGATTCCACGCCTCTGATTCCCCGCCTCTGATTCCCCGCCACTGATTCCCCATCCCTGATTCCCCGCCTCTGATTCCCCGTGTCTGATTCCCTGCCTCTGATTCACCGCCTCTGATTCCCCGCGTCTGATTCCCTACCTCTGATGCCCCGCCTCTGATTCCCCATCTCTGATTCCCCGCCACTGATTCCCCGTGTCTGAATTCCTACCTCTGATTCCCCGCCTCTCATTCCCCGCCTCTGTTTCCCCGCCTCTGATTCCCCGCCTCTGATTCCCCATATCTGATACCCCGCTTCTGATTCCCCAACTCTGATTCCCCGCCTCTGATTCCCCATCTCTGATTCCCGGACTCCGATTCCCCACCTCTGAATCGCAGTCCTCTTATTCCCGGCATCTGATTGCCGGCCTCTGATTCCCGGCCTCTGATTCCCTGCCACTGATTCCCCACCCCTGATTCCCCACCTCTGATTCACCATATCTTATTCCCCGCCTCTGTTTCCCCGCCTCTGATTCGCCACCTCTGATACCCCGCCTCTGATTCCCCATCTCTAATTCATCACATCTGATTCCCCACCTCTGCTACCCCATCTCTTATTCACTGCCTCTGATTCGGCACCTCTGATTCCCCATATCTGATTCCCCGCCTCTGTTTCCCTGCCTCTGATTCCCCGCCTCTGATTCCCCATATCTGATTCCCCGCCTCTGATTCCCCATCTCTGATTCCCGGCCTCTGATTCCCCGCCTCTGATTACAGGCCTCTGATTCCCTGCCTCTGATTCCCCGCTTATGATTCTGATTCCCTGCCTCTGATTCCCCATCTCTGATTCACCACATCTGATTACCTGCCTCTGATTCCCTGCCTCTGATTCCCCACCTCTGATTCCCCGCCTCTGATTCCCAACCTCTCATTCCCCACCTCTGATTCCCCATATCTGATTCCCCGCCTCTTTTTCCCCGCCTCTGATTCCCCGCCTCTGATTCCCCGCCTCTCTTTCCCCATATCTGATTCCCCGCCTCTGATTCCCCATCTCTGATTCCCCATCTCTGATTCCCCAATTCTGATTCCCCGCCTCTGATTCCCCAGCTCTGATTCCCCGCCTCTGATTCCCTGCCTCTGATTCCCAACCTCTGATTCCCCACCTCTGATTCTCCATATATGATTCCCCGCCTCTGTTTCCCCGCCTCTAATTCCACGCCTCTGTTTCCCCATATCTGATTCCCCGCCTCTGATTCCCCAACTCTGAATCCCCGCCACTGATTCCCCAGCTCTGATGCCCCGCCTCTGATTTCCCCATGTCTGATTCCCCGCCTCTGATCCCCAGCTCTGATTCCCAGCCTCTGATTCCCCGTGTTTGATTCCCTGCCTCTGATTCCCTGCCTCTGATTCCCCATCTCTGATTCACCACCTCTGATTCCCCGCCTCTGATTCCCCATATCTGATTCCCGGCCTCTGATTACCGGCCTCTGATTCCCGGCATCTGATACCCCGCTTCAGATTCTGATTCCCAGCCTCTGATTCCCCATCACTGATTCCCCACATCTGATTCACTGCCTCTGATTCCTCGCCTCTGATTCCCCGCCTCTGATTCCCCGCCTCTGATTCCCCGCCTCTGATTCCCCGCCTCTGATCCCCAGCTCTGATTCCCCGCCTCTGATTCCCCGCCTCTGATTCCCCGCCTCTGTTTCCCTGCCTCTGATTCCCCGCCTCTGATTCCCCATATCTGATTCCACACCTCTTATTCCCCAACTCTGATTCCCCGCCTCTGATTCCCCGCCTCTGATTCCCCGTCACTGATTCGCAGCCTCTGATTCCACGCCTCTGATTCCCCATCTATGATTCACCACCTCTGATTCCCCACCTCTGATTCCCCATTTCTGACTCCCCGCCTCTGTTTCCCCGCCTCTGATTCCCCGCCTCTGATTCCCCATCTCTGATTCCCTGCCTCTGATTCCCCATCTCTGATTCCCCGCATCTGATTCCCCACGTCTGATTCCCCGCCTCTGAGTCCCTTCCTCTGATTCCCCATCTCAGATTCACCACCTCTGATTCCCCATCTCTGATTCCCGGCCTCTGATTCCCCACCTCTGATTCCCGGCTCTGATTCCTGGCTTCTGATGCCCGGCCTCTGATTCCCCACCTCTGATTCCCCATACTGATTCCCCACCTCTGTTTCACCGCCTCTGATTCCCCGCCTCTGATTCCCCATCTCTGATTTACAACCTCTGAATCCCCGCGTCTGATTCACCACTGCTGATTCCCCGGCTCTGATTCCCCATCCCTGATTCCCGGCCTCTGATTCCCCACCTATGATTCCCGGCCTCTGATTCCTAGCCTCTGATTCCTGGCCTCTGATTCCCGTCCTCTGATTCCCGGCCTCTCATTCCCGGCCTCTCATTCCCGGCCTCTGATTCCCCACCTCTGATTCCCCTCATCTGATTCCCTGCCACTGATTCCCCATCTCTGATTCCCCACCTCTGATTCCCCATATCTGATTCCCCACCTATGTTTCCCCGCCTCTGATTCCCCGCCTCTGATTCACAACCTCTGATTTCCCACATCTGATTCCCCATATCTGAATCCCCGCCTCTGTTTCCCCGCCTCTGATTCGCCGCCTCTGATACCCCACCTCTGATTCCCCATCTCTAATTCATCACATCTGATTCCCCACCTCTGCTACCCCATCTCTGATTCACTGCCTCTGATTCGGCACCTCTGATTCCCCGCCTCTGATTCCCCGCCTCTTATTCTCCACCTCTGATTCCCTGCCACTGATTCCCCGCCCCTTATTCCCCACCTCTGATTCCCTGCCACTGATTCCCCATCTCTGATTCCCCGCATCTGATTCCCTGCCACTGATTCCCCATCTCTGGTTCCCCACCTCTGATTCCCCATATCTGATTCCCCACCTATGTTTCCCCACCTCTGATTCCACGCCGCTTTTTCCCTGCCTCTGATTCCCCGCCTCTGATTCCCCATATCTGATTCCACGCCTCTTATTCCCCAACTCCGATTCCCCGCCTGTGATTCCCCGCGTCTGATTCCCTGCCTCTGATTCCCCGCCTCTGATTCCCCATCTCTGATTCACCACCTCTGATTCCCCACCTCTGATTCCCCATATCTGACTCCCCGCCTCTGTTTCCCCGCCTCTGATTCACCGCCTCTGATTCCCCATCTCTGATTCCCTGCCTCTGATTGCCCATCTCTGATTCCCCGCCTCTGATTCCCCGCGTCTGATTCCCCGCATCTGAGTCCCTTCCTCTGATTCCCCATCTCTGATTCACCACCTCTGATTCCCCGCATCTGAGTCCCTTCCTCTGATTCCCCATCTCTGATTCACCACCTCTGATTCCCCATCTCTGATTTCCGGCCTCTGACTCCCCACCTCTGATTCCCGGCTCTGATTCCTGGCTTCTGATGCCCGGCCTCTGATTCCCCGCCTCTGATTCCCTGCCTCTGATTCTCTGCCTCTTATTCCCCACCTCTGATTCCCCATACTGATTCCCCACCTCTGATTCCCCGCCTCTGATTCCCCGCCTCTAATTCCCCATCTCTGATTTACAACCTCTGAATCCCCGCGTCTGATTCACCACCGCTGATTCCCCGCCTCTGATTCCCCATCCCTGATTCCCGGACTCTGATTCCCCACCTCTGATTCCCGGCCTCTGATTCCCTGGCTCTGATTCCTGGCCTCTCATTCCTAACCTCTAATTCCCCGCCTCTGATTCCCCATTTCTGATTCCCCATCTCTGATTCCGCACATCTGATTCCCCGCCTCTGATTCCCCGCCTCTGATTCCCCATCTCTGATTCCGCACATCTGATTCCCCATATCTGATTCCCCACCTATGTTTCCCCGCCTCTGATTCCCCGCCTCTGATTCACAACCTCTGATTCCCCACGTCTGATTCCCCATATCTGAATCCCCGCGTCTGTTTCCCTTCCTCTGATTCCCCGCCTCTGTTTCCCCATATCTGATTCCCCGCCTCTGATTCCCCAACTCTGATTCCCCGCCTCTGATTCCCCAGCTCTGATTCCCCGCCTCTGATTCCCCGCGTCTGATTCCCTGCCTCTGATTCCCCGCCTCTGATTCCCCATCTCTGATTCGCCGCCTCTGATTCCCCGTGTCTGATTCCCCGCTTCTGATTCACCGCCTCTGATTCCCCGCGTCTGATTCCCTACCTCTGATGCCCCGCCTCTGATTCCCCATCTCTGATTCCCCGTGTCTGATTCCCCGTGTCTGATTCCCCGCCTCTGATTCCCCGCCTCTGATTCCCAGCCTCTGATTCCCCGCCTCTGATTCCCAGCCTCTGTTTCCCCGCCTCTGATTCCCCGCCTCTGATTCCCCATATCTGATTCCCCGCCTCTGATTCCCCAACTCTGATTCCCCGCCTCTGATTCCCCATCTCTGATTCCCAGACTCTGATTCCCCACCTCTGATTCCCAGTCGTCTTATTCCCGGCATCTGATTCTCGGCCTCTGATTCCCGGCCTCTGATTCCCTGCCACTGATTTCCCGCCCCTGATTCCCCACCTCTGATTCCCCATATCTGATTCCCCACCTCTGTTTCCCCGCCTCTGATTCGCCGCCTCTGATACCCCACCTCTGATTCCCCATCTCTAATTCATCACATCTGATTCCCCACCTCTGCTACCCCATCTCTGATTCACTGCCACTGATTCCCCGCCCCTTATTCCCCACCTCTGATTACCCATATCTGATTCCACGCCGCTTTTTCCCTGCCTCTGATTCCCCGCCTCTGATTCCCCATATCTGATTCCACGCCTCTTATTCCTCAACTCTGATTCACCGCCTCTGATTCCCCGCGTCTGATTCCCTGCCTCTGATTCCCCGCCTCTGATTCCCCATCTCTGATTCACCACCTCTGATTCCCCACCTCTGATTCCCCATATCTGACTCCCCGCCTCTGATTCCCCGCCTCTGATTCCCCATCTCTGATTCCCTGCCTCTGATTCCCCATCTCTGATTCCCCGCCTCTGATTCCCCGCGTCTGATTCCCCGCATCTGAGTCCCTTCCTCTGATTCCCCATCTCTGATTCACCACCTCTGATTCCCCATCTCTGATTCCCGGCCTCTGATTCCCCACCTCTGATTCCCGACTCTGATTCATGGCTTCTGATGCCCGGCCTCTGATTCCCCGCCTCTGATTCCCTGCCTCTGATTCTCCGCCTCTTATTCCCCACCTCTGATTCCCCATACTGATTCCCCACCTCTGTTTCCCCGCCTCTGATTCCCCGCCTCTGATTCCCCATCTCTGATTTACAATCTCTGAATATCCGCATTTGATTCACCACCGCTGATTCCCCGCCTCTGATTCCCCACCTCTGATTCCCCATATCTGATTCCCCACCTATGTTTCCCCGCCTCTGATTCGCCGCCTCTAATTCCCCGTGTCTGATTCCCCGCTTCTGATTCACCGCCTCTGATTCCCCGCGTCTGATTCCCTACCTCTGATGCCCCGCCTCTGATTCCCCATCTCTGATTCCCCGTGTCTGATTCCCCGTGTCTGATTCCCCGCCTCTGATTCCCCGCCTCTGATTCCCTGCCTCTGATTCCCCGCCTCTAATTCCCCGCCTCTGTTTCCCCGCCTCTGATTCCCCGCCTCTGATTCGCCATATCTGATTCCCCGCCTCTGATTCCCCAACTCTGATTCCCCGCCTCTGATTCCCCATCTCTGTTTCCCCGCCTCTGATTCGCCGCCTCGGATACCCCACCTCTGATTCCCCATCTCTAATTCATCACATCTGATTCCCCACCTCTGCTACCCCATCTCTGATTCACTGCCTCTGATTCGGCACCTCTGATTCCCCGCCTCTGATTCCCCGCCTCTGATTCCCCATCTCTGATTCGCCGCCTCTGATTCGCCGTGTCTGATTCCCCGCTTCTGATTCACCGCCGCTGATTCCCCGCGTCTGATTCCCTACCTCTGATGCCCCGCCTCTGATTCCCCATCTCTGATTCCCCGTGTCTGATTCCCCGTGTCTGATTCCCCGCCTCTGATTCCCCGCGTTTGATTCCCCGCCTCTGATTCCCCGCCTCTGATTCCCCGCCTCTGTTTCCCCGCCTCTGATTCCCCGCCTCGGATTCCCCATATCTGATTCCCCGCCTCTGATTCCCCAACTCTGAATCCCCAACTCTGATTACCCGCCTCTGATTCCCCAGCTCTGATTCCCCGCCTCTGATTCCCCGCATCTGATTCCCTGCCTCTGATGCCCCACCTCTGATTCCCCATCTCTGATTCCCCGCCTCTGATTCCCCGTGTCTGATTCCCTGCCTCTGATTCCACGCCTCTGATTCCACGCCTCTGATTCCCCAACTCTGATTCCCTGCCACTGATTCCCCAGCTCTGATTTCCCGCCTCTGATTCCCCGTGTCTGATTCCCTGCCTCTGATTCCCCGCCTCTGATTCCCCATCACTGATTCACCACCTCTGAATCCCCACCTCTGATTCCCCATATCTGATTCCCCACCTCCGTTTCCCCGCCTCTGATTCCCCGCCTCTGATTCCCCATATCTGATTCCATGCCTCTGATTCCCCAACTCTGATTCCCCGCCTCTGATTCGCCAGCTATGATTCCCCGCCTCTGATTCCCCGCGTCTGATTCCCTGCCTCTGATTCCCCGCCTCTGATTCCACATCTCTTATTCACCACCTCTGATTCCCTGCGTCTGATTCCCCATCTCTGATTCACCACCTCTGATTCCCCATCTCTGATTCCCGGCCTCTGATTCCCCACCTCTGATTCCCGGCTCTGATTCCTGGCTTCTGATGCCCGGCCTCTCATTCCCCGCCTCTGATTCCCTGCCTCTGATTCTCCGCCTCTTATTCCCCACCTCTGATTCCCCATACTGATTCCCCACCTCTGTTTCCCCGCCTCTGATTCCCCGCCTCTGATTCCCCATCTCTGATTTACAACCTCTGAATCCCCGCGTCTGATTCACCACCGCTGATTCCCCGCCTCTGATACCCCATCCCTGATTCCCGGCCTCTGATTCACCACCTCTGATTCCAGGCCTCTGATTCCCGGGCTCTGATTCCCGGCCTCTCATTCCCGGCCTCTGATACCCGGCCTCTGATTCCCCACCTCTGATTCCCCGCCTCTGATTCCCCATCTCTGATTCCCCATCTCTGATTCCGCACATCTGATTCCCTGCCTCTGATTCCCCGCCTCTGATTCCCCGCCTCTGATTCCCCACCTCTGATTCCCCATATCTGAATCCCCGCGTCTGTTTCCCTTCCTCTGAATCCCCGCCTCTGTTTCCCCATATCTGATTCCCCGCCTCTGATTCCCCAACTCTGATTCCCCGCCTCTGATTCCCCAGCTCTGATTCCCCGCCTCTGATTCCCCGGATCTGATTCCCTGCCTCTGATTCCCCGCCTCTGATTCCCCATCTCTGATTCGCCGCCTCTGATTCGCCGTGTCTGATTCCCCGCTTCTGATTCACCGCCTCTGATTCCCCGTGTCTGATTCCCTACCTCTGATGCCCCGCCTCTGATTCCCCATCTCTGATTCCCCGGATCTGATTCCCTGCCTCTGATTCCCGGCCTCTGATTCCCCACCTCTGATTCCCGGCCTCTGATTCCCGGGCTCTGATTCCCGGCCTCTCATTCCCGGCCTCTGATACCCGGCCTCTGATTCCCCACCTCTGATTCCCCGCCTCTGATTCCCCATCTCTGATTCCCCATCTCTGATTCCGCACATCTGATTCCCTGCCTCTGATTCCCCGCCTCTGATTCCCCGCCTCTGATTCCCCACCTCTGATTCCCCATATCTGATTCCCCACCTATGTTTCCCCGCCTCTGATTCCCCGCCTCTGATTCACAATCTCTGATTCCCCACCTCTGATTCCCCATATCTGAATCCCCGCATCTGTTTCCCTTCCTCTGAATCCCCGCCTCTGTTTCCCCATATCTGATTCCCCGCCTCTGATTCCCCAACTCTGATTCCCCGCCTCTGATTCCCCAGCTCTGATTCCCCGCCTCTGATTCCCCGGATCTGATTCCCTGCCTCTGATTCCCCGCCTCTGATTCCCCATCTCTGATTCGCCGCCTCTGATTCGCCGTGTCTGATTCCCCGCTTCTGATTCACCGCCTCTGATTCCCCGTGTCTGATTCCCTACCTCTGATGCCCCGCCTCTGATTCCCCATCTCTGATTCCCCGTGTCTGATTCCCCGTGTCTGATTCCCCGCCTCTGATTCCCCGCCTCTGATTCCCCGCCTCTGATTCCCCGCCTCTGATTCCCCGCCACTGTATCCCCGCCTCTGATTCCCCGCCTCTGATTCCCCATATCTGATTCCCCGCCTCTGATTCCCCAACTCTGATTCCCCGCCTCTGATTCCCCATCTCTGATTCCCAGACTCTGATTCCCCACCTCTGATTCCCAGTCGTCTTATTCCCGGCATCTGATTCTCGGCCTCTGATTCCCGGCCTCTGATTCCCTGCCACTGATTCCCCGCCCCTGATTCCCCACCTCTGATTCCCCATATCTGATTCCCCACCTATGTTTCCCCGCCTCTGATTCCCCGCCTCTGATTCACAACCTCTGATTCCCCACGTCTGATTCCCCATATCTGAATCCCCGCGTCTGTTTCCCTTCCTCTGATTCCCCGCCTCTGTTTCCCCATATCTCATTCCCCGCCTCTGATTCCCCAACTCTGATTCACCGCCTCTGATTCCCCAGCTCTGATTCCCCGCCTCTGATTCCCCGCGTCTGATTCCCTGCCTCTGATTCCCCGCCTCTGATTCCCCATCTCTGATTCGCCGCCTCTGATTCCCCGTGTCTGATTCCCCGCTTCTGATTCACCGCCTCTGATTCCCCGCGTCTGATTCCCTACCTCTGATGCCCCGCCTCTGATTCCCCATCTCTGATTCCCCGTGTCTGATTCCCCGTGTCTGATTCCCCGCCTCTGATTCCCCGCCTCTGATTCCCCGCCTCTGATTCCCCGCCTCTGATTCCCCGCCTCTGTTTCCCCGCCTCTGATTCCCCGCCTCTGATTCCCCATATCTGATTCCCCGCCTCTGATTCCCCAACTCTGATTCCCCGCCTCTGATTCCCCATCTCTGATTCCCAGACTCTGATTCCCCACCTCTGATTCCCAGTCGTCTTATTCCCGGCATCTGATTCTCGGCCTCTGATTCCCGGCCTCTGATTCCCTGCCACTGATTTCCCGCCCCTGATTCCCCACCTCTGATTCCCCATATCTGATTCCCCACCTCTGTTTCCCCGCCTCTGATTTGCCGCCTCTGATACCCCACCTCTGATTCCCCATCTCTAATTCATCACATCTGATTCCCCACCTCTGCTACCCCATCTCTGATTCACTGCCACTGATTCCCCGCCCCTTATTCCCCACCTCTGATTACCCATATCTGATTCCACGCCGCTTTTTCCCTGCCTCTGATTCCCCGCCTCTGATTCCCCATATCTGATTCCACGCCTCTTATTCCTCAACTCTGATTCACCGCCTCTGATTCCCCGCGTCTGATTCCCTGCCTCTGATTCCCCGCCTCTGATTCCCCATCTCTGATTCACCACCTCTGATTCCCACCTCTGATTCCCCATATCTGACTCCCCGCCTCTGATTCCCCGCCTCTGATTCCCCATCTCTGATTCCCTGCCTCTGATTCCCCATCTCTGATTCCCCGCCTCTGATTCCCCGAGTCTGATTCCCCGCATCTGAGTCCCTTCCTCTGATTCCCCATCTCTGATTCACCACCTCTGATTCCCCATCTCTGATTCCCGGCCTCTGATTCCCCACCTCTGATTCCCGGCTCTGATTCATGGCTTCTGATGCCCGGCCTCTGATTCCCCGCCTCTGATTCCCTGCCTCTGATTCTCCGCCTCTTATTCCCCACCTCTGATTCCCCATACTGATTCCCCACCTCTGTTTCCCCGCCTCTGATTCCCCGCCTCTGATTCCCCATCTCTGATTTACAATCTCTGAATCCCCGCATTTGATTCACCACCGCTGATTCCCCGCCTCTGATTCCCCACCTCTGATTCCCCATATCTGATTCCCCACCTATGTTTCCCCGCCTCTGATTCGCCGCCTCTGATTCCCCGTGTCTGATTCCCCGCTTCTGATTCACCGCCTCTGATTCCCCGCATCTGATTCCCTACCTCTGATGCCCCGCCTCTGATTCCCCATCTCTGATTCCCCGTGTCTGATTCCCCGTGTCTGATTCCCCGCCTCTGATTCCCCGCCTCTGATTCCCTGCCTCTGATTCCCCGCCTCTGATTCCCCGCCTCTGTTTCCCCGCCTCTGATTCCCCGCCTCTGATTCGCCATATCTGATTCCCCGCCTCTGATTCCCCAACTCTGATTCCCCGCCTCTGATTCCCCATCTCTGTTTCCCCGCCTCTGATTCGCCGCCTCGGATACCCCACCTCTGATTCCCCATCTCTAATTCATCACATCTGATTCCCCACCTCTGCTACCCCATCTCTGATTCACTGCCTCTGATTCGGCACCTCTGATTCCCCGCCTCTGATTCCCCGCCTCTGATTCCCCATCTCTGATTCGCCGCCTCTGATTCGCCGTGTCTGATTCCCCGCTTCTGATTCACCGCCGCTGATTCCCCGCGTCTGATTCCCTACCTCTGATGCCCCGCCTCTGATTCCCCATCTCTGATTCCCCGTGTCTGATTCCCCGTGTCTGATTCCCCGCCTCTGATTCCCCGCGTATGATTCCCCGCCTCTGATTCCCCGCCTCTGATTCCCCGCCTCTGTTTCCCCGCCTCTGATTCCCCGCCTCGGATTCCCCATATCTGATTCCCCGCCTCTGATTCCCCAACTCTGAATCCCCAACTCTGATTACCCGCCTCTGAATCCCCAGCTCTGATTCCCACCTCTGATTCCCCGCATCTGATTCCCTGCCTCTGATGCCCCACCTCTGATTCCCCATCTCTGATTCCCCGCCTCTGATTCCCCGTGTCTGATTCCCTGCCTCTGATTCCCCGCCTCTGATTCCACGCCTCTGATTCCCCAACTCTGATTCCCTGCCACTGATTCCCCAGCTCTGATTTCCCGCCTCTGATTCCCCGTGTCTGATTCCCTGCCTCTGATTCCCCGCCTCTGATTCCCCATCACTGATTCACCACCTCTGAATCCCCACCTCTGATTCCCCATATCTGATTCCCCACCTCCGTTTCCCCGCCTCTGATTCCCCGCCTCTGATTCCCCATATCTGATTCCATGCCTCTGATTCCCCAACTCTGATTCCCCGCCTCTGATTCGCCAGCTATGATTCCCCGCCTCTGATTCCCCGCATCTGATTCCCTACCTCTGATTCCCCGCCTCTGATTCCACATCTCTTATTCACCACCTCTGATTCCCTGCGTCTAATTCCCCATCTCTGATTCACCACCTCTGATTCCCCATCTCTGATTCCCGGCCTCTGATTCCCCACCTCTGATTCCCGGCTCTGATTCCTGGCTTCTGATGCCCGGCCTCTCATTCCCCGCCTCTGATTCCCTGCCTCTGATTCTCCGCCTCTTATTCCCCACCTCTGATTCCCCATACTGATTCCCCACCTCTGTTTCCACGCCTCTGATTCCCCGCCTCTGATTCCCCATCTCTGATTTACAACCTCTGAATCCCCGCGTCTGATTCACCACCGCTGATTCCCCGCCTCTGATACCCCATCCCTGATTCCCGGCCTCTGATTCCCCACCTCTGATTCCCGGCCTCTGATTCCCGGGCTCTGATTCCCGGCCTCTCATTCCCGGCCTCTGATACCCGGCCTCTGATTCCCCACCTCTGATTCCCCGCCTCTGATTCCCCATCTCTGATTCCCCATCTCTGATTCCGCACATCTGATTCCCTGCCTCTGATTCCCCGCCTCTGATTCCCCGCCTCTGATTCCCCACCTCTGATTCCCCATATCTGAATCCCCGCGTCTGTTTCCCTTCCTCTGAATCCCCGCCTCTGTTTCCCCATATCTGATTCCCCGCCTCTGATTCCCCAACTCTGATTCCCCGCCTCTGATTCCCCAGCTCTGATTCCCCGCCTCTGATTCCCCGGATCTGATTCCCTGCCTCTGATTCCCCGCCTCTGATTCCCCATCTCTGATTCGCCGCCTCTGATTCGCCGTGTCTGATTCCCCGCTTCTGATTCACCGCCTCTGATTCCCCGTGTCTGATTCCCTACCTCTGATGCCCCGCCTCTGATTCCCCATCTCTGATTCCCCGGATCTGATTCCCTGCCTCTGATTCCCGGCCTCTGATTCCCCACCTCTGATTCCCGGCCTCTGATTCCCGGGCTCTGATTCCCGGCCTCTCATTCCCGGCCTCTGATACCCGGCCTCTGATTCCCCACCTCTGATTCCCCGCCTCTGATTCCCCATCTCTGATTCCCCATCTCTGATTCCGCACATCTGATTCCCTGCCTCTGATTCCCCGCCTCTGATTCCCCGCCTCTGATTCCCCACCTCTGATTCCCCATATCTGATTCCCCACCTATGTTTCCCCGCCTCTGATTCCCCGCCTCTGATTCACAACCTCTGATTCCCCACCTCTGATTCCCCATATCTGAATCCCCGCGTCTGTTTCCCTTCCTCTGAATCCCCGCCTCTGTTTCCCCATATCTGATTCCCCGCCTCTGATTCCCCAACTCTGATTCCCCGCCTCTGATTCCCCAGCTCTGAATCCCCGCCTCTGATTCCCCGGATCTGATTCCCTGCCTCTGATTCCCCGCCTCTGATTCCCCATCTCTGATTCGCCGCCTCTGATTCGCCGTGTCTGATTCCCCGCTTCTGATTCTCCGCCTCTGATTCCCCGTGTCCGATTCCCTACCTCTGATGCCCCGCCTCTGATTCCCCATCTCTGATTCCCCGTGTCTGATTCCCCGTGTCTTATTCCCCGCCTCTGATTCCCCGCCTCTGATTCCCCGCCTCTGATTCCCCGCCTCTGATTCCCCACCACTGTATCCCCGCCTCTGATTCCCCGCCTCTGATTCCCCATATCCGATTCCCCGCCTCTGATTCCCCAACTCTGATTCCCCGCCTCTGATTCCCCATCTCTGATTCCCAGACTCTGATTCCCCACCTCTGATTCCCAGTCGTCTTATTCCCGGCATCTGATTCTCGGCCTCTGATTCCCGGCCTCTGATTCCCTGCCACTGATTCCCCGCCCCTGATTCCCCACCTCTGATTCCCCATATCTGATTCCCCGCCTCTGTTTCCCCGCCTCTGATTCGCCGCCTCTGATACCCCACCTCTGATTCCCCATCTCTAATTCATCACATCTGATTCCCCACCTCTGCTTCCCCATCTCTGATTCACTGCCTCTGATTCCCCGCCTCTGATTCCCCGCCTCTGATTCCCCGCCTCTGATTCCCCGCCTCTGATTCCCTGCCACTGATTCCTCGCCCCTTATTCCCCACCTCTGATTACCCATATCTGATTCCACACCGCTTTTTCCATGCCTCTGATTCCCCTCCTCTGATTCCCCATATCTGATTCCACGCCTCTTATTCCCCAACTCTTATTCCCCGCCTCTGATTCCCCGCATCTGATTCCCTGCCTCTGATTCCCCGCCTCTGATTCCCCATCTCTGATTCACCACCTCTGATTCCCCACCTCTGATTCCCCATATCTGACTCCCCGCCTCTGTTTCCCCGCCTCTGAATCCCCGCCTCTGATTCCCCATCTCTGATTCCCTGCCTCTGATTCCCCATCTCTGATTCCCCGCCTCTGATTCCCCGCGTCTGATTCCCCGCATCAGAGACCCTTCCTCTGATTCCCCATCTCTGATTCACCACCTCTGATTCCCCATCTCTGATTCCCGGCCTCTGATTCCCCACCTCTGATTCCCGGCTCTAATTCCTGGCTTCTGATGCCCGGCCTCTGATTCCCCGCCTCTGATTCCCTGCCTCTGATTCTCCGCCTCTTATTCCCCACCTCTGATTCCCCATACTGATTCCCCACCTCTGTTTCCCCGCCTCTGATTCCCCGCCTCTGATTCCCCATCTCTGATTTACAACCTCTGAATCCCGGGCTCTGATTCCCGGCCTCTCATTCCCGGCCTCTGATTCCCGGCCTCTGATTCCCCGCCTCTGATTCCCCGCCTCTGATTCCCCATCTCTGATTCCCCATCTCTGATTCACCACCTCTGATTCCCCATCTCTGATTCCCGGCCTCTGATTCCCCACCTCTGATTCCCGGCTCTAATTCCTGGCTTCTGATGCCCGGCCTCTGATTCCCCGCCTCTGATTCCCTGCCTCTGATTCTCCGCCTCTTATTCCCCACCTCTGATTCCCCATACTGATTCCCCACCTCTTTTCCCCATCCCTGATTCCCGGCCTCTGATTCCCCACCTCTGATTCCCGGCCTCTGATTCCCGGGCTCTGATGCCCGGCCTCTCATTCCCCGCCTCTGATTCCCTGCCTCTGATTCTCCGCCTCTTATTCCCCACCTCTGATTCCCCATACTGATTCCCCACCTCTGTTTCCACGCCTCTGATTCCCCGCCTCTGATTCCCCATCTCTGATTTACAACCTCTGAATCCCCGCGTCTGATTCACCACCGCTGATTCCCCGCCTCTGATACCCCATCCCTGATTCCCGGCCTCTGATTCCCCACCTCTGATTCCCGGCCTCTGATTCCCGGGCTCTGATTCCCGGCCTCTCATTCCCGGCCTCTGATACCCGGCCTCTGATTCCCCACCTCTGATTCCCCGCCTCTGATTCCCCATCTCTGATTCCCCATCTCTGATTCCGCACATCTGATTCCCTGCCTCTGATTCCCCGCCTCTGATTCCCCGCCTCTGATTCCCCACCTCTGATTCCCCATATCTGAATCCCCGCGTCTGTTTCCCTTCCTCTGAATCCCCGCCTCTGTTTCCCCATATCTGATTCCCCGCCTCTGATTCCCCAACTCTGATTCCCCGCCTCTGATTCCCCAGCTCTGATTCCCCGCCTCTGATTCCCCGGATCTGATTCCCTGCCTCTGATTCCCCGCCTCTGATTCCCCATCTCTGATTCGCCGCCTCTGATTCGCCGTGTCTGATTCCCCGCTTCTGATTCACCGCCTCTGATTCCCCGTGTCTGATTCCCTACCTCTGATGCCCCGCCTCTGATTCCCCATCTCTGATTCCCCGGATCTGATTCCCTGCCTCTGATTCCCGGCCTCTGATTCCCCACCTCTGATTCCCGGCCTCTGATTCCCGGGCTCTGATTCCCGGCCTCTCATTCCCGGCCTCTGATACCCGGCCTCTGATTCCCCACCTCTGATTCCCCGCCTCTGATTCCCCATCTCTGATTCCCCATCTCTGATTCCGCACATCTGATTCCCTGCCTCTGATTCCCCGCCTCTGATTCCCCGCCTCTGATTCCCCACCTCTGATTCCCCATATCTGATTCCCCACCTATGTTTCCCCGCCTCTGATTCCCCGCCTCTGATTCACAACCTCTGATTCCCCACCTCTGATTCCCCATATCTGAATCCCCGCGTCTGTTTCCCTTCCTCTGAATCCCCGCCTCTGTTTCCCCATATCTGATTCCCCGCCTCTGATTCCCCAACTCTGATTCCCCGCCTCTGATTCCCCAGCTCTGAATCCCCGCCTCTGATTCCCCGGATCTGATTCCCTGCCTCTGATTCCCCGCCTCTGATTCCCCATCTCTGATTCGCCGCCTCTGATTCGCCGTGTCTGATTCCCCGCTTCTGATTCTCCGCCTCTGATTCCCCGTGTCCGATTCCCTACCTCTGATGCCCCGCCTCTGATTCCCCATCTCTGATTCCCCGTGTCTGATTCCCCGTGTCTTATTCCCCGCCTCTGATTCCCCGCCTCTGATTCCCCGCCTCTGATTCCCCGCCTCTGATTCCCCACCACTGTATCCCCGCCTCTGATTCCCCGCCTCTGATTCCCCATATCCGATTCCCCGCCTCTGATTCCCCAACTCTGATTCCCCGCCTCTGATTCCCCATCTCTGATTCCCAGACTCTGATTCCCCACCTCTGATTCCCAGTCGTCTTATTCCCGGCATCTGATTCTCGGCCTCTGATTCCCGGCCTCTGATTCCCTGCCACTGATTCCCCGCCCCTGATTCCCCACCTCTGATTCCCCATATCTGATTCCCCGCCTCTGTTTCCCCGCCTCTGATTCGCCGCCTCTGATACCCCACCTCTGATTCCCCATCTCTAATTCATCACATCTGATTCCCCACCTCTGCTTCCCCATCTCTGATTCACTGCCTCTGATTCCCCGCCTCTGATTCCCCGCCTCTGATTCCCCGCCTCTGATTCCCCGCCTCTGATTCCCTGCCACTGATTCCTCGCCCCTTATTCCCCACCTCTGATTACCCATATCTGATTCCACACCGCTTTTTCCATGCCTCTGATTCCCCTCCTCTGATTCCCCATATCTGATTCCACGCCTCTTATTCCCCAACTCTTATTCCCCGCCTCTGATTCCCCGCATCTGATTCCCTGCCTCTGATTCCCCGCCTCTGATTCCCCATCTCTGATTCACCACCTCTGATTCCCCACCTCTGATTCCCCATATCTGACTCCCCGCCTCTGTTTCCCCGCCTCTGAATCCCCGCCTCTGATTCCCCATCTCTGATTCCCTGCCTCTGATTCCCCATCTCTGATTCCCCGCCTCTGATTCCCCGCGTCTGATTCCCCGCATCAGAGACCCTTCCTCTGATTCCCCATCTCTGATTCACCACCTCTGATTCCCCATCTCTGATTCCCGGCCTCTGATTCCCCACCTCTGATTCCCGGCTCTAATTCCTGGCTTCTGATGCCCGGCCTCTGATTCCCCGCCTCTGATTCCCTGCCTCTGATTCTCCGCCTCTTATTCCCCACCTCTGATTCCCCATACTGATTCCCCACCTCTGTTTCCCCGCCTCTGATTCCCCGCCTCTGATTCCCCATCTCTGATTTACAACCTCTGAATCCCGGGCTCTGATTCCCGGCCTCTCATTCCCGGCCTCTGATTCCCGGCCTCTGATTCCCCGCCTCTGATTCCCCGCCTCTGATTCCCCATCTCTGATTCCCCATCTCTGATTCACCACCTCTGATTCCCCATCTCTGATTCCCGGCCTCTGATTCCCCACCTCTGATTCCCGGCTCTAATTCCTGGCTTCTGATGCCCGGCCTCTGATTCCCCGCCTCTGATTCCCTGCCTCTGATTCTCCGCCTCTTATTCCCCACCTCTGATTCCCCATACTGATTCCCCACCTCTTTTCCCCATCCCTGATTCCCGGCCTCTGATTCCCCACCTCTGATTCCCGGCCTCTGATTCCCGGGCTCTGATTCCCGGCCTCTCATTCCCGGCCTCTGATTCCCGGCCTCTGATTCCCCGCCTCTGATTCCCCGCCTCTGATTCCCCATCTCTGATTCCCCATCTCTGATTCCGCACATCTGATTCCCCGCCTCTGATTCCCCGCCTCTGATTCCCCGCCTCTGATTCCCCACCTCTGATTCCCCATATCTGATTCCCCACCTATGTTTCCCCGCCTCTGATTCCCGGCCTCTGATTCACAACCTCTGATTCCCCACCTCTGACTCCCCATATCTGAATCCCCGCGTCTGTTTCCCTTCCTCTGATTCCCCGCCTCTGTTTCCCCATATCTGATTCCCCGCCTCTGATTCCCCAACACTGATTCCCCGCCTCTGATTCCCCAGCTCTGATTCCCCGCCTCTGATTCCCCGTGTCTGATTCCCTGCCTCTGATTCCCCGCCTCTGATTCCCCATCTCTGATTCGCCGCCTCTGATTCCCCGTGTCTGATTCCCCGCTTCTGATTCACCGCCTCTGATTCCCCGCATCTGATTCCCTACCTCTGATGCCCCGCCTCTGATTCCCCATCTCTGATTCCCCGTGTCTGATTCCCCGTGTCTGATTCCCCGCCTCTAATTCCCCGCCTCTGATTCCCTGCCTCTGATTCCCCGCCTCTGATTCCCCGCCTCTGTTTCCCCGCCTCTGATTCCCCGCCTCTGATTCCCCATATCTGATTCCCCGCCTCTGATACCCCAACTCTGATTCCCCGCCTCTGATTCCCCATCTCTGATTCCCGGACTCTGATTCCCCACCTCTGATTCCCAGTCGTCTTATTCCTGGAATCTAATTCTCGGCCTCTGATTCCCAGCCTCTGATTCCCTGCCACTGATTCCCCGCCCCTGATTCCCCACCTCTGATTCCCCATATCTGATTCCCCGCCTCTGTTTCCCTGCCTCTGATTCGCCACCTCTGATACCCCACCTCTGATTCCCCATCTCTAATTCATCACATCTGATTCCCCACCTCTGCTACCCCATCTCTGATTCACTGCCTCTGATTCGGCACCTCTGATTCCCCGCCTCTGATTACCCGCCTCTGATTCCCCGCCTCTGATTCCCTGCCACTGATTCCCCGCCCCTTACTCCCCACCTCTGATTACCCATATCTGATTCCACGCCGCTTTTTCCCTCCTCTGATTCCCCGCCTCTGATTCCCCATATCTGATTCCACGCCTCTTATTCCCCAACTCTGATTCCCCGCCTCTGATTCTCCGCGTCTGATTCCCTGCCTCTGATTCCCCGCCTCTGATTCCCCATCTCTGATTCACCACCTCTGATTCCCCACCTCTGATTCCCCATATCTGACTCCCCGCCTCTGTTTCCCCGCCTCTGATTCCCCGCGTCTGATTCCCCATCTCTGATTCCCTGCCTCTGATTCCCCATCTCTGATTCCCCGCCTCTGATTCCCCGCGTCTGATTCCCCGCATCTGAGTCCCTTCCTCTGATTCCCCATCTCTGATTCACAACCTCTGATTCCCCATCTCTGATTCCCGGCCTTTGATTCCCCACCTCTGATTCCCGGCTCTGATTCATGGTTTCTGATGCACGGCCTCTGATTCCCCACCTCTGATTCCCTGCCTCTGATTCTCCACCTCTTATTCCCCACCTCTGATTCCCCATACTGATTCCCCACCTCTGTTTCCCCGCCTCTGATTTCCCGCCTCTGATTCCCCATCTCTGATTTACAATCTCTGAATCCCCGCGTTTGATTCACCACCGCTGATTCCCCGCCTCTGATTCCCCATCCCTGATTCCCGGCCTCTGATTCCCCACCTCTGATTCCCGGCCTCTGATTCCCGGGCTGTGATTCCCGGCCTCTCATTCCCGGCCTCTGATTCCCGGCCTCTGATTCCCCGCCTCTGATTCCCCATCTCTGATTCCCCATCTCTGATTCCGCACATCTGATTCCGTGCCTCTGATTCCCCGCCTCTGATTCCCCGCCTCTGATTCCCTGCCTCTGATTCCCAACCTCTGATTCGCCACCTCTGATTCCCCATATCTGATTCCCCGCCTCTGTTTCCCCGCCTCTGATTTTCCGCATCTGATTCCCCGCCTCTGTTTACCCATATCTGATTCCCCGCCTCTGAATCCCCAACTCTGATTACCCGCCTCTGATTCCCCAGCTCTGATTCCCCGCCTCTGATTCCCCGCATCTGATTCCCTGCCTCTGATGCCCCACCTCTGATTCCCCATCTCTGATTCTCCGCCTCTGATTCCCCGTGTCTGATTCCCTGCCTCTGATTCCCCGCCTCTGATTCCCCGCCTCTGATTCCCCACCTCTGATTCCCCAACTCTGATTCCCCGCCTCTGATTCCCCAGCTCTGATTCCCCGCCTCTGATTCCCCGTGTCTGATTCCCTGCCTCTGATTCCCCGCCTCTGATTCCCCATCTCTGATTCACCACCTCTGAATCACCACCTCTGATTCCCCATATCTGATTCCCCGCCTCCGTTTCCCCGCCTCTGATTCCCCGCCTCTGATTCCCCATATCTGATTCCACGCCTCTGATTCCCCAACTCTGATTCACCGCCTCTGATTCGCCAGCTATGATTCCCCGCCTCTGATTCCCCGCGTCTGATTCCCTGCCTCTGATTCCCCGCCTCTGATTCCACATCTCTTATTCACCACCTCTGATTCCCTGCGTCTGATTCCCCGTCTCTGATTCACCATCTCTGATTCCCCATCTCTGATTCCCCAATTCTGATACCCTGCCTCTGATTCCCCAGCTCTGATTCTCGGCCTCTGATTCCCGGCCTCTGATTCCCTGCCACTGATTCCCCGCCCCTGATTCCCCACCTCTGATTCCCCATATCTGATTCCCCGCCTCTGTTTCCCCGCCTCTGCTTCGCCGCCTCTGATACCCCACCTCTGATTCCCCATCTCTAATTCATCACATCTGATTCCCCACCTCTGCTACCCCATCTCTGATTCACTGCCTCTGATTCGGCACCTCTGATTCCCCGCCTCTGATTCCCCGCCTCTGATTCCCCGCCTCTGATTCCCTGCCACTGATTCCCCGCCCCTTATTCCCCACCTCTGATTACCCATATCTGATTCCACGCCGCTTTTTCCCTGCCTCTGATTCCCCGCCTCTGATTCCCCATATCTGATTCCACGCCTCTTATTCCCCGACTCTGATTCCCCGCCTCTGATTCCCCGCGTCTGATTCCCTGCCTCTGATTCCCCGCCTCTGATTCCCCATCTCTGATTCACCACCTCTGATTCCCCACCTCTGATTCCCCATATCTGACTCCCCGCCTCTGTTTCCCCGCCTCTGATTCCCCGCCTCTGATTCCCCATCTCTGATTCCCTGCCTCTGATTCCCCATCTCTGATTCCCCGCCTCTGATTCCCCGCGTCTGTTTCCCCGCATCTGAGTCCCTTCCTCTGATTCCACATCTCTGATTCACCACCTCTGATTCCCCATCTCTGATTCCCGGCCTCTGATTCCCCACCTCTGATTCCCGGCTCTGATTCCTGGCTTCTGATGCCCGGCCTCTGATTCCCTGCCTCTGATTCCCTGCCTCTGATTCTCCGCCTCTTATTCCCCACCTCTGATTCCCCATACTGATTCCCCACCTCTGTTTCCCCGCCTCTGATTCCCCGCCTCTGATTCCCCATCTCTGATTTACAACCTCTGAATCCCCGCGTCTGATTCACCACCGCTGATTCCCCGCCTCTGATTCCCCATCCCTGATTCCCGGCCTCTGATTCCCCACCTCTGATTCCCGGCCTCTGATTCCCCACCTCTGATTCCCCGCCTCTGATTCCCTGCCTCTGATTCTCCGCCTCTTATTCCCCACCTCTGATTCCCCATACTGATTCCCCACCTCTGTTTCCCCGCCTCTGATTCCCCGCCTCTGATTCCCCATCTCTGATTTACAACCTCTGAATCCCCGCTTCTGATTCACCACTGCTGATTCCCCGCCTCTGATTCCCCATCCCTGATTCCCGGCCTCTGATTCCCCACCTCTGATTCCCCGCCTCTGATTCCCTATCTCTGATTCCCCATCTCTGATTCCGCACATCTGATTCCCCACCTCTGATTCCCCGCCTCTGATTCCCCGCCTGTGATTCCCCACCTCTGATTCCCCATATCTGATTCCCCACCTATGTTTCCCCGCCTCTGATTCCCCGCCTCTGATTCACAATCTCTGATTCCCCACCTCTGATTCCCCATATCTGAATCCCCGCGTCTGTTTCCCTTCCTCTGATTCCCAGCCTCTGTTTCCCCATATCTGATTCCCCGCCTCTGATTCCCCAACTCTGATTCCCCGCCTCAGATTCCCAAGCTCTGATTCACCGCCTCTGATTCCCCGTGTCTGATTCCCTGCCTCTGAATCCCCGCCTCTGATTCCCCATCTCTGATTCGCCGCCTCTGATTCGCCGTGTCTGATTCCCCGCTTCTGATTCACCGCCGCTGATTCCCCGCGTCTGATTCCCTACCTCTGATGCCCCGCCTCTGATTCCCCATCTCTGATTCCCCGTGTCTGATTCCCCGTGTCTGATTCCCCGCCTCTGATTCCCCGCCTCTGATTCCCCGCCTCTGATTCCCCGCCTCTGATTCCCCGCCTCTGTTTCCCCACCTCTGATTCCCCGCCTCTGATTCCCCATATCTGATTCCCCGCCTCTGATTCCCCAACTCTGATTCCCCGCCTCTGATTCCCCATCTCTGATTCCCAGACTCTGATTCCCCACCTATGATTCCCAGTCGTCTTATTCCCGGCATCTGATTCTCGGCCTCTGATTCCCGGCCTCTGATTCCCTGCCACTGATTCCCCGCCCCTGATTCCCCACCTCTGATTCCCCATATCTGATTCCCCGCCTCTGATTCCCCATCTCTGATTCGCCGCCTCTGATTCCCCGTGTCTGATTCCCCGCTTCTGATTCACCGCCTCTGATTCCCCGCATCTGATTCCCTACCTCTGATGCCCCGCCTCTGATTCCCCATCTCTGATTCCCCGTGTCTGATTCCCCGTGTCTGATTCCCCGCCTCTAATTCCCCGCCTCTGATTCCCTGCCTCTGATTCCCCGCCTCTGATTCCCCGCCTCTGTTTCCCCGCCTCTGATTCCCCGCCTCTGATTCCCCATATCTGATTCCCCGCCTCTGATTCCCCAACTCTGATTCCCCGCCTCTGATTCCCCATCTCTGATTCCCGGACTCTGATTCCCCACCTCTGATTCCCAGTCGTCTTATTCCCGGCATCTAATTCTCGGCCTCTGATTCCCGGCCTCTGATTCCCTGCCACTGATTCCCCGCCCCTGATTCCCCACCTCTGAATCCCCAACTCTGATTACCCGCCTCTGATACCCCACCTCTGATTCCCCATCTCTAATTCATCACATCTGATTCCCCACCTCTGCTACCCCATCTCTGATTCACTGCCTCTGATTCGGCACCTCTGATTCCCCGCCTCTGATTACCCGCCTCTGATTCCCCGCCTCTGATTCCCTGCCACTGATTCCCCGCCCCTTACTCCCCACCTCTGATTACCCATATCTGATTCCACGCCGCTTTTTCCCTCCTCTGATTCCCCGCCTCTGATTCCCCATATCTGATTCCACGCCTCTTATTCCCCAACTCTGATTCCCCGCCTCTGATTCTCCGCATCTGATTCCCTGCCTCTGATTCCCCGCCTCTGATTCCCCATCTCTGATTCACCAGCTCTGATTCCCCACCTCTGATTCCCCATATCTGACTCCCCGCCTCTGTTTCCCCGCCTCTGATTCCACGCGTCTGATTCCCCATCTCTGATTCCCTGCCTCTGATTCCCCATCTCTGATTCCCCGCCTCTGATTCCCCGCGTCTGAATCCCCGCATCTGAGTCCCTTCCTCTGATTCCCCATCTCTGATTCACAACCTCTGATTCCCCATCTCTGATTCCCGGCCTTTGATTCCCCACCTCTGATTCCCGGCTCTGATTCATGGTTTCTGATGCACGGCCTCTGATTCCCCACCTCTGATTCCCTGCCTCTGATTCTCCACCTCTTATTCCCCACCTCTGATTCCCCATACTGATTCCCCACCTCTGTTTCCCCGCCTCTGATTTCCCGCCTCTGATTCCCCATCTCTGATTTACAATCTCTGAATCCCCGCGTTTGATTCACCACCGCTGATTCCCCGCCTCTGATTCCCCATCCCTGATTCCCGGCCTCTGATTCCCCACCTCTGATTCCCAGCCTCTGATTCCCGGGCTGTGATTCCCGGCCTCTCATTCCCGGCCTCTGATTCCCGGCCTCTGATTCCCCGCCTCTGATTCCCCATCTCTGATTCCCCATCTCTGATTCCGCACATCTGATTCCGTGCCTCTGATTCCCCGCCTCTGATTCCCCGCCTCTGATTCCCTGCCTCTGATTCCCAACCTCTGATTCGCCACCTCTGATTCCCCATATCTGATTCCCCGCCTCTGTTTCCCCGCCTCTGATTTTCCGCATCTGATTCCCCGCCTCTGTTTACCCATATCTGATTCCCCGCCTCTGAATCCCCAACTCTGATTACCCGCCTCTGATTCCCCAGCTCTGATTCCCCGCCTCTGATTCCCCGCATCTGATTCCCTGCCTCTGATGCCCCACCTCTGATTCCCCATCTCTGATTCTCCGCCTCTGATTCCCCGTGTCTGATTCCCTGCCTCTGATTCCCCGCCTCTGATTCCCCGCCTCTGATTCCCCACCTCTGATTCCCCAACTCTGATTCCCCGCCTCTGATTCCCCAGCTCTGATTCCCCGCCTCTGATTCCCCGTGTCTGATTCCCTGCCTCTGATTCCCCGCCTCTGATTCCCCATCTCTGATTCACCACCTCTGAATCACCACCTCTGATTCCCCATATCTGATTCCCCGCCTCCGTTTCCCCGCCTCTGATTCCCCGCCTCTGATTCCCCATATCTGATTCCACGCCTCTGATTCCCCAACTCTGATTCACCGCCTCTGATTCGCCAGCTATGATTCCCCGCCTCTGATTCCCCGCGTCTGATTCCCTGCCTCTGATTCCCCGCCTCTGATTCCACATCTCTTATTCACCACCTCTGATTCCCTGCGTCTGATTTCCCGTCTCTGATTCACCATCTCTGATTCCCCATCTCTTATTCCCCAATTCTGATACCCTGCCTCTGATTCCCCAGCTCTGATTCTCGGCCTCTGATTCCCGGCCTCTGATTCCCTGCCACTGATTCCCCGCCCCTGATTCCCCACCTCTGATTCCCCATATCTGATTCCCCGCCTCTGTTTCCCCGCCTCTGCTTCGCCGCCTCTGATACCCCACCTCTGATTCCCCATCTCTAATTCATCACATCTGATTCCCCACCTCTGCTACCCCATCTCTGATTCACTGCCTCTGATTCGGCACCTCTGATTCCCCGCCTCTGATTCCCCGCCTCTGATTCCCCGCCTCTGATTCCCTGCCACTGATTCCCCGCCCCTTATTCCCCACCTCTGATTACCCATATCTGATTCCACGCCGCTTTTTCCCTGCCTCTGATTCCCCGCCTCTGATTCCCCATATCTGATTCCACGCCTCTTATTCCCCGACTCTGATTCCCCGCCTCTGATTCCCCGCGTCTGATTCCCTGCCTCTGATTCCCCGCCTCTGATTCCCCATCTCTGATTCACCACCTCTGATTCCCCACCTCTGATTCCCCATATCTGACTCCCCGCCTCTGTTTCCCCGCCTCTGATTCCCCGCCTCTGATTCCCCATCTCTGATTCCCTGCCTCTGATTCCCCATCTCTGATTCCCCGCCTCTGATTCCCCGCGTCTGTTTCCCCGCATCTGAGTCCCTTCCTCTGATTCCACATCTCTGATTCACCACCTCTGATTCCCCATCTCTGATTCCCGGCCTCTGATTCCCCACCTCTGATTCCCGGCTCTGATTCCTGTCTTCTGATGCCCGGCCTCTGATTCCCTGCCTCTGATTCCCTGCCTCTGATTCTCCGCCTCTTATTCCCCACCTCTGATTCCCCATACTGATTCCCCACCTCTGTTTCCCCGCCTCTGATTCCCCGCCTCTGATTCCCCATCTCTGATTTACAACCTCTGAATCCCCGCGTCTGATTCACCACCGCTGATTCCCCGCCTCTGATTCCCCATCCCTGATTCCCGGCCTCTGATTCCCCACCTCTGATTCCCGGCCTCTGATTCCCCACCTCTGATTCCCCACCTCTGATTCCCCGCCTCTGATTCCCTGCCTCTGATTCTCCGCCTCTTATTCCCCACCTCTGATTCCCCATACTGATTCCCCACCTCTGTTTCCCCGCCTCTGATTCCCCGCCTCTGATTCCCCATCTCTGATTTACAACCTCTGAATCCCCGCGTCTGATTCACCACTGCTGATTCCCCGCCTCTGATTCCCCATCCCTGATTCCCGGCCTCTGATTCCGCACATCTGATTCCCCGCCTCTGATTCCCCGCCTCTGATTCCCCGCCTGTGATTCCCCACCTCTGATTCCCCATATCTGATTCCCCACCTATGTTTCCCCGCCTCTGATTCCCCGCCTCTGATTCACAACCTCTGATTCCCCACCTCTGATTCCCCATATCTGAATCCCCGCGTCTGTTTCCCTTCCTCTGATTCCCCGCCTCTGTTTCCCCATATCTGATTCCCCGCCTCTGATTCCCCAACTCTGATTCCCCGCCTCAGATTCCCAAGCTCTGATTCACCGCCTCTGATTCCCCGTGTCTGATTCCCTGCCTCTGAATCCCCGCCTCTGATTCCCCATCTCTGATTCGCTGCCTCTGATTCGCCGTGTCTGATTCCCCGCTTCTGATTCACCGCCGCTGATTCCCCGCGTCTGATTCCCTACCTCTGATGCCCCGCCTCTGATACCCCATCTCTGATTCCCCGTGTCTGATTCCCCGTGTCTGATTCCCCGCCTCTGAATCCCCGCCTCTGATTCCCCGCCTCTGATTCCCCGCCTCTGTTTCCCCACCTCTGATTCCCCGCCTCTGATTCCCCATATCTGATTCCCCGCCACTGATTCCCCAACTCTGATTCCCCGCCTCTGATTCCCCATCTCTGATTCCCAGACTCTGATTCCCCACCTCTGATTCCCAGTCGTCTTATTCCCGGCATCTGATTCTCGGCCTCTGATTCCCGGCCTCTGATTCCCTGCCACTGATTCCCCGCCCCTGATTCCCCACCTCTGATTCCCCATATCTGATTCCCCGCCTCTGATTCCCCATCTCTGATTCGCCGCCTCTGATTCCCCGTGTCTGATTCCCCGCTTCTGATTCACCGCCTCTGATTCCCCGCATCTGATTCCCTACCTCTGATGCCCCGCCTCTGATTCCCCATCTCTGATTCCCCGTGTCTGATTCCCCGTGTCTGATTCCCCGCCTCTAATTCCCCGCCTCTGATTCCCTGCCTCTGATTCCCCGCCTCTGATTCCCCGCCTCTGTTTCCCCGCCTCTGATTCCCCGCCTCTGATTCCCCATATCTGATTCCCCGCCTCTGATTCCCCAACTCTGATTCCCCGCCTCTGATTCCCCATCTCTGATTCCCGGACTCTGATTCCCCACCTCTGATTCCCAGTCGTCTTATTCCCGGCATCTAATTCTCGGCCTCTGATTCCCGGCCTCTGATTCCCTGCCACTGATTCCCCGCCCCTGATTCCCCACCTCTGATTCCCCATATCTGATTCCCCGCCTCTGTTTCCCTGCCTCTGATTCGCCGCCTCTGATACCCCACCTCTGATTCCCCATCTCTAATTCATCACATCTGATTCCCCACCTCTGCTACCCCATCTCTGATTCACTGCCTCTGATTCGGCACCTCTGATTCCCCGCCTCTGATTACCCGCCTCTGATTCCCTGCCTCTGATTCCCTGCCACTGATTCCCCGCCCCTTATTCCCCACCTCTGATTACCCATATCTGATTCCACGCCGCTTTTTCCCTCCTCTGATTCCCCGCCTCTGATTCCCCATATCTGATTCCACGCCTCATATTCCCCAACTCTGATTCCCCGCCTCTGATTCCCCGCGTCTGATTCCCTGCCTCTGATTCCCCGCCTCTGATTCCCCATCTCTGATTCACCACCTCTGATTCCCCACCTCTGATTCCCCATATCTGACTCCCCGCCTCTGTTTCCCCGCCTCTGATTCCCCGCGTCTGATTCCCCATCTCTGATTCCCTGCCTCTGATTCCCCATCTCTGATTCCCCGCCTCTGATTCCCCGCGTCTGATTCCCCGCATCTGAGTCCCGTCCTCTGATTCCCCATCTCTGATTCACAACCTCTGATTCCCCATCTCTGATTCCCTGCCTCTGATTCCCCACCTCTGATTCCCGGCTCTGATTCATGGTTTCTGATGCACGGCCTCTGATTCCCCGCCTCTGATTCCCTGCCTCTGATTCTCCACCTCTTATTCCCCACCTCAGATTCCCCATACTGATTCCCCACCTCTGTTTCCCCGCCTCTGATTCCCCGCCTCTGATTCCCCATCTCTGATTTACAATCTCTGAATCCCCGCGTTTGATTCACCACCGCTGATTCCCCGCCTCTGATTCCCCATCCCTGATTCCCGGCCTCTGATTCCCCACCTCTGATTCCCGGCCTCTGATTCCCGGGCTCTGATTCCCGGCCTCTCATTCCCGGCCTCTGATTCCCGGCCTCTGATTCCCCGCCTCTGATTCCCCATCTCTGATTCCCCATCTCTGATTCCGCACATCTGATTCCCTGCCTCTGATTCCCCGCCTCTGATTCCCCGCCTCTGATTCCCTGCCTCTGATTCCCAACCTCTGATTCGCCACCTCTGATTCCCCATATCCGATTCCCCGCCTCTGTTTCCCCGCCTCTGATTTTCCGCATCTGATTCCCCGCCTCTGTTTACCCATATCTGATTCCCCGCCTCTGAATCCCCAACTCTGATTACCCGCCTCTGATTCCCCAGCTCTGATTCCCCGCCTCTGATTCCCCGCATCTGATTCCCTGCCTCTGATGCCCCACCTCTGATTCCCCATCTCTGATTCTCCGCCTCTGATTCCCCGTGTCTGATTCCCTGCCTCTGATTCCCCGCCTCTGATTCCATGCCTCTGATTCCCCGCCTCTGATTCCCCACCTCTGATTCCCCAACTCTGATTCCCCGCCTCCGATTCCCCAGCTCTGATTCCCCGCCTCTGATTCCCCGTGTCTGATTCCCTGCCTCTGATTCCCCGCCTCTGATTCCCCGCCTCTGATTCCCCATCTCTGATTCACCACCTCTGAATCACCACCTCTGATTCCCCATATCTGATTCCCCGCCTCCGTTTCCCCGCCTCTGATTCCCCGCCTCTGATTCCCCATATCTGATTCCACGCCTCTGATTCCCCAACTCTGATTCACCGCCTCTGATTCGCCAGCTATGATTCCCCGCCTCTGATTCCCCGCGTCTGATTCCCTGCCTCTGATTCCCCGCCTCTGATTCCACATCTCTTATTCACCACCTCTGATTCCCTGCGTCTGATTTCCCGTCTCTGATTCACCATCTCTGATTCCCCATCTCTGATTCCCCAATTCTGATACCCTGCCTCTGATTCCCCAGCTCTGATTCTCGGCCTCTGATTCCCGGCCTCTGATTCCCTGCCACTGATTCCCCGCCCCTGATTCCCCACCTCTGATTCCCCATATCTGATTCCCCGCCTCTGTTTCCCCGCCTCTGCTTCGCCGCCTCTGATACCCCACCTCTGATTCCCCATCTCTAATTCATCACATCTGATTCCCCACCTCTGCTACCCCATCTCTGATTCACTGCCTCTGATTCGGCACCTCTGATTCCCCGCCTCTGATTCCCCGCCTCTGATTCCCCGCCTCTGATTCCCTGCCACTGATTCCCCGCCCCTTATTCCCCACCTCTGATTACCCATATCTGATTCCACGCCGCTTTTTCCCTGCCTCTGATTCCCCGCCTCTGATTCCCCATATCTGATTCCACGCCTCTTATTCCCCGACTCTGATTCCCCGCCTCTGATTCCCCGCGTCTGATTCCCTGCCTCTGATTCCCCGCCTCTGATTCCCCATCTCTGATTCACCACCTCTGATTCCCCACCTCTGATTCCCCATATCTGACTCCCCGCCTCTGTTTCCCCGCCTCTGATTCCCCGCCTCTGATTCCCCATCTCTGATTCCCTGCCTCTGATTCCCCATCTCTGATTCCCCGCCTCTGATTCCCCGCGTCTGTTTCCCCGCATCTGAGTCCCTTCCTCTGATTCCACATCTCTGATTCACCACCTCTGATTCCCCATCTCTGATTCCCGGCCTCTGATTCCCCACCTCTGATTCCCGGCTCTGATTCCTGTCTTCTGATGCCCGGCCTCTGATTCCCTGCCTCTGATTCCCTGCCTCTGATTCTCCGCCTCTTATTCCCCACCTCTGATTCCCCATACTGATTCCCCACCTCTGTTTCCCCGCCTCTGATTCCCCGCCTCTGATTCCCCATCTCTGATTTACAACCTCTGAATCCCCGCGTCTGATTCACCACCGCTGATTCCCCGCCTCTGATTCCCCATCCCTGATTCCCGGCCTCTGATTCCCCACCTCTGATTCCCGGCCTCTGATTCCCCACCTCTGATTCCCCACCTCTGATTCCCCGCCTCTGATTCCCTGCCTCTGATTCTCCGCCTCTTATTCCCCACCTCTGATTCCCCATACTGATTCCCCACCTCTGTTTCCCCGCCTCTGATTCCCCGCCTCTGATTCCCCATCTCTGATTTACAACCTCTGAATCCCCGCGTCTGATTCACCACTGCTGATTCCCCGCCTCTGATTCCCCATCCCTGATTCCCGGCCTCTGATTCCGCACATCTGATTCCCCGCCTCTGATTCCCCGCCTCTGATTCCCCGCCTGTGATTCCCCACCTCTGATTCCCCATATCTGATTCCCCACCTATGTTTCCCCGCCTCTGATTCCCCGCCTCTGATTCACAACCTCTGATTCCCCACCTCTGATTCCCCATATCTGAATCCCCGCGTCTGTTTCCCTTCCTCTGATTCCCCGCCTCTGTTTCCCCATATCTGATTCCCCGCCTCTGATTCCCCAACTCTGATTCCCCGCCTCAGATTCCCAAGCTCTGATTCACCGCCTCTGATTCCCCATGTCTGATTCCCTGCCTCTGAATCCCCGCCTCTGATTCCCCATCTCTGATTCGCCGCCTCTGATTCGCCGTGTCTGATTCCCCGCTTCTGATTCACCGCCTCTGATTCCCCGCGTCTGATTCCCTACCTCTGATGCCCCGCCTCTGATACCCCATCTCTGATTCCCCGTGTCTGATTCCCCGTGTCTGATTCCCCGCCTCTGAATCCCCGCCTCTGATTCCCCGCCTCTGATTCCCCGCCTCTGTTTCCCCACCTCTGATTCCCCGCCTCTGATTCCCCATATCTGATTCCCCGCCACTGATTCCCCAACTCTGATTCCCCGCCTCTGATTCCCCATCTCTGATTCCCAGACTCTGATTCCCCACCTCTGATTCCCAGTCGTCTTATTCCCGGCATCTGATTCTCGTCCTCTGATTCCCGGCCTCTGATTCCCTGCCACTGATTCCCCGCCCCTGATTCCCCACCTCTGATTCCCCATATCTGATTCCCCGCCTCTGATTCCCCATCTCTGATTCGCCGCCTCTGATTCCCCGTGTCTGATTCCCCGCTTCTGATTCACCGCCTCTGATTCCCCGCATCTGATTCCCTACCTCTGATGCCCCGCCTCTGATTCCCCATCTCTGATTCCCCGTGTCTGATTCCCCGTGTCTGATTCCCCGCCTCTAATTCCCCGCCTCTGATTCCCTGCCTCTGATTCCCCGCCTCTGATTCCCCGCCTCTGTTTCCCCGCCTCTGATTCCCCGCCTCTGATTCCCCATATCTGATTCCCCGCCTCTGATTCCCCAACTCTGATTCCCCGCCTCTGATTCCCCATCTCTGATTCCCGGACTCTGATTCCCCACCTCTGATTCCCAGTCGTCTTATTCCCGGCATCTAATTCTCGGCCTCTGATTCCCGGCCTCTGATTCCCTGCCACTGATTCCCCGCCCCTGATTCCCCACCTCTGATTCCCCATATCTGATTCCCCGCCTCTGTTTCCCTGCCTCTGATTCGCCGCCTCTGATACCCCACCTCTGATTCCCCATCTCTAATTCATCACATCTGATTCCCCACCTCTGCTACCCCATCTCTGATTCACTGCCTCTGATTCGGCACCTCTGATTCCCCGCCTCTGATTACCCGCCTCTGATTCCCTGCCTCTGATTCCCTGCCACTGATTCCCCGCCCCTTATTCCCCACCTCTGATTACCCATATCTGATTCCACGCCGCTTTTTCCCTCCTCTGATTCCCCGCCTCTGATTCCCCATATCTGATTCCACGCCTCATATTCCCCAACTCTGATTCCCCGCCTCTGATTCCCCGCGTCTGATTCCCTGCCTCTGATTCCCCGCCTCTGATTCCCCATCTCTGATTCACCACCTCTGATTCCCCACCTCTGATTCCCCATATCTGACTCCCCGCCTCTGTTTCCCCGCCTCTGATTCCCCGCGTCTGATTCCCCATCTCTGATTCCCTGCCTCTGATTCCCCATCTCTGATTCCCCGCCTCTGATTCCCCGCGTCTGATTCCCCGCATCTGAGTCCCGTCCTCTGATTCCCCATCTCTGATTCACAACCTCTGATTCCCCATCTCTGATTCCCTGCCTCTGATTCCCCACCTCTGATTCCCGGCTCTGATTCATGGTTTCTGATGCACGGCCTCTGATTCCCCGCCTCTGATTCCCTGCCTCTGATTCTCCACCTCTTATTCCCCACCTCAGATTCCCCATACTGATTCCCCACCTCTGTTTCCCCGCCTCTGATTCCCCGCCTCTGATTCCCCATCTCTGATTTACAATCTCTGAATCCCCGCGTTTGATTCACCACCGCTGATTCCCCGCCTCTGATTCCCCATCCCTGATTCCCGGCCTCTGATTCCCCACCTCTGATTCCCGGCCTCTGATTCCCGGGCTCTGATTCCCGGCCTCTCATTCCCGGCCTCTGATTCCCGGCCTCTGATTCCCCGCCTCTGATTCCCCATCTCTGATTCCCCATCTCTGATTCCGCACATCTGATTCCCTGCCTCTGATTCCCCGCCTCTGATTCCCCGCCTCTGATTCCCTGCCTCTGATTCCCAACCTCTGATTCGCCACCTCTGATTCCCCATATCCGATTCCCCGCCTCTGTTTCCCCGCCTCTGATTTTCCGCATCTGATTCCCCGCCTCTGTTTACCCATATCTGATTCCCCGCCTCTGAATCCCCAACTCTGATTACCCGCCTCTGATTCCCCAGCTCTGATTCCCCGCCTCTGATTCCCCGCATCTGATTCCCTGCCTCTGATGCCCCACCTCTGATTCCCCATCTCTGATTCTCCGCCTCTGATTCCCCGTGTCTGATTCCCTGCCTCTGATTCCCCACCTCTGATTCCATGCCTCTGATTCCCCGCCTCTGATTCCCCACCTCTGATTCCCCAACTCTGATTCCCCGCCTCTGATTCCCCAGCTCTGATTCCCCGCCTCTGATTCCCCGTGTCTGATTCCCTGCCTCTGATTCCCCGCCTCTGATTCCCCATCTCTGATTCACCACCTCTGAATCACCACCTCTGATTCCCCATATCTGATTCCCCGCCTCCGTTTCCCCGCCTCTGATTCCACGCCTCTGATTCCCCATATCTGATTCCACGCCTCTGATTCCCCAACTCTGATTCACCGCCTCTGATTCGCCAGCTATGATTCCCCGCCTCTGATTCCCCGCGTCTGATTCCCTGCCTCTGATTCCCCGCCTCTGATTCCACATCTCTTATTCACCACCTCTGATTCCCTGCATCTGATTCCCCGTCTCTGATTCACCATCTCTGATTCCCCATCTCTGATTCCCCAATTCTGATACCCTGCCTCTGATTCCCCAGCTCTGATTCTCGGCCTCTGATTCCCGGCCTCTGATTCCCTGCCACTGATTCCCCGCCCCTGATTCCCCACCTCTGATTCCCCATATCTGATTCACCGCCTCTGTTTCCCCGCCTCTGCTTCGCCGCCTCTGATACCCCACCTCTGATTCCCCATCTCTAATTCATCACATCTGATTCCCCACCTCTGCTACCCCATCTCTGATTCACTGCCTCTGATTCGGCACCTCTGATTCCCCGCCTCTAATTCCCCGCCTCTGATTCCCCGCCTCTGATTCCCTGCCACTGATTCCCCGCCCCTTATTCCCCACCTCTGATTACCCATATCTGATTCCACGCCGCTTTTTCCCTGCCTCTGATTCCCCGCCTCTGATTCCCCATATCTGTTTCCACGCCTCTTATTCCCCGACTCTGATTCCCCGCCTCTGATTCCCCGTGTCTGATTCCCTGCCTCTGATTCCCCGCCTCTGATTCCCCATCTCTGATTCACCACCTCTGATTCCCCACCTCTGATTCCCCATATCTGACTCCCCGCCTCTGTTTCCCCGCCTCTGATTCCCCGCCTCTGATTCCCCATCTCTGATTCCCTGCCTCTGATTCCCCATCTCTGATTCCCCGCCTCTGATTCCCCACGTCTGTTTCCCCGCATCTGAGTCCCTTCCTCTGATTCCCCATCTCTGATTCACCACCTCTGATTCCCCATTTCTGATTCCCGGCCTCTGATTCCCCACCTCTGATTCCCGGCTCTGATTCCTGGCTTCTGATGCCCGGCCTCTGATTCCCCGCCTCTGATTCCCTGCCTCTGATTCTCCGCCTCTTATTCCCCACCTCTGATTCCCCATACTGATTCCCCACCTCTGTTTCCCCGCCTCTGATTCCCCGCCTCTGATTCCCCATCTCTGATTTACAACCTCTGAATCCCCGCGTCTGATTCACCACCGCTGATTCCCCGCCTCTGATTCCCCATCCCTGATTCCCGGCCTCTGATTCCCCACCTCTGATTCCCGGCCTCTGATTCCCCACCTCTGATTCCCGGCCTCTGATTCCCGGGCTCTGATTCCCGGCCTCTCATTCCCGGCCTCTGATTCCCGGCCTCTGATTCCCCACCTCTGATTCCCCGCCTCTGATTCCCCATCTCTGATTCCCCATCTCTGATTCCGCACATCTGATTCCCCGCCTCTGATTCCCCGCCTCTGATTCCCCGCCTCTGATTCCCCGCCTCTGATTCCCCACCTCTGATTCCCCATATCTGATTCCCCACCTATGTTTCCCCGCCTCTGATTCCCCGCCTCTGATTCACAACCTCTGATTCCCCACCTCTGATTCCCCATATCTGAATCCCCGCGTCTGTTTCCCTTCCTCTGATTCCCCGCCTCTGTTTCCCCATATCTGATTCCCCGCCTCTGATTCCCCAACTCTGATTCCCCGCCTCAGATTCCCCACCTCTGATTCCCCGCCTCTGATTCCCCGCGTCTGATTCCCTGCCTCCGATTCCCCGCCTCTGATTCCCCATCTCTGATTCGCCGCTTCTGATTCGCCGTGTCTGATTCCCCGCTTCTGATTCACCGCCGCTGATTCCCCGCGTCTGATTCCCTACCTCTGATGCCCCGCCTCTGATTCCCCATCTCTGATTCCCCGTGTCTGATTCCCCGTGTCTGATTCCCCGCCTCTGATTCCCCGCCTCTGATTCCCCGCCTCTGATTCCCCGCCTCTGATTCCCCGCCTCTGTTTCCCCACCTCTGTTTCCCCACCTCTGATTCCCCGCCTCTGATTCCCCATATCTGATTCCCCGCCTCTGATTCCCCAACTCTGATTCCCCGCCTCTGATTCCCCATCTCTGATTCCCAGACTCTGATTCCCCACCTCTGATTCCCAGTCGTCTTATTCCCGGCATCTGATTCTCGGCCTCTGATTCCCGGCCTCTGATTCCCTGCCACTGATTCCCCGCCCCTGATTCCCCACCTCTGATTCCCCATATCTGATTCCCCGCCTCTGTTTCCCCGCCTCTGATTCGCCGCCTCTGATACCCCACCTCTGATTCCCCATCTCTAATTCATCACATCTTATTCCCCACCTCTGCTACCCCATCTCTGATTCAATGCCTCTGATTCGGCACCTCTGATTCCCCGCCTCTGATTCCCTGCCACTGATTCCCCGCCCCTTATTCCCCACCTCTGATTACCCATATCTGATTCCACACCGCTTTTTCCCTGCCTCTGATTCCCCTCCTCTGATTCCCCATATCTGATTCCACGCCTCTTATTCCCCAACTCTGATTCCCCGCCTCTGATTCCCCGCGTCTGGTTCCCTGCCTCTGATTCCCCGCCTCTGATTCCCCATCTCTGATTCACCACCTCTGATTCCCCACCTCTGATTCCCCATATCTGACTCCCCGCCTCTGTTTCCCCGCCTCTGATTCCCCGCCTCTGATTCCCCATCTCTGATTCCCTGCCTCTGATTCCCCATCTCTGATTCCCCGCCTCTGATTCCCCGCGTCTGATTCCCCGCATCAGAGTCCCTTCCTCTGATTCCCCATCTCTGATTCACCACCTCTGATTCCCCATCTCTGATTCCCGGCCTCTGATTCCCCACCTCTGATTCCCGGCTCTGATTCCTGGCTTCTGATGCCCGGCCTCTGATTCCCCGCCTCTGATTCCCTGCCTCTGATTCTCCACCTCTTATTCCCCACCTCTGATTCCCCATACTGATTCCCCACCTCTGTTTCCCCGCCTCTGATTCCCCGCCTCTGATTCCCCATCTCTGATTTACAACCTCTGAATCCCCGCGTCTGATTCACCACCGCTGATTCCCCGCCTCTGATTCCCCATCCCTGATTACCGGCCTCTGATTCCCCACCTCTGATTCCCGGCCTCTGATTCCCGGGCTCTGATTCCCGGCCTCTCATTCCCGGCCTCTGATTCCCGGCCTCTGATTCCCCGCCTCTGATTCCCCGCCTCTGATTCCCCATCTCTGATTCCCCATCTCTGATTCCGCACATCTGATTCCCCGCCTCTGATTCCCCGCCTCTGATTCCCCGCCTCTGATTCCCCACCTCTGATTCCCCACATCTGATTCCCCTCCTATGTTTCCCCGCCTCTGATTCCCCGCCTCTGATTCACAACCTCTGATTCCCCACCTCTGATTCCCCATATCTGAATCCCCGCGTCTGTTTCCCTTCCTCTGATTCCCCGCCTCTGTTTCCCCATATCTGATTCCCCGCCTCTGATTCCCCAACTCTGATTCCCCGCCTCTGATTCCCCAACTCTGATTCCCCGCCTCTGATTCCCCAGCTCTGATTCCCCGCCTCTGATTCCCCGCGTCTGATTCCCTGCCCCTGATTCCCCGCCTCTGATTCCCCATCTCTGATTCGCCGCCTCTGATTCCCCGTGTCTGATTCCCCGCGTCTGACTCCCTACCTCTGATGCCCCGCCTCTGATTCCCCATCTCTGATTCCCCGTGTCTGATTCCCCGTGTCTGATTCCCCGCCTCTGATTACCCGCCTCTGATTCCCTGCCTCTGATTCCCCGCCTCTGATTCCCCGCCTCTGTTTCCCCGCCTCTGATTCCCCGCCTCTGATTCCCCATATCTGATTCCCTGCCTCTGATTCCCCAACTCTGATTCCCCGCCTCTGATTCCCCATCTCTGATTCCCGGACTCTGATTCCCCACCTCTGATTCCCAGTCGTCCTATTCCCGGCATCTAATTCTCGGCCTCTGATTCCCGGCCTCTGATTCCCTGCCACTGATTCCCCGCCCCTGATTCCCCACCTCTGATTCCCCATATCTGATTCCCCGCCTCTGTTTCCCTGCCTCTGATTCGCCGCCTCTGATACCCCACCTCTGATTCCCCATCTCCAATTCATCACATCTGATTCCCCACCTCTGCTACCCCATCTCTGGTTCACTGCCTCTGATTCGGCACCTCTGATTCCCCGCCTCTAATTACCCGCCTCTGATTCCCCGCCTCTGATTCCCTGCCACTGATTCCCCGCCCCTTATTCCCCACCTCTGATTACCCATATCTGATTCCACGCCGCTTTTTCCCTGCCTCTGATTCCCCGCCTCTGATTCCCCATATCTGATTCCACGCCTCTTATTCCCCAACTCTGATTTCCCGCCTCTGATTCCCCGCGTCTGATTCCCTGCCTCTGATTCCCCGCCTCTGATTCCCCATCTCTGATTCACCACCTCTGATTCCCCACCTCTGATTCCCCATATCTGACTCCCCGCCTCTGTTTCCCCGCCTCTGATTCCCCGCGTCTGATTCCCCATCTCTGATTCCCTGCCTCTGATTCCCCATCTCTGATTCCCCGCCTCTGATTCCCCGCATCTGATTCCCCGCATCTGAGTCCCTTCCTCTGATTCCCCATCTCTGATTCACAACCTCTGATTCCCCATCTCTGATTCCTGGACTCTGATTCCCCACCTCTGATTCCCGGCTCTGATTCATGGCTTCTGATGCCCGGCCTCTGATTCCCCGCCTCTGATTCCCTGCCTCTGATTCTCCGCCTCTTATTCCCCACCTCTGATTCCCCATACTGATTCCCCACCTCTGTTTCCCCGCCTCTGATTCCCCGCCTCTGATTCCCCATCTCTGATTTACAATCTCTGAATCCCCGCGTTTGATTCACCACCGCTGATTCCCCGCCTCTGATTCCCCATCCCTGATTCCCCACCACTGATTCCCCACCTCTGATTCCCGGCCTCTGATTCCCGGGCTCTGATTCCCGGCCTCTCATTCCCGGCCTCTCATTCCCGGCCTCTGATTCCCGGCCTCTGATTCCCCGCCTCTGATTCCCCATCTCTGATTCCCCATCTCTGATTCCGCACATCTGATACCCTGCCTCTGATTCCCCGCCTCTGATTCCCCGCCTCTGATTCCCTTCCTCTCATTCCCCATCTCTGATTCACCACCTCTGATTCCCCATCTCTGATTCCCGGCCTCTGATTCCCCACCTCTGATTCCCGGCTCTGATTCCTGGCTTCTGATGCCCGGCCTCTGATTCCCCGCCTCTGATTCCCTGCCTCTGATTCTCCGCCTCTTATTCCCCACCTCTGATTCCCCATACTGATTCCCCACCTCTGTTTCCCCGCCTCTGATTCCCCGCCTCTGATTCCCCATCTCTGATTTACAACCTCTGAATCCCCGCGTCTGATTCACCACCGCTGATTCCCCGCCTCTGATTCCCCATCCCTGATTCCCGGCCTCTGATTCCCCACCTCTGATTCCCGGCCTCTGATTCCCGGGATCTGATTCCCGGACTCTCATTCCCGGCCTCTGATTCCCGGCCTCTGATTCCCCGCCTCTGATTCCCCGCCTCTGATTCCCCATCTCTGATTCCCCATCTCTGATTCCGCACATCTGATTCCCCGCCTCTGATTCCCCGCCTCTGATTCCACGCCTCTGATTCCCCACCTCTGATTCCCCAAATCTGATTCCCCAAATATGTTTCACCGCCTCTGATTCCCCGCCTCTGATTCACAACCTCTGATTCCCCACCTCTGATTCCCCATTTCTGAATCCCCGCGTCTGTTTCCCTTCCTCTGATTCCCCGCCTCTGTTTCCCCATATCTGATTCCCCGCCTCTGATTCCCCAACTCTGATTCCCCGCCTCTGATTCCCCAACTCTGATTCCCCGCCTCTGATTCCCCAGCTCTGATTCCCCGCCTCTGATTCCCCGCGTCTGATTCCCTGCCTCTGTTTCCCTGCCTCTGATTCGCCGCCTCTGATACCCCACCTCTGATTCCCCATCTCTAATTCATCACATCTGATTCCCCACCTCTGCTACCCCATCTCTGATTCACTGCCTCTGATTCGGCACCTCTGATTCCCCGCCTATGATTACCCGCCTCTTATTCCCCAACTCTGATTCCCCGCCTCTGATTCCCCGCGTCTGATTCCCTGCCTCTGATTCCCCGCCTCTGATTCCCCATCTCTGATTCACCACCTCTGATTCCCCACCTCTGATTCCCCATATCTGACTCCCCGCCTCTGTTTCCCCGCCTCTGATTCCCCGCGTCTGATTCCCCATCTCTGATTCCCTGCCTCTGATTCCCCATCTCTGATTCCCCGCCTCTGATTCCCCGCGTCTGATTCCCCGCATCTGAGTCCCTTCCTCTGATTCCCCATCTCTGATTCACAACCTCTGATTCCCCATCTCTGATTCCTGGCCTCTGATTCCCCACCTCTGATTCCCGGCTCTGATTCATGGCTTCTGATGCCCGTCCTCTGATTCCACGCCTCTGATTCCCTGCCTCTGATTCTCCGCCTCTTATTCCCCACCTCTGATTCCCCATACTGATTCCCCACCTCTGTTTCCCCGCCTCTGATTCCCCGCCTCTGATTCCCCATCTCTGATTTACAATCTCTGAATCCCCGCGTTTGATTCACCACCGCTGATTCCCAGCCTCTGATTCCCCATCCCTGATTCCCCACCACTGATTCCCCACCTCTGATTCCCGGCCTCTGATTCCCGGGCTCTGATTCCCGGCCTCTCATTCCCGGCCTCTGATTCCCGGCCTCTGATTCCCCGCCTCTGATTCCCCATCTCTGATTCCCCATCTCTGATTCCGCACATCTGATACCCTGCCTCTGATTCCCCGCCTCTGATTCCCCGCCTCTGATTCCCTGCCTCTGATTCCCAACCTCTGATTCGCCACCTCTGATTCCCCATATCTGATTCCCCGCCTCTGTTTCCCCGCCTCTGATTTTCCGCATCTGATTCCCCGCCACTGAATCCCCAACTCTGATTACCCGCCTCTGATTCCCCAGCTCTGATTCCCCGCCTCTGATTCCCCGCATCTGATTCCCTGCCTCTGATGCCCCACCTCTGATACCCCATCTCTGATTCCCCGCCTCTGATTCCCCGTGTCTGATTCCCTGCCTCTGATTCCCCGCCTCTGATTCCACGCCTCTGATTCCCCAACTCTGATTCCCCGCCTCTGATTCCCCAGCTCTGATTCCCCGCCTCTGATTCCCCACCTCTGATTCCCGGCTCTGATTCCTGGCTTCTGATGCCCGGCCTCTGATTCCCCGCCTCTGATTCCCTGCCTCTGATTCTCCGCCTCTTATTCCCCACCTCTGATTCCCCATATTGATTCCCCACCTCTGTTTCCCCGCCTCTGATTCCCCGCCTCTGATTCCCCATCTCTGATTTACAACCTCAGAATCCCCGCGTCTGATTCACCACCGCTGATTCCCCGCCTCTGATTCCCCATCCCTGATTCCCGGCCTCTGATTCCCCACCTCTGATTCCCGGCCTCTGATTCCCGGGCTCTGATTCCCGGACTCTCATTCCCGGCCTCTGATTCCCGGCCTCTGATTCCCCGCCTCTGATTCCCCGCCTCTGATTCCCCATCTCTGATTCCCCATCTCTGATTCCGCACATCTGATTCCCCGCCTCTGATTCCCCGCCTCTGATTCCCCGCCTCTGATTCCCCACCTCTGATTCCCCATATCTGATTCCCCACCTATGTTTCCCCGCCTCTGATTCCCCGCCTCTGATTCACAACCTCTGATTCCCCACCTCTGATTCCCCATATCTGAATCCCCGCGTCTGTTTCCCTTCCTCTGATTCCCCGCCTCTGTTTCCCAATATCTGATTCCCCGCCTCTGATTCCCCAACTCTGATACCCCGCCTCTGATTCCCCAGCTCTGATTCCCCGCCTCTGATTCCCCGCGTCTGATTCCCTGCCTCTGATTCCTCGCCTCTGATTCCCCATCTCTGATTCCCCGTGTCTGATTCCCCGTGTCTGATTCCCCGCCTCTGATTCCCCGCCTCTGATTCCCTGCCTCTGATTCCCCGCCTCTGATTCCCCGCCTCTGTTTCCCCGCCTCTGATTCCCCGCCTCTGATTCCCCATATCTGATTCCCTGCCTCTGATTCCCCAACTCTGATTCCCCGCCTCTGATTCCCCATCTCTGATTCCCGGACTCTGATTCCCCACCTCTGATTCCCAGTCGTCTTATTCCCGGCATCTAATTCTCGGCCTCTGATTCCCGGCCTCTGATTCCCTGCCACTGATTCCCCGCCCCTGATTCCCCACCTCTGATTCCCCATATCTGATTCCCCGCCTCTGTTTCCCTGCCTCTGATTCGCCGCCTCTGATACCCCACCTCTGATTCCCCATCTCTAATTCATCACATCTGATACCCCACCTCTGCTACACCATCTCTGATTCACTGCCTCTGATTCGGCACCTCTGATTCCCCGCCTCTGATTACCCGCCTCTGATTCCCCGCCTCTGATTCCCTGCCACTGATTCCCCGCCCCTTATTCCCCACCTCTGATTACCCATATCTGATTCCACGCCGCTTTTTCCCTGCCTCTGATTCCCCGCCTCTGATTCCCCATATCTGATTCCACGCCTCTTATTCCCCAACTCTGATTCCCTGCCTCTGATTCCCCGCGTCTGATTCCCTGCCTCTGATTCCCCTACTCTGATTCCCCATCTCTGATTCACCACCTCTGATTCCCCACCTCTGATTCCCCATATCTGACTCCCCGCCTCTGTTTCCCCGCCTCTGATTCCCCGCCTCTGATTCCCCATCTCTAATTCCCTGCCTCTGATTCCCCATCTCTGATTCCCCGCCTCTGATTCCCCGCGTCTGATTCCCCGCATCTGAGTCCCTTCCTCTGATTCCCCATCTCTGATTCACAACCTCTGATTCCCCATCTCTGATTCCTGGCCTCTGATTCCCCACCTCTGATTCCCGGCTCTGATTCATGGCTTCTGATGCCCGGCCTCTGATTCCCCGCCTCTGATTCCCTGCCTCTGATTCTCCGCCTCTTATTCCCCACCTCTGATTCCCCATACTGATTCCCCACCTCTGATTCCCCGCCTCTGATTCCCCGCCTCTGATTCCCCATCTCTGATTTACAATCTCTGAATCCCCGCGTTTGATTCACCACCGCTGATTCCCCGCCTCTGATTCCCCATCCCTGATTCCCCACCACTGATTCCCCACCTCTGATTCCCGGCCTCTGATTCCCGGGCTCTGATTCCCGGCCTCTCATTCCCGGCCTCTGATTCCCGGCCTCTGATTTTCCGCCTCTGATTCCCCATCTCTGATTCCCCATCTCTGATTCCGCACATCTGATACCCTGCCTCTGATTCCCCGCCTCTGATTCCCCGCCTCTGATTCCCTGCCTCAGATTCCCAACCTCTGATTCGCCACCTCTGATTCCCCATATCTGATTCCCCGCCTCTGTTTCCCCGCCTCTGATTTTCCGCATCTGATTCCCCGCCTCTGATTACCCATATCTGATTCCCCGCCTCTGAATCCCCAACTCTGATTACCCGCCTCTGATTCCCCAGCTCTGATTCCCCGCCTCTGATTCCCCGCATCTGATACCCTGCCTCTGATGCCCCACCTCTGATACCCCATCTCTGATTCCCCGCCTCTGATTCCCCGTGTCTGATTCCCTGCCTCTGATTCCCCGCCTCTGATTCCACGCCTCTGATTCCCCAACTCTGATTCCCCGCCTCTGATTCACCAGCTCTGATTCCCCGCCTCTGATTCCCCGTGTCTGATTCCCTGCCTCTGATTCCCCGCCTCTGATTCCCCATCACTGATTCACCACCTCTGAATCCCCACCTCTGATTCCCCATATCTGATTCCCCGCCTCCGTTTCCCCGCCTCTGATTCCCCGCCTCTGATTCCCCATATCTGATTCCATGCCTCTGATTCCCCAACTCTGATTCCCCGCCTCTGATTCGCCAGCTATGATTCCCCGCCTCTGATTCCCCACGTCTGATTCCCTGCCTCTGATTCCCCGCCTCTGATTCCACATCTCTTATTCACCACCTCTGATTCCCTGCGTCTGATTCCCCGTCTCTGATTCACCATCTCTGATTCCCCATCTCTGATTCCCCAATTCTGATACCCTGCCTCTGATTCCCCAGCTCTGATTCTCGGCCTCTGATTCCCGGCCTCTGATTCCCAGCCACTGATTCCCCGCCCCTGATTCCCCACCTCTGATTCCCCATATCTGATTCCCCGCCTCTGTTTCCCCGCCTCTGCTTTGCCGCCTCTGATACCCCACCTCTGATTCCCCATCTCTAATTCATCACATCTGATTCCCCACCTCTGCTACCCCATCTCTGATTCACTGCCTCTGATTCTACACCTCTGATTCCCCGCCTCTGATTCCCCGCCTCTGATTCCCCGCCTCTGATTCCCTGCCACTGATTCCGCGCCCCTTATTCCCCACCTCTGATTACCCATATCTGATTCCACGCCGCTTTTTCCCTGCCTCTGATTCCCCGCTTCTGATTCCCCATATCTGATTCCACGCCTCTTATTCCCCAACTCTGATTCCCCGCCTCTGATTCCCCGCGTCTGATTCCCTGCCTCTGATTCCCCGCCTCTGATTCCCCATCTCTGATTCACCACCTCTGATTCCCCACCTCTGATTCCCCATATCTGACTCCCCGCCTCTGTTTCCCCGCCTCTGATTCCCCGCCTCTGATTCCCCATCTCTTATTCCCTGCCTCTGATTCCCCATCTCTGATTCCCCGCCTCTGATTCCCCGCGTCTGATTCCCCGCATCTGAGTCCCTTCCTCTGATTCCCCATCTCTGATTCACCACCTCTGATTCCCCATCTCTGATTCCCGGCCTCTGATTCCCCACCTCTGATTCCCGGCTCTGATTCCTGGCTTCTGATGCCCGGCCTCTGATTCCCCGCCTCTGATTCCCTGCCTCTGATTCTCCGCCTCTTATTCCCCACCTCTGATTCCCCATACTGATTCCCCACCTCTGTTTCCCCGCCTCTGATTCCCCGCCTCTGATTCCCCATCTCTGATTTACAACCTCTGAATCCCCGCGTCTGATTCACCACCGCTGATTCCCCACCTCTGATTCCCCATCCCTGATTCCCGGCCTCTGATTCCCGGCCTCTGATTCCCGGCCTCTGATTCCCGGGCTCTGATTCCCGGCCTCTCATTCCCGGCCTCTGATTCCCGGCCTCTGATTCCCCACCTCTGATTCCCCGCCTCTGATTCCCCACCTCTGATTCCCCACCTCTGATTCCCCATACTGATTCCCCACCTCTGTTTCCCCGCCTCTGATTCCCCGCCTCTGATTCCCCATCTCTGATTTACAACCTCTGAATCCCCGCGTCTGATTCACCACCGCTGATTCCCCGCCTCTGATTCCCCATCCCTGATTCCCGGCCTCTGATTCCCCACCTCTGATTCCCGGCCTCTGATTCCCGGGCTCTGATTCCCGGCCTCTCATTCCCGGCCTCTGATTCCCGGCCTCTGATTCCCCGCCTCTGATTCCCCGCCTCTGATTCCCCATCTCTGATTCCCCATCTCTGATTCCGCACATCTGATTCCCCGCCTCTGATTCCCCGCCTCTGATTCCCCGCCTCTGATTCCCCACCTCTGATTCCCCACATCTGATTCCCCTCCTATGTTTCCCCGCCTCTGATTCCCCGCCTCTGATTCACAACCTCTGATTCCCCACCTCTGATTCCCCATATCTGAATCCCCGCGTCTGTTTCCCTTCCTCTGATTCCCCGCCTCTGTTTCCCCATATCTGATTCCCCGCCTCTGATTCCCCAACTCTGATTCCCCGCCTCTGATTCCCCAACTCTGATTCCCCGCCTCTGATTCCCCAGCTCTGATTCCCCGCCTCTGATTCCCCGCGTCTGATTCCCTGCCCCTGATTCCCCGCCTCTGATTCCCCATCTCTGATTCGCCGCCTCTGATTCCCCGTGTCTGATTCCCCGCGTCTGACTCCCTACCTCTGATGCCCCGCCTCTGATTCCCCATCTCTGATTCCCCGTGTCTGATTCCCCGTGTCTGATTCCCCGCCTCTGATTACCCGCCTCTGATTCCCTGCCTCTGATTCCCCGCCTCTGATTCCCCGCCTCTGTTTCCCCGCCTCTGATTCCCCGCCTCTGATTCCCCATATCTGATTCCCTGCCTCTGATTCCCCAACTCTGATTCCCCGCCTCTGATTCCCCATCTCTGATTCCCGGACTCTGATTCCCCACCTCTGATTCCCAGTCGTCCTATTCCCGGCATCTAATTCTCGGCCTCTGATTCCCGGCCTCTGATTCCCTGCCACTGATTCCCCGCCCCTGATTCCCCACCTCTGATTCCCCATATCTGATTCCCCGCCTCTGTTTCCCTGCCTCTGATTCGCCGCCTCTGATACCCCACCTCTGATTCCCCATCTCCAATTCATCACATCTGATTCCCCACCTCTGCTACCCCATCTCTGGTTCACTGCCTCTGATTCGGCACCTCTGATTCCCCGCCTCTAATTACCCGCCTCTGATTCCCCGCCTCTGATTCCCTGCCACTGATTCCCCGCCCCTTATTCCCCACCTCTGATTACCCATATCTGATTCCACGCCGCTTTTTCCCTGCCTCTGATTCCCCGCCTCTGATTCCCCATATCTGATTCCACGCCTCTTATTCCCCAACTCTGATTTCCCGCCTCTGATTCCCCGCGTCTGATTCCCTGCCTCTGATTCCCCGCCTCTGATTCCCCATCTCTGATTCACCACCTCTGATTCCCCACCTCTGATTCCCCATATCTGACTCCCCGCCTCTGTTTCCCCGCCTCTGATTCCCCGCGTCTGATTCCCCATCTCTGATTCCCTGCCTCTGATTCCCCATCTCTGATTCCCCGCCTCTGATTCCCCGCATCTGATTCCCCGCATCTGAGTCCCTTCCTCTGATTCCCCATCTCTGATTCACAACCTCTGATTCCCCATCTCTGATTCCTGGACTCTGATTCCCCACCTCTGATTCCCGGCTCTGATTCATGGCTTCTGATGCCCGGCCTCTGATTCCCCGCCTCTGATTCCCTGCCTCTGATTCTCCGCCTCTTATTCCCCACCTCTGATTCCCCATACTGATTCCCCACCTCTGTTTCCCCGCCTCTGATTCCCCGCCTCTGATTCCCCATCTCTGATTTACAATCTCTGAATCCCCGCGTTTGATTCACCACCGCTGATTCCCCGCCTCTGATTCCCCATCCCTGATTCCCCACCACTGATTCCCCACCTCTGATTCCCGGCCTCTGATTCCCGGGCTCTGATTCCCGGCCTCTCATTCCCGGCCTCTCATTCCCGGCCTCTGATTCCCGGCCTCTGATTCCCCGCCTCTGATTCCCCATCTCTGATTCCCCATCTCTGATTCCGCACATCTGATACCCTGCCTCTGATTCCCCGCCTCTGATTCCCCGCCTCTGATTCCCTTCCTCTCATTCCCCATCTCTGATTCACCACCTCTGATTCCCCATCTCTGATTCCCGGCCTCTGATTCCCCACCTCTGATTCCCGGCTCTGATTCCTGGCTTCTGATGCCCGGCCTCTGATTCCCCGCCTCTGATTCCCTGCCTCTGATTCTCCGCCTCTTATTCCCCACCTCTGATTCCCCATACTGATTCCCCACCTCTGTTTCCCCGCCTCTGATTCCCCGCCTCTGATTCCCCATCTCTGATTTACAACCTCTGAATCCCCGCGTCTGATTCACCACCGCTGATTCCCCGCCTCTGATTCCCCATCCCTGATTCCCGGCCTCTGATTCCCCACCTCTGATTCCCGGCCTCTGATTCCCGGGATCTGATTCCCGGACTCTCATTCCCGGCCTCTGATTCCCGGCCTCTGATTCCCCGCCTCTGATTCCCCGCCTCTGATTCCCCATCTCTGATTCCCCATCTCTGATTCCGCACATCTGATTCCCCGCCTCTGATTCCCCGCCTCTGATTCCACGCCTCTGATTCCCCACCTCTGATTCCCCAAATCTGATTCCCCACCTATGTTTCACCGCCTCTGATTCCCCGCCTCTGATTCACAACCTCTGATTCCCCACCTCTGATTCCCCATTTCTGAATCCCCGCGTCTGTTTCCCTTCCTCTGATTCCCCGCCTCTGTTTCCCCATATCTGATTCCCCGCCTCTGATTCCCCAACTCTGATTCCCCGCCTCTGATTCCCCAACTCTGATTCCCCGCCTCTGATTCCCCAGCTCTGATTCCCCGCCTCTGATTCCCCGCGTCTGATTCCCTGCCTCTGTTTCCCTGTCTCTGATTCGCCGCCTCTGATACCCCACCTCTGATTCCCCATCTCTAATTCATCACATCTGATTCCCCACCTCTGCTACCCCATCTCTGATTCACTGCCTCTGATTCGGCACCTCTGATTCCCCGCCTATGATTACCCGCCTCTTATTCCCCAACTCTGATTCCCCGCCTCTGATTCCCCGCGTCTGATTCCCTGCCTCTGATTCCCCGCCTCTGATTCCCCATCTCTGATTCACCACCTCTGATTCCCCACCTCTGATTCCCCATATCTGACTCCCCGCCTCTGTTTCCCCGCCTCTGATTCCCCGCGTCTGATTCCCCATCTCTGATTCCCTGCCTCTGATTCCCCATCTCTGATTCCCCGCCTCTGATTCCCCGCGTCTGATTCCCCGCATCTGAGTCCCTTCCTCTGATTCCCCATCTCTGATTCACAACCTCTGATTCCCCATCTCTGATTCCTGGCCTCTGATTCCCCACCTCTGATTCCCGGCTCTGATTCATGGCTTCTGATGCCCGTCCTCTGATTCCACGCCTCTGATTCCCTGCCTCTGATTCTCCGCCTCTTATTCCCCACCTCTGATTCCCCATACTGATTCCCCACCTCTGTTTCCCCGCCTCTGATTCCCCGCCTCTGATTCCCCATCTCTGATTTACAATCTCTGAATCCCCGCGTTTGATTCACCACCGCTGATTCCCCGCCTCTGATTCCCCATCCCTGATTCCCCACCACTGATTCCCCACCTCTGATTCCCGGCCTCTGATTCCCGGGCTCTGATTCCCGGCCTCTCATTCCCGGCCTCTGATTCCCGGCCTCTGATTCCCCGCCTCTGATTCCCCATCTCTGATTCCCCATCTCTGATTCCGCACATCTGATACCCTGCCTCTGATTCCCCGCCTCTGATTCCCCGCCTCTGATTCCCTGCCTCTGATTCCCAACCTCTGATTCGCCACCTCTGATTCCCCATATCTGATTCCCCGCCTCTGTTTCCCCGCCTCTGATTTTCCGCATCTGATTCCCCGCCACTGAATCCCCAACTCTGATTACCCGCCTCTGATTCCCCAGCTCTGATTCCCCGCCTCTGATTCCCCGTGTCTGATTCCCTGCCTCTGATTCCCCGCCTCTGATTCCACGCCTCTGATTCCCCAACTCTGATTCCCCGCCTCTGATTCCCCAGCTCTGATTCCCCGCCTCTGATTCCCCACCTCTGATTCCCGGCTCTGATTCCTGGCTTCTGATGCCCGGCCTCTGATTCCCCGCCTCTGATTCCCTGCCTCTGATTCTCCGCCTCTTATTCCCCACCTCTGATTCCCCATATTGATTCCCCACCTCTGTTTCCCCGCCTCTGATTCCCCGCCTCTGATTCCCCATCTCTGATTTACAACCTCAGAATCCCCGCGTCTGATTCACCACCGCTGATTCCCCGCCTCTGATTCCCCATCCCTGATTCCCGGCCTCTGATTCCCCACCTCTGATTCCCGGCCTCTGATTCCCGGGCTCTGATTCCCGGACTCTCATTCCCGGCCTCTGATTCCCGGCCTCTGATTCCCCGCCTCTGATTCCCCGCCTCTGATTCCCCATCTCTGATTCCCCATCTCTGATTCCGCACATCTGATTCCCCGCCTCTGATTCCCCGCCTCTGATTCCCCGCCTCTGATTCCCCACCTCTGATTCCCCATATCTGATTCCCCACCTATGTTTCCCCGCCTCTGATTCCCCGCCTCTGATTCACAACCTATGATTCCCCACCTCTGATTCCCCATATCTGAATCCCCGCGTCTGTTTCCCTTCCTCTGATTCCCCGCCTCTGTTTCCCAATATCTGATTCCCCGCCTCTGATTCCCCAACTCTGATACCCCGCCTCTGATTCCCCAGCTCTGATTCCCCGCCTCTGATTCCCCGCGTCTGATTCCCTGCCTCTGATTCCTCGCCTCTGATTCCCCATCTCTGATTCCCCGTGTCTGATTCCCCGTGTCTGATTCCCCGCCTCTGATTCCCCGCCTCTGATTCCCTGCCTCTGATTCCCCGCCTCTGATTCCCCGCCTCTGTTTCCCCGCCTCTGATTCCCCGCCTCTGATTCCCCATATCTGATTCCCTGCCTCTGATTCCCCAACTCTGATTCCCCGCCTCTGATTCCCCATCTCTGATTCCCGGACTCTGATTCCCCACCTCTGATTCCCAGTCGTCTTATTCCCGGCATCTAATTCTCGGCCTCTGATTCCCGGCCTCTGATTCCCTGCCACTGATTCCCCGCCCCTGATTCCCCACCTCTGATTCCCCATATCTGATTCCCCGCCTCTGTTTCCCTGCCTCTGATTCGCCGCCTCTGATACCCCACCTCTGATTCCCCATCTCTAATTCATCACATCTGATTCCCCACCTCTGCTACACCATCTCTGATTCACTGCCTCTGATTCGGCACCTCTGATTCCCCGCCTCTGATTACCCGCCTCTGATTCCCCGCCTCTGATTCCCTGCCACTGATTCCCCGCCCCTTATTCCCCACCTCTGATTACCCATATCTGATTCCACGCCGCTTTTTCCCTGCCTCTGATTCCCCGCCTCTGATTCCCCATATCTGATTCCACGCCTCTTATTCCCCAACTCTGATTCCCTGCCTCTGATTCCCCGCGTCTGATTCCCTGCCTCTGATTCCCCTACTCTGATTCCCCATCTCTGATTCACCACCTCTGATTCCCCACCTCTGATTCCCCATATCTGACTCCCCGCCTCTGTTTCCCCGCCTCTGATTCCCCGCCTCTGATTCCCCATCTCTAATTCCCTGCCTCTGATTCCCCATCTCTGATTCCCCGCCTCTGATTCCCCGCGTCTGATTCCCCGCATCTGAGTCCCTTCCTCTGATTCCCCATCTCTGATTCACAACCTCTGATTCCCCATCTCTGATTCCTGGCCTCTGATTCCCCACCTCTGATTCCCGGCTCTGATTCATGGCTTCTGATGCCCGGCCTCTGATTCCCCGCCTCTGATTCCCTGCCTCTGATTCTCCGCCTCTTATTCCCCACCTCTGATTCCCCATACTGATTCCCCACCTCTGATTCCCCGCCTCTGATTCCCCGCCTCTGATTCCCCATCTCTGATTTACAATCTCTGAATCCCCGCGTTTGATTCACCACCGCTGATTCCCCGCCTCTGATTCCCCATCCCTGATTCCCCACCACTGATTCCCCACCTCTGATTCCCGGCCTCTGATTCCCGGGCTCTGATTCCCGGCCTCTCATTCCCGGCCTCTGATTCCCGGCCTCTGATTTTCCGCCTCTGATTCCCCATCTCTGATTCCCCATCTCTGATTCCGCACATCTGATACCCTGCCTCTGATTCCCCGCCTCTGATTCCCCGCCTCTGATTCCCTGCCTCAGATTCCCAACCTCTGATTCGCCACCTCTGATTCCCCATATCTGATTCCCCGCCTCTGTTTCCCCGCCTCTGATTTTCCGCATCTGATTCCCCGCCTCTGATTACCCATATCTGATTCCCCGCCTCTGAATCCCCAACTCTGATTACCCGCCTCTGATTCCCCAGCTCTGATTCCCCGCCTCTGATTCCCCGCATCTGATACCCTGCCTCTGATGCCCCACCTCTGATACCCCATCTCTGATTCCCCGCCTCTGATTCCCCGTGTCTGATTCCCTGCCTCTGATTCCCCGCCTCTGATTCCACGCCTCTGATTCCCCAACTCTGATTCCCCGCCTCTGATTCACCAGCTCTGATTCCCCGCCTCTGATTCCCCGTGTCTGATTCCCTGCCTCTGATTCCCCGCCTCTGATTCCCCATCACTGATTCACCACCTCTGAATCCCCACCTCTGATTCCCCATATCTGATTCCCCGCCTCCGTTTCCCCGCCTCTGATTCCCCGCCTCTGATTCCCCATATCTGATTCCATGCCTCTGATTCCCCAACTCTGATTCCCCGCCTCTGATTCGCCAGCTATGATTCCCCGCCTCTGATTCCCCACGTCTGATTCCCTGCCTCTGATTCCCCGCCTCTGATTCCACATCTCTTATTCACCACCTCTGATTCCCTGCGTCTGATTCCCCGTCTCTGATTCACCATCTCTGATTCCCCATCTCTGATTCCCCAATTCTGATACCCTGCCTCTGATTCCCCAGCTCTGATTCTCGGCCTCTGATTCCCGGCCTCTGATTCCCAGCCACTGATTCCCCGCCCCTGATTCCCCACCTCTGATTCCCCATATCTGATTCCCCGCCTCTGTTTCCCCGCCTCTGCTTTGCCGCCTCTGATACCCCACCTCTGATTCCCCATCTCTAATTCATCACATCTGATTCCCCACCTCTGCTACCCCATCTCTGATTCACTGCCTCTGATTCTACACCTCTGATTCCCCGCCTCTGATTCCCCGCCTCTGATTCCCCGCCTCTGATTCCCTGCCACTGATTCCGCGCCCCTTATTCCCCACCTCTGATTACCCATATCTGATTCCACGCCGCTTTTTCCCTGCCTCTGATTCCCCGCTTCTGATTCCCCATATCTGATTCCACGCCTCTTATTCCCCAACTCTGATTCCCCGCCTCTGATTCCCCGCGTCTGATTCCCTGCCTCTGATTCCCCGCCTCTGATTCCCCATCTCTGATTCACCACCTCTGATTCCCCACCTCTGATTCCCCATATCTGACTCCCCGCCTCTGTTTCCCCGCCTCTGATTCCCCGCCTCTGATTCCCCATCTCTTATTCCCTGCCTCTGATTCCCCATCTCTGATTCCCCGCCTCTGATTCCCCGCGTCTGATTCCCCGCATCTGAGTCCCTTCCTCTGATTCCCCATCTCTGATTCACCACCTCTGATTCCCCATCTCTGATTCCCGGCCTCTGATTCCCCACCTCTGATTCCCGGCTCTGATTCCTGGCTTCTGATGCCCGGCCTCTGATTCCCCGCCTCTGATTCCCTGCCTCTGATTCTCCGCCTCTTATTCCCTACCTCTGATTCCCCATACTGATTCCCCACCTCTGTTTCCCCGCCTCTGATTCCCCAACTCTGATTCCCCATCTCTGATTTACAACCTCTGAATCCCCGCGTCTGATTCACCACCGCTGATTCCCCACCTCTGATTCCCCATCCCTGATTCCCGGCCTCTGATTCCCGGCCTCTGATTCCCGGCCTCTGATTCCCGGGCTCTGATTCCCGGCCTCTCATTCCCGGCCTCTGATTCCCGGCCTCTGATTCCCCACCTCTGATTCCCCGCCTCTGATTCCCCATCTCTGATTCCCCATCTCTGATTCAGCACATCTGATTCCCCGCCTCTGATTCCCCGCCTCTGATTCCCCGCCTCTGATTCCCCACCTCTGATTCCCCATATCTGATTCCCCACCTATGTTTCCCCGCCTCTGATTCCCCGCCTCTGATTCCCCATATCTGAATCCCCGCGTCTGTTTCCCTTCCTCTGATTCCCCGCCTCTGTTTCCCCATATCTGATTCCCCGCCTCTGATTCCCCAACTCTGATTCCCCGCCTCAGATTCCCCAGCTCTGATTCACCGCCTCTGATTCCCCGCGTCTGATTCCCTGCCTCTGATTCCCCGCCTCTGATTCCCCATCTCTGATTCGCCGCCTCTGATTCGCCGTGTCTGATTCCCCGCTTCTGATTCACCGCCGCTGATTCCCCGTGTCTGATTCACTACCTCTGATGCCCCGCCTCTGATTCCCCATCTCTGAATCCCCGTGTCTGATTCCCCGTGTCTGATTCCCCGCCTCTGATTCCCCATCTCTGATTCCCCGCCTCTGATTCCCCGCGTCTGATTCCCCGCATCTGAGTCCCTTCCTCTGATTCCCCATCTCTGATTCACAACCTCTGATTCCCCATCTCTGATTCCTGGCCTCTGATTCCCCACCTCTGATTCCCGGCTCTGATTCATGGCTTCTGATGCCCGGCCTCTGATTCCCCGCCTCTGATTCCCTGCCTCTGATTCTCCGCCTCTTATTCCCCATCTCTGATTCCCCATACTGATTCCCCACCTCTGTTTCCCCGCCTCTGATTCCCCGCCTCTGATTCCCCATCTCTGATTTACAATCTCTGAATCCCCGCGTTTGATTCACCACCGCTGATTCCCCGCCTCTGATTCCCCATCCCTGATTCCCCACCTCTGATTCCCCACCTCTGATTCCCGGCCTCTGATTCCCGGGCTCTGATTCCCGGCCTCTCATTCCCGGCCTCTCATTCCCGGCCTCTGATTCCCGGCCTCTGATTCCCCGCCTCTGATTCCCCATCTCTGATTCCCCGCCTCTGATTCCCCGCCTCTGATTCCCCGCCTCTGATTCCCCGCCTCTGTTTCCCCACCTCTGATTCCCCGCCTCTGATTCCCCATATCTGATACTCCGCCTCTGATTCCCCAACTCTGATTCCCCACCTCTGATTCCCCATCTCTGATTCCCAGACTCTGATTCCCCACCTCTGATTCCCAGTCGTCTTATTCCCGGCATCTGATTCTCGGCCTCTGATTCCCGGCCTCTGATTCCCTGCCACAGATTCCCCGCCCCTGATTCCCCACCTCTGATGCCCCATATCTGATTCCCCGCCTCTGTTTCCCCGCCTCTGATTCGCCACCCCTGATACCCCACCTCTGATTCCCCATCTCTAATTCATCACATCTGATTCCCCACCTCTGCTACCCCATCTCTGATTCACTGCCTCTGATTCGGCACCTCTGATTCCCCGCCTCTGATTCCCCGCCTCTGATTCCCCGCCTCTGATTCCCTGCCACTGATTCCCCGCCCCTTATTCCCCACCTCTGATTACCCATATCTGATTCCACACCGCTTTTTCCCTGCCTCTGATTCCCCTCCTCTGATTCCCCATATCTGATTCCACGCCTCTTATTCCCCAACTCTGATTCCCCGCCTTTGATTCCCCGCGTCTGATTCCCTGCCTCTGATACCCCGCCTCTGATTCCCCATCTCTGATTCACCACCTCTGATTCCCCACCTCTGATTCCCCATATCTGACTCCCCGCCTCTGTTTCCCCGCCTCTGATTCCCCGCCTCTGATTCCCCATCTCTGATTCCCTGCCTCTGAATCCCCATCTCTGATTCCCCGCCTCTGATTCCCCATATCTGAATCCCCGCGTCTGTTTCCCTTCCTCTGATTCCCCGCCTCTGTTTCCCCATATCTGATTCCCCGCCTCTGATTCCCCAACTCTGATTCCCCGCCTCAGATTCCCCAGCTCTGATTCACCGCCTCTGATTCCCCGCGTCTGATTCCCTGCCTCTGATTCCCCGCCTCTGATTCCCCATCTCTGATTCGCCGCCTCTGATTCGCCGTGTCTGATTCCCCGCTTCTGATTCACCGCCGCTGATTCCCCGTGTCTGATTCCCTACCTCTGATGCCCCGCCTCTGATTCCCCATCTCTGAATCCCCGTGTCTGATTCCCCGTGTCTGATTCCCCGCCTCTGATTCCCCATCTCTGATTCCCCGCCTCTGATTCCCCGCGTCTGATTCCCCGCATCTGAGTCCCTTCCTCTGATTCCCCATCTCTGATTCACAACCTCTGATTCCCCATCTCTGATTCCTGGCCTCTGATTCCCCACCTCTGATTCCCGGCTCTGATTCATGGCTTCTGATGCCCGGCCTCTGATTCCCCGCCTCTGATTCCCTGCCTCTGATTCTCCGCCTCTTATTCCCCATCTCTGATTCCCCATACTGATTCCCCACCTCTGTTTCCCCGCCTCTGATTCCCCGCCTCTGATTCCCCATCTCTGATTTACAATCTCTGAATCCCCGCGTTTGATTCACCACCGCTGATTCCCCGCCTCTGATTCCCCATCCCTGATTCCCCACCTCTGATTCCCCACCTCTGATTCCCGGCCTCTGATTCCCGGGCTCTGATTCCCGGCCTCTCATTCCCGGCCTCTCATTCCCGGCCTCTGATTCCCGGCCTCTGATTCCCCGCCTCTGATTCCCCATCTCTGATTCCCCGCCTCTGATTCCCCGCCTCTGATTCCCCGCCTCTGATTCCCCGCCTCTGTTTCCCCACCTCTGATTCCCCGCCTCTGATTCCCCATATCTGATACTCCGCCTCTGATTCCCCAACTCTGATTCCCCACCTCTGATTCCCCATCTCTGATTCCCAGACTCTGATTCCCCACCTCTGATTCCCAGTCGTCTTATTCCCGGCATCTGATTCTCGGCCTCTGATTCCCGGCCTCTGATTCCCTGCCACTGATTCCCCGCCCCTGATTCCCCACCTCTGATGCCCCATATCTGATTCCCCGCCTCTGTTTCCCCGCCTCTGATTCGCCACCCCTGATACCCCACCTCTGATTCCCCATCTCTAATTCATCACATCTGATTCCCCACCTCTGCTACCCCATCTCTGATTCACTGCCTCTGATTCGGCACCTCTGATTCCCCGCCTCTGATTCCCCGCCTCTGATTCCCCGCCTCTGATTCCCTGCCACTGATTCCCCGCCCCTTATTCCCCACCTCTGATTACCCATATCTGATTCCACACCGCTTTTTCCCTGCCTCTGATTCCCCTCCTCTGATTCCCCATATCTGATTCCACGCCTCTTATTCCCCAACTCTGATTCCCCGCCTTTGATTCCCCGCGTCTGATTCCCTGCCTCTGATACCCCGCCTCTGATTCCCCATCTCTGATTCACCACCTCTGATTCCCCACCTCTGATTCCCCATATCTGACTCCCCGCCTCTGTTTCCCCGCCTCTGATTCCCCGCCTCTGATTCCCCATCTCTGATTCCCTGCCTCTGAATCCCCATCTCTGATTCCCCGCCTCTGATTCCCCATATCTGAATCCCCGCGTCTGTTTCCCTTCCTCTGATTCCCCGCCTCTGTTTCCCAATATCTGATTCCCCGCCTCTGATTCCCCAACTCTGATTCCCCGCCTCAGATTCCCCAGCTCTGATTCACCGCCTCTGATTCCCCGCGTCTGATTCCATGCCTCTGATTCCCCGCCTCTGATTCCCCATCTCTGATTCGCCGCCTCTGATTCGCCGTGTCTGATTCCCCGCTTCTGATTCACCGCCGCTGATTCCCCGTGTCTGATTCCCTACCTCTGATGCCCCGCCTCTGATTCCCCATCTCTGAATCCCCGTGTCTGATTCCCCGTGTCTGATTCCCCGCCTCTGATTCCCCATCTCTGATTCCCCGCCTCTGATTCCCCGCGTCTGATTCCCCGCATCTGAGTCCCTTCCTCTGATTCCCCATCTCTGATTCACAACCTCTGATTCCCCATCTCTGATTCCTGGCCTCTGATTCCCCACCTCTGATTCCCGGCTCTGATTCATGGCTTCTGATGCCCGGCCTCTGATTCCCCGCCTCTGATTCCCTGCCTCTGATTCTCCGCCTCTTATTCCCCATCTCTGATTCCCCATACTGATTCCCCACCTCTGTTTCCCCGCCTCTGATTCCCCGCCTCTGATTCCCCATCTCTGATTTACAATCTCTGAATCCCCGCGTTTGATTCACCACCGCTGATTCCCCGCCTCTGATTCCCCATCCCTGATTCCCCACCTCTGATTCCCCACCTCTGATTCCCGGCCTCTGATTCCCGGGCTCTGATTCCCGGCCTCTCATTCCCGGCCTCTCATTCCCGGCCTCTGATTCCCGGCCTCTGATTCCCCGCCTCTGATTCCCCATCTCTGATTCCCCGCCTCTGATTCCCCGCCTCTGATTCCCCGCCTCTGATTCCCCGCCTCTGTTTCCCCACCTCTGATTCCCCGCCTCTGATTCCCCATATCTGATACTCCGCCTCTGATTCCCCAACTCTGATTCCCCACCTCTGATTCCCCATCTCTGATTCCCAGACTCTGATTCCCCACCTCTGATTCCCAGTCGTCTTATTCCCGGCATCTGATTCTCGGCCTCTGATTCCCGGCCTCTGATTCCCTGCCACTGATTCCCCGCCCCTGATTCCCCACCTCTGATGCCCCATATCTGATTCCCCGCCTCTGTTTCCCCGCCTCTGATTCGCCGCCCCTGATACCCCACCTCTGATTCCCCATCTCTAATTCATCACATCTGATTCCACACCTCTGCTACCCCATCTCTGATTCACTGCCTCTGATTCGGCACCTCTGATTCCCCGCCTCTGATTCCCCGCCTCTGATTCCCCGCCTCTGATTCCCTGCCACTGATTCCCCGCCCCTTATTCCCCACCTCTGATTACCCATATCTGATTCCACACCGCTTTTTCCCTGCCTCTGATTCCCCTCCTCTGATTCCCCATATCTGATTCCACGCCTCTTATTCCCCAACTCTGATTCCCCGCCTTTGATTCCCCGCGTCTGATTCCCTGCCTCTGATACCCCGCCTCTGATTCCCCATCTCTGATTCACCACCTCTGATTCCCCACCTCTGATTCCCCATATCTGACTCCCCGCCTCTGTTTCCCCGCCTCTGATTCCCCGCCTCTGATTCCCCATCTCTGATTCCCTGCCTCTGAATCCCCATCTCTGATTCCCCGCCTCTGATTCCCCGCATCTGATTCCCCGCATCAGAGTCCCTTCCTCTGATTCCCCATGTCTGATTCACCACCTCTGATTCCCCATCTCTGATTCCCGGCCTCTGATTCCCGACCTCTGATTCCCGGCTCTGATTCCTGGCTTCTGATGCCCGGCCTCTGATTCCTCTGATTCCCTGCCTCTGATTCTCCGCCTCTTATTCCCCACCTCTGATTCCCCATACTGATTCCCCACCTCTGATTCCCCATACTGATTCCCCACCTCTGTTTCCCCGCCTCTGATTCCCCGCCTCTGATTCCCCATCTCTGATTTACAACCTCTGAATCCCCGCGTCTGATTCTCCACCGCTGATTCCCCGCCTCTGATTCCCCATCCCTGATTCCTGGCCTCTGATTCCCCACCTCTGATTCCCGGCCTCTGATTCCCGGGCTCTGATTCCCGGCCTCTCATTCCCGGCCTCTGATTCCCGGCCTCTGATTCCCCGCCTCTGATTCCCCGCCTCTGATTCCCCATCTCTGATTCCCCATCTCTGATTCCCCACCTCTGATTCCCCATATCTGAATCCCCACCTATGTTTCCCGACCTATGTTTCCCCGCCTCTGATTCCCCGCCTCTGATTCACAACCTCTGATTCCCCACCTCTGATTCCCCATATCTGAATCCCCGCGTCTGTTTCCCTTCCTCTGATTCCCCGCCTCTGTTTCCCCATATCTGATTCCCCGCCTCTGATTCCCCAACTCTGATTCCCCGCCTCTGATTCCCCAGCTCTGATTCCCCGCCTCTGATTCCCCACGTCTGATTCCCTGCCTCTGATTCCCCGCCTCTGATTCCCCGCCTCTGATTCCCCATCTCTGATTCGCCGCCTCTGATTCCCCGTGTCTGATTCCCCGCTTCTGATTCACCGCCTCTGATTCCCCGCGTCTGATTCCCTACCTCTGATGCCCCGCCTCTGATTCCCCATCTCTGATTCCCCGTGTCTGATTCCCCGTGTCTGATTCCCCGCCTCTGATTCCCCGCCTCTGATTCCCTGCCTCTGATTCCCCGCCTCTGATTCCCCGCCTCTGTTTCCCCGCCTCTGATTCCCCGCCTCTGATTCCCCATATCTGATTCCCCGCCTCTGATTCCCCGCCTCTGATTCCCCAACTCTAATTCCCCGCCTCTGATTCCCCATCTCTGATTCCCTGACTCTGATTCCCCACCTCTGATTCCCAGTCGTCTTATTCCCGGCATCTAATTCTCGGCCTCTGATTCCCGGCCTCTGATTCCCTGCCACTGATTCCCCGCCCCTGATTCCCCACCTCTGATTCCCCATATCTGATTCCCCGCCTCTGTTTCCCTGCCTCTGATTCGCCGCCTCTGATACCCCACCTCTGATTCCCCATCTCTAATTCATCACATCTGATTCCCCACCTCTGCTACCCCATCTCTGATTCACTGCCTCTGATTCGGCACCTCTGATTCCCCGCCTCTGATTACCCGCCTCTGATTCCCCGCCTCTGATTCCCTGCCACTGATTCCCCGCCCCTTATTCCCCACCTCTGATTACCCATATCTGATTCCACGCCGCTTTTTCCCTGCCTCTGATTCCCCGCCTCTGATTCCCCATATCTGATGCCACGCCTCTTATTCCCCAACTCTGATTCCCCGCCTCTGATTCCCCGCGTCTGATTCCCTGCCTCTGATTGCCCGCCTCTGATTCCCCATCTCTGATTCACCACCTCTGATTCCCCACCTCTGAGTCCCCATATCTGACTCCCCGCCTCTGTTTCCCCGCCTCTGATTCCCCGCGTCTGATTCCCCATCTCTGATTCCCTGCCTCTGATTCCCCATCTCTGATTCCCCGCCTCTGATTCCCCGCGTCTGATTCGCTGCATCTGAGTCCCTTCCTCTGATTCCCCATCTCTGATTCACAACCTCTGATTCCCCATCTCTGATTCCTGGCATCTGATTCCCCACCTCTGATTCCCGGCTCTGATTCATGGCTTCTGATGCCCGGCCTCTGATTCCCCGCCTCTGATTCCCTGCCTCTGGTTCTCCGCCTCTTATTCCCCACCTCTGATTCCCCATACTGATTCCCCACCTCTGTTTCCCCGCCTCTGATTCCCCGCCTCTGATTCCCCATCTCTGATTTACAATCTCTGAATCCCCGCGTTTGATTCACCACCGCTGATTCCCCGCCTCTGATTCCCCATCCCTGATTCCCCACCACTGATTCCCCACCTCTGATTCCCGGCCTCTGATTCCCGGGCTCTGATTCCCGGCCTCTCATTCCCGGCCTCTGATTCCCGGCCTCTGATTCCCCGCCTCTGATTCCCCATCTCTGATTCCCCATCTCTGATTCCGCACATCTGATACCCTGCCTCTGATTCCCCGCCTCTGATTCCCCGCCTCTGATTCCCTGCCTCTGATTCCCAACCTCTGATTCGCCACCTCTGATTCCCCATATCTGATTCCCCGCCTCTGTTTCCCCGCCTATGATTTTCCGCATCTGATTCCCCGCCTCTGTTTACCCATATCTGATTCACCGCCTCTGATTCCCCGCATCTGATTCCCTGCCTCTGATGCCCCACCTCTGATACCCCATCTCTTATCCCCCGCCTCTGATTCCCCGTGTCTGATTCCCTGCCTCTGATTCCCCGCCTCTGATTCCACGCCTCTGATTCCCCAACTCTGATTCCCCGCCTCTGATTCCCCAGCTCTGATTCCCCGCCTCTGATTCCCCAGCTCTGATTCCCTGCCTCTGATTCCCCGCCTGATTCCCCATCACTGATTCACCACCTCTGAATCCCCACCTCTGATTCCCCATATCTGATTCCCCGCCTCCGTTTCCCGCCTCTGATTCCCCGCCTCTGATTCCCCATATCTGATTCCATGCCTCTGATTCCCCAACTCTGATTCCCCGCCTCTGATTCGCCAGCTATGATTCCCCACCTCTGATTCCCCGCGTCTGATTCCCTGCCTCTGATTCCCCGCCTCTGATTCCACATCTCTTATTCACCACTTCTGATTCCCTGCGTCTGATTCCCCGTCTCTGATTCACCATCTCTGATTCCCCATCTCTGATTCCCCAATTCTGATACCCTGCCTCTGATTCCCCAGCTCTGATTCTCGGCCTCTGATTCCCAGCCTCTGATTCCCTGCCACTGATTCCCCGCCCCTGATTCCCCACCTCTGATTCCCCATATCTGATTCCCCGCCTCTGTTTCCCCGCCTCTGCTTTGCCGCCTCTGATACCCCACCTCTGATTCCCCATCTCTAATTCATCACATCTGATTCCCCACCTCTGCTACCCCATCTCTGATTCACTGCCTCTGATTCGGCACCTCTGATTCCACGCCTCTGATTCCCCGCCTCTGATTCCCCGCCTCTGATTCCCTGCCACTGATTCCCCGCCCCTTATTCCCCACCTCTGATTACCCATATCTGATTCCACGCCTCTTATTCCCCAACTCTGATTCCCCGCCTCTGATTCCCCGCGTCTGATTCCCTGCCTCTGATTCCCCGCCTCTGATTCCCCATCTCTGATTCACCAGCTCTGATTCCCCACCTCTGATTCCCCATATCTGACTCCCCGCCTCTGTTTCCCCGCCTCTGATTCCCCGCCTCTGATTCCCCATCTCTGATTCCCTGCCTCTGATTCCCCATCTCTGATTCCCCGCCTCTGATTCCCCGCATCTGATTCGCCGCATCTGAGTCCCTTCCTCTGATTCCCCATCTCTGATTCACCACCTCTGATTCCCCATCTCTGATTCCCAGCCTCTGATTCCCCACCTCTGATTCCCGGCTCTGATTCCTGGCTTCTGATGCCCGGCCTCTGATTCCCCGCCTCTGATTCCCTGCCTCTGATTCTCCGCCTCTTATTCCCCACCTCTGATTCCCCATACTGATTCCCCACCTCTGTTTCCCCGCCTCTGATTCCCCGCCTCTGATTCCCCATCTCTGATTTACAACCTCTGAATCCCCGCGTCTGATTCACCACCGCTGATTCCCCACCTCTGATTCCCCATCCCTGATTCCCGGCCTCTGATTCCCCACCTCTGATTCCCGGCCTCTGATTCCCGGGCTCTGATTCCCGGCCTCTCATTCCCGGCCTCTGATTCCCGGCCTCTGATTCCCCACCTCTGATTCCCCGCCTCTGATTCCCCATCTCTGATTCCCCATCTCTGATTCCGCACATCTGATTCCCCGCCTCTGATTCCCCGCCTCTGATTCCCCGCCTCTGATTCCCCACCTCTGATTCCCCATATCTGATTCCCCACCTATGTTTCCCCGCCTCTGATTAATCGCCTCTGATTCACAACCTCTGATTCCCCACCTCTGATTCCCCATATCTGAATCCCCGCGTCTGTTTCCCTTCCTCTGATTCCCCGCCTCTGTTTCCCCATATCTGATTCCCCGCCTCTGATTCCCCAACTCTGATTCCCCATATCTGATTCCCCGCCTCCGTTTCCCCGCCTCTGATTCCCCGCCTCTGATTCCCCATATCTGATTCCATGCCTCTGATTCCCCAACTCTGATTCCCCGCCTCTGATTCGCCAGCTATGATTCCCCGCCTCTGATTCCCCGCGTCTGATTCCCTGCCTCTGATTCCCCGCCTCTGATTCCCCGCCTCTGATTCCACATCTCTTATTCACCACCTCTGATTCCCTGCGTCTGATTCCCCGTCTCTGATTCACCATCTCTGATTCCCCATCTCTGATTCCCCAATTCTGATACCCTGCCTCTGATTCCCCAGCTCTGATTCTCGGCCTCTGATTCCCGGCCTCTGATTCCCAGCCACTGATTCCCCGCCCCTGATTCCCCACCTCTGATTCCCCATATCTGATTCCCCGCCTCTGTTTCCCCGCCTCTGCTTTGCCGCCTCTGATACCCCACCTCTGATTCCCCATCTCTAATTCATCACATCTGATTCCCCACCTCTGCTACCCCATCTCTGATTCACTGCCTCTGATTCTACACCTCTGATTCCCCGCCTCTGATTCCCCGCCTCTGATTCCCCGCCTCTGATTCCCTGCCACTGATTCCGCGCCCCTTATTCCCCACCTCTGATTACCCATATCTGATTCCACGCCGCTTTTTCCCTGCCTCTGATTCCCCGCTTCTGATTCCCCATATCTGATTCCACGCCTCTTATTCCCCAACTCTGATTCCCCGCCTCTGATTCCCCGCGTCTGATTCCCTGCCTCTGATTCCCCGCCTCTGATTCCCCATCTCTGATTCACCACCTCTGATTCCCCACCTCTGATTCCCCACCTCTGATTCCCCATATCTGACTCCCCGCCTCTGTTTCCCCGCCTCTGATTCCCCGCCTCTGATTCCCCATCACTTATTCCCTGCCTCTGATTCCCCATCTCTGATTCCCCGCCTCTGATTCCCCGCGTCTGATTCCCCGCATCTGAGTCCCTTCCTCTGATTCCCCATCTCTGATTCACCACCTCTGATTCCCCATCTCTGATTCCCGGCCTCTGATTCCCCACCTCTGATTCCCGGCTCTGATTCCTGGCTTCTGATGCCCGGCCTCTGATTCCCCGCCTCTGATTCCCTGCCTCTGATTCTCCGCCTCTTATTCCCCACCTCTGATTCCCCATACTGATTCCCCACCTCTGTTTCCCCGCCTCTGATTCCCCGCCTCTGATTCCCCATCTATGATTTACAACCTCTGAATCCCCGCGTCTGATTCACCAACGCTGATTCACCACCTCTGATTCCCCATCCCTGATTCCCGGCCTCTGATTCCCCACCTCTGATTCCCGGCCTCTGATTGCCGGGCTCTGATTCCCGGCCTCTCATTCCCGGCCTCTGATTCCCGGCCTCTGATTCCCCACCTCTGATTCCCCGCCTCTGATTCCCCATCTCTGATTCCCCATCTCTGATTCCGCACATCTGATTCCCCGCCTCTGATTCCCCGCCTCTGATTCCCCGCCTCTGATTCCCCACCTCTGATTCCCCATATCTGATTCCCCACCTATGTTTCCCCGCCTCTGATTCCCCGCCTCTGATTCACAACCTCTGATTCCCCACCTCTGATTCCCCATATCTGAATCCCCGCGTCTGTTTCCCTTCCTCTGATTCCCCGCCTCTGTTTCCCCAAATCTGATTCCCCGCCTCTGATTCCCCAACTCTGATTCCCCGCCTCAGATTCCCCAGCTCTGATTCACCGCCTCTGATTCCCCGCGTCTGATTCCCTGCCTCTGATTCCCCGCCTCTGATTCCCCATCTCTGATTCGCCGCCTCTGATTCGCCGTGTCTGATTCCCCGCTTCTGATTCACCGCCGCTGATTCCCCGCGTCTGATTCCCTACCTCTGATGCCCCGCCTCTGATTCCCCATCTCTGAATCCCCGTGTCTGATTCCCCGTGTCTGATTCCCCGCCTCTGATTCCCCATCTCTGATTCCCCGCCTCTGATTCCCCGCGTCTGATTCCCCGCATCTGAGTCCCCATCTCTGATTCACAACCTCTGATTCCCCATCTCTGATTCCTGGCCTCTGATTCCCCACCTCTGATTCCCGGCTCTGATTCATGGCTTCTGATGCCCGGCCTCTGATTCCCCGCCTCTGATTCCCTGCCTCTGATTCTCCGCCTCTTATTCCCCACCTCTGATTCCCCATACTGATTCCCCACCTCTGTTTCCCCGCCTCTGATTCCCCGCCTCTGATTCCCCATCTCTGATTTACAATCTCTGAATCCCCGCGTTTGATTCACCACCGCTGATTCCCCGCCTCTGATTCCCCATCCCTGATTCCCCACCTCTGATTCCCCACCTCTGATTCCCCACCTCTGATTCCCGGCCTCTGATTCCCGGGCTCTGATTCCCGGCCTCTCATTCCCGGCCTCTCATTCCCGGCCTCTGATTCCCGGCCTCTGATTCCCCGCCTCTGATTCCCCATCTCTGATTCCCCGCCTCTGATTCCCCGCCTCTGTTTCCCCGCCTGTGATTCCCCATCTCTGTTTCCCCACCTCTGATTCCCCGCCTCTGATTCCCCATATCTGATTCTCCGCCTCTGATTCCCCAACTCTGATTCCCCGCCTCTGATTCCCCATCTCTGATTCCCAGACTCTGATTCCCCACCTCTGATTCCCAGTCGTCTTATTCCCGGCATCTGATTCTCGGCCTCTGATTCCCGGCCTCTGATTCCCTGCCACTGATTCCCCGCCCCTGATTCCCCACCTCTGATGCCCCATATCTGATTCCCCGCCTCTGTTTCCCCGCCTCTGATTCGCCGCCCCTGATACCCCACCTCTGATTCCCCATCTCTAATTCATCACATCTGATTCCACACCTCTGCTACCCCATCTCTGATTCACTGCCTCTGATTCGGCACCTCTGATTCCCCGCCTCTGATTCCCCGCCTCTGATTCCCCGCCTCTGATTCCCTGCCACTGATTCCCCGCCCCTTATTCCCCACCTCTGATTACCCATATCTGATTCCACACCGCTTTTTCCCTGCCTCTGATTCCCCTCCTCTGATTCCCCATATCTGATTCCACGCCTCTTATTCCCCAACTCTGATTCCCCGCCTTTGATTCCCCGCGTCTGATTCCCTGCCTCTGATTCCCCGCCTCTGATTCCCCATCTCTGATTCACCACCTCTGATTCCCCACCTCTGATTCCCCATATCTGACTCCCCGCCTCTGTTTCCCCGCCTCTGATTCCCCGCCTCTGATTCCCCATCTCTGATTCCCTGCCCCTGAATCCCCATCTCTGATTCCCCGCCTCTGATTCCCCGCATCTGATTCCCCGCATCAGAGTCCCTTCCTCTGATTCCCCATCTCTGATTCACCACCTCTGATTCCCCATCTCTGATTCCCGGCCTCTGATTCCCCACCTCTGATTCCCGGCTCTGATTCCTGGCTTCTGATGCCCGGCCTCTGATTCCCCGCCTCTGATTCCCTGCCTCTGATTCTCCGCCTCTTATTCCCCACCTCTGATTCCCCATACTGATTCCCCACCTCTGATTCCCCATACTGATTCCCCACCTCTGTTTCCCCGCCTCTTATTCCCCGCCTCTGATTCCCCATCTCTGATTTACAACCTCTGAATCCCCGCGTCTGATTCTCCACCGCTGATTCCCCGCCTCTGATTCCCCATCCCTGATTCCCGGCCTCTGATTCCCCACCTCTGATTCCCGGCCTCTGATTCCCGGGCTCTGATTCCCGGCCTCTCATTCCCGGCCTCTGATTCCCGGCCTCTGATTCCCCGCCTCTGATTCCCCGCCTCTGATTCCCCATCTCTGATTCCCCATCTCTGATTCCCCACCTCTGATTCCCCATATCTGAATCCCCACCTATGTTTCCCCACCTATGTTTCCCCGCCTCTGATTCCCCGCCTCTGATTCACAACCTCTGATTCCCCACCTCTGATTCCCCATATCTGAATCCCCGCGTCTGTTTCCCTTCCTCTGATTCCCCGCCTCTGTTTCCCCATATCTGATTCCCCGCCTCTGATTCCCCAACTCTGATTCCCCGCCTCTGATTCCCCAGCTCTGATTCCCCGCCTCTGATTCCCCACGTCTGATTCCCTGCCTCTGATTCCCCGCCTCTGATTCCCCGCCTCTGATTCCCCATCTCTGATTCGCCGCCTCTGATTCCCCGTGTCTGATTCCCCGCTTCTGATTCACCGCCTCTGATTCCCCGCGTCTGATTCACTACCTCTGATGCCCCGCCTCTGATTCCCCATCTCTGATTCCCCGTGTCTGATTCCCCGTGTCTGATTCCCCGCCTCTGATTCCCCGCCTCTGATTCCCTGCCTCTGATTCCCCGCCTCTGATTCCCCGCCTCTGTTTCCCCGCCTCTGATTCCCCGCCTCTGATTCCCCATATCTGATTCCCCGCCTCTGATTCCCCAAATCTGATTCCCCGCCTCTGATTCCCCATCTCTGATTCCCGGACTCGGATTCCCCACCTCTGATTCCCAGTCGTCTTATTCCCGGCATCTAATTCTCGGCCTCTGATTCCGGGCCTCTGATTCCCTGCCACTGATTCCCCGCCCCTGATTCCCCACCTCTGATTCCCCATATCTGATTCCCCGCCTCTGTTTCCCTGCCTCTGATTCGCCGCCTCTGATACCCCACCTCTGATTCCCCATCTCTAATTCATCACATCTGATTCCCCACCTCTGCTACCCCATCTCTGATTCACTGCCTCTGATTCGGCACCTCTGATTCCCCGCCTCTGATTACCCGCCTCTGATTCCCCGCCTCTGATTCCCTGCCACTGATTCCCCGCCCCTTATTCCCCACCTCTGATTACCCATATCTGATTCCACGCCGCTTTTTCCCTGCCTCTGATTCCCCGCCTCTGATTCCCCATATCTGATTCCACGCCTCTTATTCCCCAACTCTGATTCCCCGCCTCTGATTCCCCATCTCTGATTCACCACCTCTGATTCCCCACCTCTGATTCCCCATTCTGACTCCCCGCCTCTGTTTCCCCGCCTCTGATTCCCCGCGTCTGATTCCCCATCTCTGATTCTCTGCCTCTGATTCCCCATCTCTGATTCCCCGCCTCTGATTCCCCGCGTCTGATTCGCCGCATCTGAGTCCCTTCCTCTGATTCCCCATCTCTGATTCACAACCTCTGATTCCCCATCTCTGATTCCTGGCCTCTGATTCCCCACCTCTGATTCCCGGCTCTGATTCATGTCTTCTGATGCCCGGCCTCTGATTCCCCGCCTCTGATTCCCTGCCTCTGGTTCTCCGCCTCTTATTCCCCACCTCTGATTCCCCATACTGATTCCCCACCTCTGTTTCCCCGCCTCTGATTCCCCGCCTCTGATTCCCCATCTCTGATTTACAATCTCTGAATCCCCGCGTTTGATTCACCACCGCTGATTCCCCGCCTCTGATTCCCCATCCCTGATTCCCCACCACTGATTCCCCACCTCTGATTCCCGGCCTCTGATTCCCGGGCTCTGATTCCCGGCCTCTCATTCCCGGCCTCTGATTCCCGGCCTCTGATTCCCCGCCTCTGATTCCCCATCTCTGATTCCCCATCTCGGATTCCGCACATCTGATACCCTGCCTCTGATTCCCCGCCTCTGATTCCCCGCCTCTGATTCCCTGCCTCTGATTCCCAACCTCTGATTCGCCACCTCTGATTCCCCATATCTGATTCCCCGCCTCTGTTTCCCCGCCTCTGATTTTCCGCATCTGATTCCCCGCCTCTGTTTACCCATATCTGATTCACCGCCTCTGAATCCCCAACTCTGATTACCCGCCTCTGATACCCCAGCTCTGATTCCCCGCCTCTGATTCCCCGCATCTGATTCCCTGCCTCTGATGCCCCACCTCTGATACCCCATCTCTTATCCCCCGCCTCTGATTCCCCGTGTCTGATTCCCTGCCTCTGATTCCCCGCCTCTGATTCCACGCCTCTGATTCCCCAACTCTGATTCCCCGCCTCTGATTCCCCAGCTCTGATTCCGCGCCTCTGATTCCCCGTGTCTGATTCCCTGCCTCTGATTCCCCGCCTGATTCCCCATCACTGATTCACCACCTCTGAATCCCCACCTCTGATTCCCCATATCTGATTCCCCGCCTCCGTTTCCCCGCCTCTGATTCCCCGACTCTGATTCCCCATATCTGATTCCATGCCTCTGATTCCCCAACTCTGATTCCCCGCCTCTGATTCGCCAGCTATGATTCCCCGCCTCTGATTCCCCGCGTCTGATTCCCTGCCTCTGATTCCCCGCCTCTGATTCCACATCTCTTATTCACCACCACTGATTCCCTGCGTCTGATTCCCCGTCTCTGATTCACCATCTCTGATTCCCCATCTCTGATTCCCCAATTCTGATACCCTGCCTCTGATTCCCCAGCTCTGATTCTCGGCCTCTGATTCCCAGCCTCTGATTCCCTGCCACTGATTCCCCGCCCCTGATTCCCCACCTCTGATTCCCCATATCTGATTCCCCGCCTCTGTTTCCCCGCCTCTGCTTTGCCGCCTCTGATACCCCACCTCTGATTCCCCATCTCTAATTCATCACATCTGATTCCCCACCTCTGCTACCCCATCTCTGATTCACTGCCTCTGATTCGGCACCTCTGATTCCACGCCTCTGATTCCCCGCCTCTGATTCCCCGCCTCTGATTCCCTGCCACTGATACCCCGCCCCTTATTCCCCACCTCTGATTACCCATATCTGATTCCACGCCGCTTTTTCCCTTCCTCTGATTCCCCACTTCTGATTCCCCATATCTGATTCCACGCCTCTTATTCCCCAACTCTGATTCCCCGCCTCCGATTCCCCGCGTCTGATTCCCTGCCTGTGATTCCCCGCCTCTGATTCCCCATCTCTGATTCACCAGCTCTGATTCCCCACCTCTGATTCCCCATATCTGACTCCCCGCCTCTGTTTCCCCGCCTCTGATTCCCCGCCTCTGATTTCCCATCTCTGATTCCCTGCCTCTGATTCCCCATCTCTGATTCCCCGCCTCTGATTCCCCGCGTGTGATTCCCCGCATCTGAGTCCCTTCCTCTGATTCCCCATCTCTGATTCACCACCTCTGATTCCCCATCTCTGATTCCCGGCCTCTGATTCCCCACCTCTGATTCCCGGCTCTGATTCCTGGCTTCTGATGCCCGGCCTCTGATTCCCCGCCTCTGATTCCCTGCCTCTGATTCTCCGCCTCTTATTCCCCACCTCTGATTCCCCATACTGATTCCCCACCTCTGTTTCCCCGCCTCTGATTCCCCGCCTCTGATTCCCCATCTCTGATTTACAACCTCTGAATCCCCGCGTCTGATTCACCACCGCTGATTCCCCACCTCTGATTCCCCATCCCTGATTCCCGGCCTCTGATTCCCCACCTCTGATTCCCGGCCTCTGATTCCCGGGCTCTGATTCCCGGCCTCTCATTCCCGGCCTCTGATTCCCGGCCTCTGATTCCCCACCTCTGATTCCCCGCCTCTGATTCCCCATCTCTGATTCCCCATCTCTGATTCCGCACATCTGATTCCCCGCCTCTGATTCCCCGCCTCTGATTCCCCGCCTCTGATTCCCCACCTCTGATTCCCCATATCTGATTCCCCACCTATGTTTCCCCGCCTCTGATTCATCGCCTCTGATTCCCTGCCACTGATTCCGCGCCCCTTATTCCCCACCTCTGATTACCCATATCTGATTCCACGCCGCTTTTTCCCTGCCTCTGATTCCCCGCTTCTGATTCCCCATATCTGATTCCACGCCTCTTATTCCCCAACTCTGATTCCCCGCCTCTGATTCCCCGCGTCTGATTCCCTGCCTCTGATTCCCCGCCTCTGATTCCCCATCTCTGATTCACCACCTCTGATTCCCCACCTCTGATTCCCCACCTCTGATTCCCCATATCTGACTCCCCGCCTCTGTTTCCCCGCCTCTGATTCCCCGCCTCTGATTCCCCATCTCTTATTCCCTGCCTCTGATTCCCCATCTCTGATTCCCCGCCTCTGATTCCCCGCGTCTGATTCCCCGCATCTGAGTCCCTTCCTCTGATTCCCCATCTCTGATTCACCACCTCTGATTCCCCATCTCTGATTCCCGGCCTCTGATTCCCCACCTCTGATTCCCGGCTCTGATTCCTGGCTTCTGATGCCCGGCCTCTGATTCCCCGCCTCTGATTCCCTGCCTCTGATTCTCCGCCTCTTATTCCCCACCTCTGATTCCCCATACTGATTCCCCACCTCTGTTTCCCCGCCTCTGATTCCCCGCCTCTGATTCCCCATCTATGATTTACAACCTCTGAATCCCCGCGTCTGATTCACCAACGCTGATTCACCACCTCTGATTCCCCATCCCTGATTCCCGGCCTCTGATTCCCCACCTCTGATTCCCGGCCTCTGATTGCCGGGCTCTGATTCCCGGCCTCTCATTCCCGGCCTCTGATTCCCGGCCTCTGATTCCCCACCTCTGATTCCCCGCCTCTGATTCCCCATCTCTGATTCCCCATCTCTGATTCCGCACATCTGATTCCCCGCCTCTGATTCCCCGCCTCTGATTCCCCGCCTCTGATTCCCCACCTCTGATTCCCCATATCTGATTCCCCACCTATGTTTCCCCGCCTCTGATTCCCCGCCTCTGATTCACAACCTCTGATTCCCCACCTCTGATTCCCCATATCTGAATCCCCGCGTCTGTTTCTCTTCCTCTGATTCCCCGCCTCTGTTTCCCCAAATCTGATTCCCCGCCTCTGATTCCCCAACTCTGATTCCCCGCCTCAGATTCCCCAGCTCTGATTCACCGCCTCTGATTCCCCGCGTCTGATTCCCTGCCTCTGATTCCCCGCCTCTGATTCCCCATCTCTGATTCGCCGCCTCTGATTCGCTGTGTCTGATTCCCCGCTTCTGATTCACCGCCGCTGATTCCCCGCGTCTGATTCCCTACCTCTGATGCCCCGCCTCTGATTCCCCATCTCTGAATCCCCGTGTCTGATTCCCCGTGTCTGATTCCCCGCCTCTGATTCCCCATCTCTGATTCCCCGCCTCTGATTCCCCGCGTCTGATTCCCCGCATCTGAGTCTCCATCTCTGATTCACAACCTCTGATTCCCCATCTCTGATTCCTGGCCTCTGATTCCCCACCTCTGATTCCCGGCTCTGATTCATGGCTTCTGATGCCCGGCCTCTGATTCCCCGCCTCTGATTCCCTGCCTCTGATTCTCCGCCTCTTATTCCCCACCTCTGATTCCCCATACTGATTCCCCACCTCTGTTTCCCCGCCTCTGATTCCCCGCCTCTGATTCCCCATCTCTGATTTACAATCTCTGAATCCCCGCGTTTGATTCACCACCGCTGATTCCCCGCCTCTGATTCCCCATCCCTGATTCCCCACCTCTGATTCCCCACCTCTGATTCCCCACCTCTGATTCCCGGCCTCTGATTCCCGGGCTCTGATTCCCGGCCTCTCATTCCCGGCCTCTCATTCCCGGCCTCTGATTCCCGGCCTCTGATTCCCCGCCTCTGATTCCCCATCTCTGATTCCCCGCCTCTGTTTCCCCGCCTGTGATTCCCCATCTCTGTTTCCCCACCTCTGATTCCCCGCCTCTGATTCCCCATATCTGATTCTCCGCCTCTGATTCCCCAACTCTGATTCCCCGCCTCTGATTCCCCATCTCTGATTCCCAGACTCTGATTCCCCACCTCTGATTCCCAGTCGTCTTATTCCCGGCATCTGATTCTCGGCCTCTGATTCCCGGCCTCTGATTCCCTGCCACTGATTCCCCGCCCCTGATTCCCCACCTCTGATGCCCCATATCTGATTCCCCGCCTCTGTTTCCCCGCCTCTGATTCGCCGCCCCTGATACCCCACCTCTGATTCCCCATCTCTAATTCATCACATCTGATTCCACACCTCTGCTACCCCATCTCTGATTCACTGCCTCTGATTCGGCACCTCTGATTCCCCGCCTCTGATTCCCCGCCTCTGATTCCCCGCCTCTGATTCCCTGCCACTGATTCCCCGCCCCTTATTCCCCACCTCTGATTACCCATATCTGATTCCACACCGCTTTTTCCCTGCCTCTGATTCCCCTCCTCTCATTCCCCATATCTGATTCCACGCCTCTTATTCCCCAACTCTGATTCCCCGCCTTTGATTCCCCGCGTCTGATTCCCTGCCTCTGATTCCCCGCCTCTGATTCCCCATCTCTGATTCACCACCTCTGATTCCCCACCTCTGATTCCCCATATCTGACTCCCCGCCTCTGTTTCCCCGCCTCTGATTCCCCGCCTCTGATTCCCCACCTCTGATTCCCGGCTCTGATTCATGTCTTCTGATGCCCGGCCTCTGATTCCCCGCCTCTGATTCCCTGCCTCTGGTTCTCCGCCTCTTATTCCCCACCTCTGATTCCCCATACTGATTCCCCACCTCTGTTTCCCCGCCTCTGATTCCCCGCCTCTGATTCCCCATCTCTGATTTACAATCTCTGAATCCCCGCGTTTGATTCACCACCGCTGATTCCCCGCCTCTGATTCCCCATCCCTGATTCCCCACCACTGATTCCCCACCTCTGATTCCCGGCCTCTGATTCCCGGGCTCTGATTCCCGGCCTCTCATTCCCGGCCTCTGATTCCCGGCCTCTGATTCCCCGCCTCTGATTCCCCATCTCTGATTCCCCATCTCGGATTCCGCACATCTGATACCCTGCCTCTGATTCCCCGCCTCTGATTCCCCGCCTCTGATTCCCTGCCTCTGATTCCCAACCTCTGATTCGCCACCTCTGATTCCCCATATCTGATTCCCCGCCTCTGTTTCCCCGCCTCTGATTTTCCGCATCTGATTCCCCGCCTCTGTTTACCCATATCTGATTCACCGCCTCTGAATCCCCAACTCTGATTACCCGCCTCTGATACCCCAGCTCTGATTCCCCGCCTCTGATTCCCCGCATCTGATTCCCTGCCTCTGATGCCCCACCTCTGATACCCCATCTCTTATCCCCCGCCTCTGATTCCCCGTGTCTGATTCCCTGCCTCTGATTCCCCGCCTCTGATTCCACGCCTCTGATTCCCCAACTCTGATTCCCCGCCTCTGATTCCCCAGCTCTGATTCCGCGCCTCTGATTCCCCGTGTCTGATTCCCTGCCTCTGATTCCCCGCCTGATTCCCCATCACTGATTCACCACCTCTGAATCCCCACCTCTGATTCCCCATATCTGATTCCCCGCCTCCGTTTCCCCGCCTCTGATTCCCCGCCTCTGATTCCCCATATCTGATTCCATGCCTCTGATTCCCCAACTCTGATTCCCCGCCTCTGATTCGCCAGCTATGATTCCCCGCCTCTGATTCCCCGCGTCTGATTCCCTGCCTCTGATTCCCCGCCTCTGATTCCACATCTCTTATTCACCACCTCTGATTCCCTGCGTCTGATTCCCCGTCTCTGATTCACCATCTCTGATTCCCCATCTCTGATTCCCCAATTCTGATACCCTGCCTCTGATTCCCCAGCTCTGATTCTCGGCCTCTGATTCCCAGCCTCTGATTCCCTGCCACTGATTCCCCGCCCCTGATTCCCCACCTCTGATTCCCCATATCTGATTCCCCGCCTCTGTTTCCCCGCCTCTGCTTTGCCGCCTCTGATACCCCACCTCTGATTCCCCATCTCTAATTCATCACATCTGATTCCCCACCTCTGCTACCCCATCTCTGATTCACTGCCTCTGATTCGGCACCTCTAATTCCACGCCTCTGATTCCCCGCCTCTGATTCCCCGCCTCTGATTCCCTGCCACTGATACCCCGCCCCTTATTCCCCACCTCTGATTACCCATATCTGATTCCACGCCGCTTTTTCCCTTCCTCTGATTCCCCACTTCTGATTCCCCATATCTGATTCCACGCCTCTTATTCCCCAACTCTGATTCCCCGCCTCCGATTCCCCGCGTCTGATTCCCTGCCTGTGATTCCCCGCCTCTGATTCCCCATCTCTGATTCACCAGCTCTGATTCCCCACCTCTGATTCCCCATATCTGACTCCCCGCCTCTGTTTCCCCGCCTCTGATTCCCCGCCTCTGATTCCCCATCTCTGATTCCCTGCCTCTGATTCCCCATCTCTGATTCCCCGCCTCTGATTCCCCGCGTGTGATTCCCCGCATCTGAGTCCCTTCCTCTGATTCCCCATCTCTGATTCACCACCTCTGATTCCCCATCTCTGATTCCCGGCCTCTGATTCCCCACCTCTGATTCCCGGCTCTGATTCCTGGCTTCTGATGCCCGGCCTCTGATTCCCCGCCTCTGATTCCCTGCCTCTGATTCTCCGCCTCTTATTCCCCACCTCTGATTCCCCATACTGATTCCCCACCTCTGTTTCCCCGCCTCTGATTCCCCGCCTCTGATTCCCCATCTCTGATTTACAACCTCTGAATCCCCGCGTCTGATTCACCACCGCTGATTCCCCACCTCTGATTCCCCATCCCTGATTCCCGGCCTCTGATTCCCCACCTCTGATTCCCGGCCTCTGATTCCCGGGCTCTGATTCCCGGCCTCTCATTCCCGGCCTCTGATTCCCGGCCTCTGATTCCCCACCTCTGATTCCCCGCCTCTGATTCCCCATCTCTGATTCCCCATCTCTGATTCCGCACATCTGATTCCCCGCCTCTGATTCCCCGCCTCTGATTCCCCGCCTCTGATTCCCCACCTCTGATTCCCCATATCTGATTCCCCACCTATGTTTCCCCGCCTCTGATTCATCGCCTCTGATTCCCTGCCACTGATTCCGCGCCCCTTATTCCCCACCTCTGATTACCCATATCTGATTCCACGCCGCTTTTTCCCTGCCTCTGATTCCCCGCTTCTGATTCCCCATATCTGATTCCACGCCTCTTATTCCCCAACTCTGATTCCCCGCCTCTGATTCCCCGCGTCTGATTCCCTGCCTCTGATTCCCCGCCTCTGATTCCCCATCTCTGATTCACCACCTCTGATTCCCCACCTCTGATTCCCCACCTCTGATTCCCCATATCTGACTCCCCGCCTCTGTTTCCCCGCCTCTGATTCCCCGCCTCTGATTCCCCATCTCTTATTCCCTGCCTCTGATTCCCCATCTCTGATTCCCCGCCTCTGATTCCCCGCGTCTGATTCCCCGCATCTGAGTCCCTTCCTCTGATTCCCCATCTCTGATTCACCACCTCTGATTCCCCATCTCTGATTCCCGGCCTCTGATTCCCCACCTCTGATTCCCGGCTCTGATTCCTGGCTTCTGATGCCCGGCCTCTGATTCCCCGCCTCTGATTCCCTGCCTCTGATTCTCCGCCTCTTATTCCCCACCTCTGATTCCCCATACTGATTCCCCACCTCTGTTTCCCCGCCTCTGATTCCCCGCCTCTGATTCCCCATCTATGATTTACAACCTCTGAATCCCCGCGTCTGATTCACCAACGCTGATTCACCACCTCTGATTCCCCATCCCTGATTCCCGGCCTCTGATTCCCCACCTCTGATTCCCGGCCTCTGATTGCCGGGCTCTGATTCCCGGCCTCTCATTCCCGGCCTCTGATTCCCGGCCTCTGATTCCCCACCTCTGATTCCCCGCCTCTGATTCCCCATCTCTGATTCCCCATCTCTGATTCCGCACATCTGATTCCCCGCCTCTGATTCCCCGCCTCTGATTCCCCGCCTCTGATTCCCCACCTCTGATTCCCCATATCTGATTCCCCACCTATGTTTCCCCGCCTCTGATTCCCCGCCTCTGATTCACAACCTCTGATTCCCCACCTCTGATTCCCCATATCTGAATCCCCGCGTCTGTTTCCCTTCCTCTGATTCCCCGCCTCTGTTTCCCCAAATCTGATTCCCCGCCTCTGATTCCCCAACTCTGATTCCCCGCCTCAGATTCCCCAGCTCTGATTCACCGCCTCTGATTCCCCGCGTCTGATTCCCTGCCTCTGATTCCCCGCCTCTGATTCCCCATCTCTGATTCGCCGCCTCTGATTCGCCGTGTCTGATTCCCCGCTTCTGATTCACCGCCGCTGATTCCCCGCGTCTGATTCCCTACCTCTGATGCCCCGCCTCTGATTCCCCATCTCTGAATCCCCGTGTCTGATTCCCCGTGTCTGATTCCCCGCCTCTGATTCCCCATCTCTGATTCCCCGCCTCTGATTCCCCGCGTCTGATTCCCCGCATCTGAGTCCCCATCTCTGATTCACAACCTCTGATTCCCCATCTCTGATTCCTGGCCTCTGATTCCCCACCTCTGATTCCCGGCTCTGATTCATGGCTTCTGATGCCCGGCCTCTGATTCCCCGCCTCTGATTCCCTGCCTCTGATTCTCCGCCTCTTATTCCCCACCTCTGATTCCCCATACTGATTCCCCACCTCTGTTTCCCCGCCTCTGATTCCCCGCCTCTGATTCCCCATCTCTGATTTACAATCTCTGAATCCCCGCGTTTGATTCACCACCGCTGATTCCCCGCCTCTGATTCCCCATCCCTGATTCCCCACCTCTGATTCCCCACCTCTGATTCCCCACCTCTGATTCCCGGCCTCTGATTCCCGGGCTCTGATTCCCGGCCTCTCATTCCCGGCCTCTCATTCCCGGCCTCTGATTCCCGGCCTCTGATTCCCCGCCTCTGATTCCCCATCTCTGATTCCCCGCCTCTGATTCCCCGCCTCTGTTTCCCCGCCTGTGATTCCCCATCTCTGTTTCCCCACCTCTGATTCCCCGCCTCTGATTCCCCATATCTGATTCTCCGCCTCTGATTCCCCAACTCTGATTCCCCGCCTCTGATTCCCCATCTCTGATTCCCAGACTCTGATTCCCCACCTCTGATTCCCAGTCGTCTTATTCCCGGCATCTGATTCTCGGCCTCTGATTCCCGGCCTCTGATTCCCTGCCACTGATTCCCCGCCCCTGATTCCCCACCTCTGATGCCCCATATCTGATTCCCCGCCTCTGTTTCCCCGCCTCTGATTCGCCGCCCCTGATACCCCACCTCTGATTCCCCATCTCTAATTCATCACATCTGATTCCACACCTCTGCTACCCCATCTCTGATTCACTGCCTCTGATTCGGCACCTCTGATTCCCCGCCTCTGATTCCCCGCCTCTGATTCCCCGCCTCTGATTCCCTGCCACTGATTCCCCGCCCCTTATTCCCCACCTCTGATTTCCCATATCTGATTCCACACCGCTTTTTCCCTGCCTCTGATTCCCCTCCTCTGATTCCCCATATCTGATTCCACGCCTCTTATTCCCCAACTCTGATTCCCCGCCTTTGATTCCCCGCGTCTGATTCCCTGCCTCTGATTCCCCGCCTCTGATTCCCCATCTCTGATTCACCACCTCTGATTCCCCACCTCTGATTCCCCATATCTGACTCCCCGCCTCTGTTTCCCCGCCTTTGATTCCCCGCCTCTGATTCCCCATCTCTGATTCCCTGCCCCTGAATCCCCATCTCTGATTCCCCGCCTCTGATTCCCCGCATCTGATTCCCCGCATCAGAGTCCCTTCCTCTGATTCCCCATCTCTGATTCACCACCTCTGATTCCCCATCTCTGATTCCCGGCCTCTGATTCCCCACCTCTGATTCCCGGCTCTGATTCCTGGCTTCTGATGCCCGGCCTCTGATTCCCCGCCTCTGATTCCCTGCCTCTGATTCTCCGCCTCTTATTCCCCACCTCTGATTCCCCATACTGATTCCCCACCTCTGATACCCCATACTGATTCCCCACCTCTGTTTCCCCGCCTCTTATTCCCCGCCTCTGATTCCCCATCTCTGATTTACAACCTCTGAATCCCCGCGTCTGATTCTCCACCGCTGATTCCCCGCCTCTGATTCCCCATCCCTGATTCCCGGCCTCTGATTCCCCACCTCTGATTCCCGGCCTCTGATTCCCGGGCTCTGATTCCCGGCCTCTCATTCCCGGCCTCTGATTCCCGGCCTCTGATTCCACGCCTCTGATTCCCCGCCTCTGATTCCCCATCTCTGATTCCCCATCTCTGATTCCCCACCTCTGATTCCCCATATCTGAATCCCCACCTATGTTTCCCCACCTATGTTTCCCCGCCTCTGATTCCCCGCCTCTGATTCACAACCTCTGATTCCCCACCTCTGATTCCCCATATCTGAATCCCCGCGTCTGTTTCCCTTCCTCTGATTCCCCGCCTCTGTTTCCCCATATCTGATTCCCCGCCTCTGATTCCCCAACTCTGATTCCCCGCCTCTGATTCCCCAGCTCTGATTCCCCGCCTCTGATTCCCCACGTCTGATTCCCTGCCTCTGATTCCCCGCCTCTGATTCCCCGCCTCTGATTCCCCATCTCTGATTCGCCGCCTCTGATTCCCCGTGTCTGATTCCCCGCTTCTGATTCACCGCCTCTGATTCCCCGCGTCTGATTCACTACCTCTGATGCCCCGCCTCTGATTCCCCATCTCTGATTCCCCGTGTCTGATTCCCCGTGTCTGATTCCCCGCCTCTGATTCCCCGCCTCTGATTCCCTGCCTCTGATTCCCCGACTCTGATTCCCCGCCTCTGTTTCCCCGCCTCTGATTCCCCGCCTCTGATTCCCCATATCTGATTCCCCGCCTCTGATTCCCCAACTCTGATTCCCCGCCTCTGATTCCCCATCTCTGATTCCCGGACTCTGATACCCCACCTCTGATTCCCAGTCGTCTTATTCCCGGCATCTAATTCTCGGCCTCTGATTCCGGGCCTCTGATTCCCTGCCACTGATTCCCCGCCCCTGATTCCCCACCTCTGATTCCCCATATCTGATTCCCCGCCTCTGTTTCCCTGCCTCTGATTCGCCGCCTCTGATACCCCACCTCTGATTCCCCATCTCTAATTCATCACATCTGATTCCCCACCTCTGCTACCCCATCTCTGATTCACTGCCTCTGATTCGGCACCTCTGATTCCCCGCCTCTGATTACCCGCCTCTGATTCCCCGCCTCTGATTCCCTGCCACTGATTCCCCGCCCCTTATTCCCCACCTCTGATTACCCATATCTGATTCCACGCCGCTTTTTCCCTGCCTCTGATTCCCCGCCTCTGATTCCCCATATCTGATTCCACGCCTCTTATTCCCCAACTCTGATTCCCCGCCTCTGATTCCCCATCTCTGATTCACCACCTCTGATTCCCCACATCTGATTCCCCATTCTGACTCCCCGCCTCTGTTTCCCCGCCTCTGATTCCCCGCGTCTGATTCCCCATCTCTGATTCTCTGCCTCTGATTCCCCATCTCTGATTCCCCGCCTCTGATTCCCCGCGTCTGATTCGCCGCATCTGAGTCCCTTCCTCTGATTCCCCATCTCTGATTCACAACCTCTGATTCCCCATCTCTGATTCCTGGCCTCTGATTCCCCACCTCTGATTCCCGGCTCTGATTCATGTCTTCTGATGCCCGGCCTCTGATTCCCCGCCTCTGATTCCCTGCCTCTGGTTCTCCGCCTCTTATTCCCCACCTCTGATTCCCCATACTGATTCCCCACCTCTGTTTCCCCGCCTCTGATTCCCCGCCTCTGATTCCCCATCTCTGATTTACAATCTCTGAATCCCCGCGTTTGATTCACCACCGCTGATTCCCCGCCTCTGATTCCCCATCCCTGATTCCCCACCACTGATTCCCCACCTCTGATTCCCGGCCTCTGATTCCCGGGCTCTGATTCCCGGCCTCTCATTCCCGGCCTCTGATTCCCGGCCTCTGATTCCCCGCCTCTGATTCCCCATCTCTGATTCCCCATCTCGGATTCCGCACATCTGATACCCTGCCTCTGATTCCCCGCCTCTGATTCCCCGCCTCTGATTCCCTGCCTCTGATTCCCAACCTCTGATTCGCCACCTCTGATTCCCCATATCTGATTCCCCGCCTCTGTTTCCCCGCCTCTGATTTTCCGCATCTGATTCCCCGCCTCTGTTTACCCATATCTGATTCACCGCCTCTGAATCCCCAACTCTGATTACCCGCCTCTGATACCCCAGCTCTGATTCCCCGCCTCTGATTCCCCGCATCTGATTCCCTGCCTCTGATGCCCCACCTCTGATACCCCATCTCTTATCCCCCGCCTCTGATTCCCCGTGTCTGATTCCCTGCCTCTGATTCCCCGCCTCTGATTCCACGCCTCTGATTCCCCAACTCTGATTCCCCGCCTCTGATTCCCCAGCTCTGATTCCGCGCCTCTGATTCCCCGTGTCTGATTCCCTGCCTCTGATTCCCCGCCTGATTCCCCATCACTGATTCACCACCTCTGAATCCCCACCTCTGATTCCCCATATCTGATTCCCCGCCTCCGTTTCCCCGCCTCTGATTCCCCGCCTCTGATTCCCCATATCTGATTCCATGCCTCTGATTCCCCAACTCTGATTCCCCGCCTCTGATTCGCCAGCTATGATTCCCCGCCTCTGATTCCCCGCGTCTGATTCCCTGCCTCTGATTCCCCGCCTCTGATTCCACATCTCTTATTCACCACCTCTGATTCCCTGCGTCTGATTCCCCGTCTCTGATTCACCATCTCTGATTCCCCATCTCTGATTCCCCAATTCTGATACCCTGCCTCTGATTCCCCAGCTCTGATTCTCGGCCTCTGATTCCCAGCCTCTGATTCCCTGCCACTGATTCCCCGCCCCTGATTCCCCACCTCTGATTCCCCATATCTGATTCCCCGCCTCTGTTTCCCCGCCTCTGCTTTGCCGCCTCTGATACCCCACCTCTGATTCCCCATCTCTAATTCATCACATCTGATTCCCCACCTCTGCTACCCCATCTCTGATTCACTGCCTCTGATTCGGCACCTCTAATTCCACGCCTCTGATTCCCCGCCTCTGATTCCCCGCCTCTGATTCCCTGCCACTGATACCCCGCCCCTTATTCCCCACCTCTGATTACCCATATCTGATTCCACGCCGCTTTTTCCCTTCCTCTGATTCCCCACTTCTGATTCCCCATATCTGATTCCACGCCTCTTATTCCCCAACTCTGATTCCCCGCCTCCGATTCCCCGCGTCTGATTCCCTGCCTGTGATTCCCCGCCTCTGATTCCCCATCTCTGATTCACCAGCTCTGATTCCCCACCTCTGATTCCCCATATCTGACTCCCCGCCTCTGTTTCCCCGCCTCTGATTCCCCGCCTCTGATTCCCCATCTCTGATTCCCTGCCTCTGATTCCCCATCTCTGATTCCCCGCCTCTGATTCCCCGCGTGTGATTCCCCGCATCTGAGTCCCTTCCTCTGATTCCCCATCTCTGATTCACCACCTCTGATTCCCCATCTCTGATTCCCGGCCTCTGATTCCCCACCTCTGATTCCCGGCTCTGATTCCTGGCTTCTGATGCCCGGCCTCTGATTCCCCGCCTCTGATTCCCTGCCTCTGATTCTCCGCCTCTTATTCCCCACCTCTGATTCCCCATACTGATTCCCCACCTCTGTTTCCCCGCCTCTGATTCCCCGCCTCTGATTCCCCATCTCTGATTTACAACCTCTGAATCCCCGCGTCTGATTCACCACCGCTGATTCCCCACCTCTGATTCCCCATCCCTGATTCCCGGCCTCTGATTCCCCACCTCTGATTCCCGGCCTCTGATTCCCGGGCTCTGATTCCCGGCCTCTCATTCCCGGCCTCTGATTCCCGGCCTCTGATTCCCCACCTCTGATTCCCCGCCTCTGATTCCCCATCTCTGATTCCCCATCTCTGATTCCGCACATCTGATTCCCCGCCTCTGATTCCCCGCCTCTGATTCCCCGCCTCTGATTCCCCACCTCTGATTCCCCATATCTGATTCCCCACCTATGTTTCCCCGCCTCTGATTCATCGCCTCTGATTCCCTGCCACTGATTCCGCGCCCCTTATTCCCCACCTCTGATTACCCATATCTGATTCCACGCCGCTTTTTCCCTGCCTCTGATTCCCCGCTTCTGATTCCCCATATCTGATTCCACGCCTCTTATTCCCCAACTCTGATTCCCCGCCTCTGATTCCCCGCGTCTGATTCCCTGCCTCTGATTCCCCGCCTCTGATTCCCCATCTCTGATTCACCACCTCTGATTCCCCACCTCTGATTCCCCACCTCTGATTCCCCATATCTGACTCCCCGCCTCTGTTTCCCCGCCTCTGATTCCCCGCCTCTGATTCCCCATCTCTTATTCCCTGCCTCTGATTCCCCATCTCTGATTCCCCGCCTCTGATTCCCCGCGTCTGATTCCCCGCATCTGAGTCCCTTCCTCTGATTCCCCATCTCTGATTCACCACCTCTGATTCCCCATCTCTGATTCCCGGCCTCTGATTCCCCACCTCTGATTCCCGGCTCTGATTCCTGGCTTCTGATGCCCGGCCTCTGATTCCCCGCCTCTGATTCCCTGCCTCTGATTCTCCGCCTCTTATTCCCCACCTCTGATTCCCCATACTGATTCCCCACCTCTGTTTCCCCGCCTCTGATTCCCCGCCTCTGATTCCCCATCTATGATTTACAACCTCTGAATCCCCGCGTCTGATTCACCAACGCTGATTCACCACCTCTGATTCCCCATCCCTGATTCCCGGCCTCTGATTCCCCACCTCTGATTCCCGGCCTCTGATTGCCGGGCTCTGATTCCCGGCCTCTCATTCCCGGCCTCTGATTCCCGGCCTCTGATTCCCCACCTCTGATTCCCCGCCTCTGATTCCCCATCTCTGATTCCCCATCTCTGATTCCGCACATCTGATTCCCCGCCTCTGATTCCCCGCCTCTGATTCCCCGCCTCTGATTCCCCACCTCTGATTCCCCATATCTGATTCCCCACCTATGTTTCCCCGCCTCTGATTCCCCGCCTCTGATTCACAACCTCTGATTCCCCACCTCTGATTCCCCATATCTGAATCCCCGCGTCTGTTTCCCTTCCTCTGATTCCCCGCCTCTGTTTCCCCAAATCTGATTCCCCGCCTCTGATTCCCCAACTCTGATTCCCCGCCTCAGATTCCCCAGCTCTGATTCACCGCCTCTGATTCCCCGCGTCTGATTCCCTGCCTCTGATTCCCCGCCTCTGATTCCCCATCTCTGATTCGCCGCCTCTGATTCGCCGTGTCTGATTCCCCGCTTCTGATTCACCGCCGCTGATTCCCCGCGTCTGATTCCCTACCTCTGATGCCCCGCCTCTGATTCCCCATCTCTGAATCCCCGTGTCTGATTCCCCGTGTCTGATTCCCCGCCTCTGATTCCCCATCTCTGATTCCCCGCCTCTGATTCCCCGCGTCTGATTCCCCGCATCTGAGTCCCCATCTCTGATTCACAACCTCTGATTCCCCATCTCTGATTCCTGGCCTCTGATTCCCCACCTCTGATTCCCGGCTCTGATTCATGGCTTCTGATGCCCGGCCTCTGATTCCCCGCCTCTGATTCCCTGCCTCTGATTCTCCGCCTCTTATTCCCCACCTCTGATTCCCCATACTGATTCCCCACCTCTGTTTCCCCGCCTCTGATTCCCCGCCTCTGATTCCCCATCTCTGATTTACAATCTCTGAATCCCCGCGTTTGATTCACCACCGCTGATTCCCCGCCTCTGATTCCCCATCCCTGATTCCCCACCTCTGATTCCCCACCTCTGATTCCCCACCTCTGATTCCCGGCCTCTGATTCCCGGGCTCTGATTCCCGGCCTCTCATTCCCGGCCTCTCATTCCCGGCCTCTGATTCCCGGCCTCTGATTCCCCGCCTCTGATTCCCCATCTCTGATTCCCCGCCTCTGATTCCCCGCCTCTGTTTCCCCGCCTGTGATTCCCCATCTCTGTTTCCCCACCTCTGATTCCCCGCCTCTGATTCCCCATATCTGATTCTCCGCCTCTGATTCCCCAACTCTGATTCCCCGCCTCTGATTCCCCATCTCTGATTCCCAGACTCTGATTCCCCACCTCTGATTCCCAGTCGTCTTATTCCCGGCATCTGATTCTCGGCCTCTGATTCCCGGCCTCTGATTCCCTGCCACTGATTCCCCGCCCCTGATTCCCCACCTCTGATGCCCCATATCTGATTCCCCGCCTCTGTTTCCCCGCCTCTGATTCGCCGCCCCTGATACCCCACCTCTGATTCCCCATCTCTAATTCATCACATCTGATTCCACACCTCTGCTACCCCATCTCTGATTCACTGCCTCTGATTCGGCACCTCTGATTCCCCGCCTCTGATTCCCCGCCTCTGATTCCCCGCCTCTGATTCCCTGCCACTGATTCCCCGCCCCTTATTCCCCACCTCTGATTTCCCATATCTGATTCCACACCGCTTTTTCCCTGCCTCTGATTCCCCTCCTCTGATTCCCCATATCTGATTCCACGCCTCTTATTCCCCAACTCTGATTCCCCGCCTTTGATTCCCCGCGTCTGATTCCCTGCCTCTGATTCCCCGCCTCTGATTCCCCATCTCTGATTCACCACCTCTGATTCCCCACCTCTGATTCCCCATATCTGACTCCCCGCCTCTGTTTCCCCGCCTTTGATTCCCCGCCTCTGATTCCCCATCTCTGATTCCCTGCCCCTGAATCCCCATCTCTGATTCCCCGCCTCTGATTCCCCGCATCTGATTCCCCGCATCAGAGTCCCTTCCTCTGATTCCCCATCTCTGATTCACCACCTCTGATTCCCCATCTCTGATTCCCGGCCTCTGATTCCCCACCTCTGATTCCCGGCTCTGATTCCTGGCTTCTGATGCCCGGCCTCTGATTCCCCGCCTCTGATTCCCTGCCTCTGATTCTCCGCCTCTTATTCCCCACCTCTGATTCCCCATACTGATTCCCCACCTCTGATACCCCATACTGATTCCCCACCTCTGTTTCCCCGCCTCTTATTCCCCGCCTCTGATTCCCCATCTCTGATTTACAACCTCTGAATCCCCGCGTCTGATTCTCCACCGCTGATTCCCCGCCTCTGATTCCCCATCCCTGATTCCCGGCCTCTGATTCCCCACCTCTGATTCCCGGCCTCTGATTCCCGGGCTCTGATTCCCGGCCTCTCATTCCCGGCCTCTGATTCCCGGCCTCTGATTCCACGCCTCTGATTCCCCGCCTCTGATTCCCCATCTCTGATTCCCCATCTCTGATTCCCCACCTCTGATTCCCCATATCTGAATCCCCACCTATGTTTCCCCACCTATGTTTCCCCGCCTCTGATTCCCCGCCTCTGATTCACAACCTCTGATTCCCCACCTCTGATTCCCCATATCTGAATCCCCGCGTCTGTTTCCCTTCCTCTGATTCCCCGCCTCTGTTTCCCCATATCTGATTCCCCGCCTCTGATTCCCCAACTCTGATTCCCCGCCTCTGATTCCCCAGCTCTGATTCCCCGCCTCTGATTCCCCACGTCTGATTCCCTGCCTCTGATTCCCCGCCTCTGATTCCCCGCCTCTGATTCCCCATCTCTGATTCGCCGCCTCTGATTCCCCGTGTCTGATTCCCCGCTTCTGATTCACCGCCTCTGATTCCCCGCGTCTGATTCACTACCTCTGATGCCCCGCCTCTGATTCCCCATCTCTGATTCCCCGTGTCTGATTCCCCGTGTCTGATTCCCCGCCTCTGATTCCCCGCCTCTGATTCCCTGCCTCTGATTCCCCGACTCTGATTCCCCGCCTCTGTTTCCCCGCCTCTGATTCCCCGCCTCTGATTCCCCATATCTGATTCCCCGCCTCTGATTCCCCAACTCTGATTCCCCGCCTCTGATTCCCCATCTCTGATTCCCGGACTCTGATACCCCACCTCTGATTCCCAGTCGTCTTATTCCCGGCATCTAATTCTCGGCCTCTGATTCCGGGCCTCTGATTCCCTGCCACTGATTCCCCGCCCCTGATTCCCCACCTCTGATTCCCCATATCTGATTCCCCGCCTCTGTTTCCCTGCCTCTGATTCGCCGCCTCTGATACCCCACCTCTGATTCCCCATCTCTAATTCATCACATCTGATTCCCCACCTCTGCTACCCCATCTCTGATTCACTGCCTCTGATTCGGCACCTCTGATTCCCCGCCTCTGATTACCCGCCTCTGATTCCCCGCCTCTGATTCCCTGCCACTGATTCCCCGCCCCTTATTCCCCACCTCTGATTACCCATATCTGATTCCACGCCGCTTTTTCCCTGCCTCTGATTCCCCGCCTCTGATTCCCCATATCTGATTCCACGCCTCTTATTCCCCAACTCTGATTCCCCGCCTCTGATTCCCCATCTCTGATTCACCACCTCTGATTCCCCACATCTGATTCCCCATTCTGACTCCCCGCCTCTGTTTCCCCGCCTCTGATTCCCCGCGTCTGATTCCCCATCTCTGATTCTCTGCCTCTGATTCCCCATCTCTGATTCCCCGCCTCTGATTCCCCGCGTCTGATTCGCCGCATCTGAGTCCCTTCCTCTGATTCCCCATCTCTGATTCACAACCTCTGATTCCCCATCTCTGATTCCTGGCCTCTGATTCCCCACCTCTGATTCCCGGCTCTGATTCATGTCTTCTGATGCCCGGCCTCTGATTCCCCGCCTCTGATTCCCTGCCTCTGGTTCTCCGCCTCTTATTCCCCACCTCTGATTCCCCATACTGATTCCCCACCTCTGTTTCCCCGCCTCTGATTCCCCGCCTCTGATTCCCCATCTCTGATTTACAATCTCTGAATCCCCGCGTTTGATTCACCACCGCTGATTCCCCGCCTCTGATTCCCCATCCCTGATTCCCCACCACTGATTCCCCACCTCTGATTCCCGGCCTCTGATTCCCGGGCTCTGATTCCCGGCCTCTCATTCCCGGCCTCTGATTCCCGGCCTCTGATTCCCCGCCTCTGATTCCCCATCTCTGATTCCCCATCTCGGATTCCGCACATCTGATACCCTGCCTCTGATTCCCCGCCTCTGATTCCCCGCCTCTGATTCCCTGCCTCTGATTCCCAACCTCTGATTCGCCACCTCTGATTCCCCATATCTGATTCCCCGCCTCTGTTTCCCCGCCTCTGATTTTCCGCATCTGATTCCCCGCCTCTGTTTACCCATATCTGATTCACCGCCTCTGAATCCCCAACTCTGATTACCCGCCTCTGATACCCCAGCTCTGATTCCCCGCCTCTGATTCCCCGCATCTGATTCCCTGCCTCTGATGCCCCACCTCTGATACCCCATCTCTTATCTCCCGCCTCTGATTCCCCGTGTCTGATTCCCTGCCTCTGATTCCCCGCCTCTGATTCCACGCCTCTGATTCCCCAACTCTGATTCCCCGCCTCTGATTCCCCAGCTCTGATTCCGCGCCTCTGATTCCCCGTGTCTGATTCCCTGCTTCTGATTCCCCGCCTGATTCCCCATCACTGATTCACCACCTCTGAATCCCCACCTCTGATTCCCCATATCTGATTCCCCGCCTCCGTTTCCCCGCCTCTGATTCCCCGCCTCTGATTCCCCATATCTGATTCCATGCCTCTGATTCCCCAACTCTGATTCCCCGCCTCTGATTCGCCAGCTATGATTCCCCGCCTCTGATTCCCCGCGTCTGATTCCCTGCCTCTGATTCCCCGCCTCTGATTCCACATCTCTTATTCACCACCTCTGATTCCCTGCGTCTGATTCCCCGTCTCTGATTCACCATCTCTGATTCCCCATCTCTGATTCCCCAATTCTGATACCCTGCCTCTGATTCCCCAGCTCTGATTCTCGGCCTCTGATTCCCAGCCTCTGATTCCCTGCCACTGATTCCCCGCCCCTGATTCCCCACCTCTGATTCCCCATATCTGATTCCCCGCCTCTGTTTCCCCGCCTCTGCTTTGCCGCCTCTGATACCCCACCTCTGATTCCCCATCTCTAATTCATCACATCTGATTCCCCACCTCTGCTACCCCATCTCTGATTCACTGCCTCTGATTCGGCACCTCTGATTCCACGCCTCTGATTCCCCGCCTCTGATTCCCCGCCTCTGATTCCCTGCCACTGATACCCCGCCCCTTATTCCCCACCTCTGATTACCCATATCTGATTCCACGCCGCTTTTTCCCTTCCTCTGATTCCCCACTTCTGATTCCCCATATCTGATTCCACGCCTCTTATTCCCCAACTCTGATTCCCCGCCTCCGATTCCCCGCGTCTGATTCCCTGCCTGTGATTCCCCGCCTCTGATTCCCCATCTCTGATTCACCAGCTCTGATTCCCCACCTCTGATTCCCCATATCTGACTCCCCGCCTCTGTTTCCCCGCCTCTGATTCCCCGCCTCTGATTCCCCATCTCTGATTCCCTGCCTCTGATTCCCCATCTCTGATTCCCCGCCTCTGATTCCCCGCGTGTGATTCCCCGCATCTGAGTCCCTTCCTCTGATTCCCCATCTCTGATTCACCACCTCTGATTCCCCATCTCTGATTCCCGGCCTCTGATTCCCCACCTCTGATTCCCGGCTCTGATTCCTGGCTTCTGATGCCCGGCCTCTGATTCCCCGCCTCTGATTCCCTGCCTCTGATTCTCCGCCTCTTATTCCCCACCTCTGATTCCCCATACTGATTCCCCACCTCTGTTTCCCCGCCTCTGATTCCCCGCCTCTGATTCCCCATCTCTGATTTACAACCTCTGAATCCCCGCGTCTGATTCACCACCGCTGATTCCCCACCTCTGATTCCCCATCCCTGATTCCCGGCCTCTGATTCCCCACCTCTGATTCCCGGCCTCTGATTCCCGGGCTCTGATTCCCGGCCTCTCATTCCCGGCCTCTGATTCCCGGCCTCTGATTCCCCACCTCTGATTCCCCGCCTCTGATTCCCCATCTCTGATTCCCCATCTCTGATTCCGCACATCTGATTCCCCGCCTCTGATTCCCCGCCTCTGATTCCCCGCCTCTGATTCCCCACCTCTGATTCCCCATATCTGATTCCCCACCTATGTTTCCCCGCCTCTGATTCATCGCCTCTGATTCACAACCTCTGATTCCCCACCTCTGATTCCCCATATCTGAATCCCCGCGTCTGTTTCCCTTCCTCTGATTCCCCGCCTCTGTTTCCCCATATCTGATTCCCCGCCTCTGATTCCCCAACTCTGATTCCCCGCCTCAGATTCCCCACCTCTGATTTCCCCGCCTCTGATTCCCCATTTCTGAGGCGGGGAATCAGAGGCGGGGAATCAGACGCGGGGAATCAGAGGCAGGTAATCAGATGTGGGGAATCAGAGATGTGGAATCAGAGGCAGGGAATCAGAATCAGAAGCGCGGAATCAGAGGCCGGGAATCAGAGGCCTGTAATCAGAGGCGGGAAATCAGAGGCCGGGAATCAGAGGTGGGGAATCAGAGTCCGGGAATCAGAGCTGGGGAATCAGAGGCGGGGAATCAGAGGCGGGGAATCAGACGCGGGGAATCAGAGGCAGGTAATCAGATGTGGGGAATCAGAGATGTGGAATCAGAGGCAGGGAATCAGAATCAGAAGCGCGGAATCAGAGGCCGGTAATCAGAGGCCTGTAATCAGAGGCGGGAAATCAGAGGCCGGGAATCAGAGGTGGGGAATCAGAGTCCGGGAATCAGAGATGGGGAATCAGAGGCGGGGAATCAGATATGGGGAATCAGAGGCGGGGAATCAGAGTTTGGGAATCACAGGCGGGGAATCAGAATTGTGGAATCAGAGATGGGGAATCAGAGATGGGGAATCAGAGGCGGGGAATCAGATATGGGGAAACAGAGGCGGGGAATCAGAGGCGGGGAATCAGAGGCAAGTATTCAGATGAAGGGAATCTGAGGCAGGGAATTTGAGGCAGGGAATCTGTGTCAGGGAATCTGAGGCTTGGAATCTGAGGCGGGGAATCTGAGGCGGGGAATCTGAGTTGGGGAATCTGAGGTGGGGAATCAGAGGCATGGAATCAGAGGCGGGAAATCAGAGGCCGGGAATCAGAGGTGGGGAATCAGAGTCCAGGAATCAGAGATGGGGAATCAGAGGCGGGGAATCAGATATGGGGAATCAGAGGCGGGGAATCAGAGTTGGGGAATCACAGGCGGGGAATCAGAATTGGGGAATCAGAGATGGGGAATCAGAGATGGGGATTCAGAGGCGGGGAATCAGATATGGGGAAACAGAGGCGGGGAATCAGAGGCGGGGAAAAAGAGGCGGGGAATCAGAGTTGGGGAATCAGAGGCAGGGAATCAGATATGGGGAAACAGAGGCGTGGAATCAGAGGCGGGGATTCAGAGTTGGGGAATCAGAGGCAGGGAATCAGATATGGGGAAACAGAGGCGTGGAATCAGAGGCGGGGAAACAGAGGTGGGGAATCAGATATGGGGAATCAGAGGTGGGGAATCAGAGGTTGTGAATCAGAGGCGGGGAATCAGAGGCGGGGATTCAGAGCTGGGGAATCAGAGGCAGGGAATCAGAGGCGGGGATCAGAGGTGGAGAATCAGAGGTGGGGAATCAGAGGCGGGGAATCAGAGCTGGGGAATCAGAGTCGGGGAATCAGAGTTGGGGAATCAGGGGCGGGGAATCATAGGCGGGAAATCAGAGGCAGGGAATCAGACACGGGGAATCAGAGGCGGGGAATCAGAGATGGGGAATCAGAGGTGGGGCATCAGAGGCAGGGAATCAGACGCGGGGAATCAGAGGCGGGGAATCAGAGCTGGGGAATCAGAGGCGGGGAATCAGAGGCGGGGATTCAGAGGCGGGGAATCAGAGGCGGGGAATCAGAGTTGGGGAATCAGAGGCGGGGAATCAGATATGGGGAAACAGAGGCGAGGAGTCACAGGCGGGGAAATAGAGGCGGGGAATCAGAGGCGGGGAATCAGAGGCGGGGAATCAGAGGCGGGGAATCAGAGGCGGGGAATCAGAGGAGGGGAATCAGAGGCGGGGAATCAGATGTGCGGAATCAGAGATGGGGAATCAGAGGCAGGAAATCAGAGGCGGGGAAACAGAGGCGGGGAATCAGATATGGGGAATCAGAGGTGGGTTATCAGAGGTGGTAAATCAGAGATGGGGAATCACAGGCGGGGAATCAGATGCAGGGAATCAGAGGCAGGGAATCAAACACGGGGAATCAGAGGCTGGGAATCAGAGCTGGGGAACCAGAGGCGGGGAATCAGACACGGGGAATCAGAGGCGGGGAATCAGTGCTGGGGTATCAGAGGTGGGGATTCAGAGTTGGGGAATCAGAGGCGGGGAATCAGAGGCGGGGAATCAGAGGCGGTGAAACAGAGGCGTGGAATCAGAGGCGGGGAAACAGAGGCTGGGAATCAGAGGTTGTGAATCAGATGCAGGGAATCAGAGGCGGGGAATCAGTGCTGGGGTATCAGAGGTGGGGAATCAGAGGTGGGGAATCAGAGGTTGTGAATCAGAGGCAGGGAATCAGAGGCGGGGAATCAGAGCTGGGGAATCAGAGGCGGGGTATCAGAATTGGGGAATCAGAGATGGGGAATCAGAGATGGTGAATCAGAGGCGGGGAATCAGAGGCGGGGAATCAGACGCAGGGAATCAGAGGTGGTGAATAAGAAATGTGGAATCAGAGGCGGGGAATCAGAGGCAGGGAATCAGAGGTGGGGAATCAGAGGCGGGGAATCAGAGGCCGGGCATCAGAAGCCAGGAATCAGAGCCGGGAATCAGAGATGGGGAATCAGAGGTGGTGAATCAGAGATGGGGAATCAGAGGAAGGGACTCAGATGCGAGGAATCAGACGCGGGGAGTCAGAGGTGGGGAATAAGAGGCGGGGAATCAGAGATGGGGAATCAGAGGCAGGGAATCAGAGGCGGGGAAACAGAGGCGGGGAAACAGAGGCGGGGAAACAGAGGCGCGGAAACAGAGGCGGGGAGTCAGATATGGGGAATCAGAGGTGGGGAATCAGAGGTGGGGAACCAGAGGTGGTGAATCAGAGATGGGGAATCAGAGGCGGGGAATCAGAGGCGGGGAATCAGAGGCAGGGAATCAGACGTGGGGAATCAGAGGCGGGGAATCAGAGCTGGGGAATCAGAGGCGGGGAATCAGATATGGGGAATCAGAGGTGGTGAATCAGAGATGGGGAATCAGAGGAAGGGACTCAGATGCGGGGAATCAGACACGGGGAGTCAGAGGCGGGGAATAAGAGGCGGGGAATCAGAGATGGGGAATCAGAGGCAGGGAAACAGAGGCGGGGAAACAGAGGCGGGGAAACGGAGGCGGGGAAACAGAGGCGGGGAAACAGAGGCGGGGAGTCAGAGATGGGGAATCAGAGGTGGGGCATCAGAGGCAGGGAATCAGACGCGGGGAATCAGAGGCGGGGAATCAGAGCTGGGGAATCAGAGGCGGGGATTCAGAGGCGGAAAATCAGAGGCGGGGAAACAGAGGCGGGGAATCAGATATGGGGAATCAGAGGTGGCGAATCAAAGGCGGTGAATCGGAGATGGGGAATCAGAGGCGGAGAATCAGAGTTGGGGAATCAGAGGCGGGGAATCAGATATGGGGAAACAGAGGCATGGAATCAGCGGCGGGGAAATAGAGGCGAGGAATCAGATATGGAGAATCAGAGGTGGGGAATCAAAGGTTGGGGATCAGAGGGGGGGAATCAGAGGCGGGGAATCAGAGGCGGGGAATCAGAGGCGGGGAATCAGAGGCGGGGAATCAGAGGCGGGGAATCAGAGGCGGGGAATCAGAGGCGGGGAATCAGATGTGCGGAATCAGAGATGGGGAATCAGAGGCAGGGAATCAGAGGCAGGGAATCAGAGGCGGGGAACCAGAGGCGGGGAAACAGAGGCTGGGAATCAGATATGGGGATTCAGAGGTGGGGAATCAGAGGTGGTAAATCAGAGATGGGGAATCACAGGCGGGGAATCAGAGGCAGGGAAACAGAGGCAGGGAATCAAACACGGGGAATCAGAGTCTGGGTATCAGAGGCTGGGGAACAAGAGGCGGGGAATCAGACACGGGGAATCAGTGGCGGGGAATCAGAGCTGGGGAATCGGAGGCGGGGAATCAGAGGCGGGGATTCAGAGTTGGGGAATCAGAGGCAGGGAATCAGATATGGGGAAACAGAGGCGTGGAATCAGAGGCGGGGAAACAGAGGTGGGGAATCAGATATGGGGAATCAGAGGTGGGGAATCAGAGGTTGTGAATCAGAGGCGGGGAATCAGAGGCGGGGATTCAGAGCTGGGGAATCAGAGGCAGGGAATCAGAGGCGGGGATCAGAGGTGGGGAATCAGAGGTGGGGAATCAGAGGCGGGGAATCAGAGCTGGGGAATCAGAGTCGGGGAATCAGAGTTGGGGAATCAGGGGCGGGGAATCATAGGCGGGAAATCAGAGGCAGGGAATCAGACACGGGGAATCAGAGGCGGGGAATCAGAGATGGGGAATCAGAGGTGGGGCATCAGAGGCAGGGAATCAGACGCGGGGAATCAGAGGCGGGGAATCAGAGCTGGGGAATCAGAGGCGGGGAATCAGAGGCGGGGATTCAGAGGCGGGGAATCAGAGGCGGGGAATCAGAGGCGGGGAATCAGAGGCGGGGAATCAGATATGGGTAAACAGAGGCGGGGAATCAGATTCGGAAAATCAGAGGCGGGGAAACAGAGGCGGGGAATCAGAGGCAGGGAATCAGAGGTGGGGAATCAGAGGCGGGGAATCAGAGGCCCGGCATCAGAAGCCAGGAATCAGAGCCGGGAATCAGAGATGGGGAATCAGAGGTGGTGAATCAGAGATGGGGAATCAGAGGAAGGGACTCAGATGCGGGGAATCAGAAGCGGGGAGTCAGAGGCGGGGAATAAGAGGCGGGGAATCAGAGATGGGGAATCAGAGGCAGGGAATCAGAGGCGCGGAAACAGAGGCGGGGAAACAGAGGCGGGGAAACAGAGGCGGGGAAACAGAGGCGGGGAGTCAGATATGGGGAATCAGAGGTGGGGAATCAGAGGTGGGGAATCAGAGGTGGTGAATCAGAGATGGGGAATCAGAGGCGGGGAATCAGAGGCGGGGAATCCGAGGCAGGGAATCAGACGTGGGGAATCAGAGGCGGGGAATCAGAGCTGGGGAATCAGAGGCGGGGAATCAGATATGGGGAATCAGAGGTGGGGAATCAGAGGTTGTGAATCAGAGGCGGGGAATCAGAGGCGGGGATTCAGAGCTGGGGAATCAGAGGCGGGGTATCAGAATTGGGGAATCAGAGATGGGGAATCAGAGGCGGGGAATCAGAGCTGGGGAATCAGTGTCGGGGAATCAGAGTTGGGGAATCAGGGGCGGGGAATCAGAGGCGGGAAATCAGAGGCAGGGAATCAGACACGGGGAATCAGAGGCGGGGAATCAGAGATGGGGAATCAGAGGTGGGGCATCAGAGGCAGGGAATCAGACGCGGGGAATCAGAGCTGGGGAATCAGAGGCGGGGAATCAGAGGCGGGGATTCAGAGGCGGGGAATCAGATGCGGGGAATCAGAGGCGGGGAATCAGAGGCGGGGAATCAGATATGGGTAAACAGAGGCGGGGAATCAGAGGTGGAAAATCAGAGGCGGGGAAACAGAGGCGAGGAATCAGATATGGAGAATCAGAGGTGGGGAATCAAAGGTTGGGAATCAGAGGCAGGGAATCAGAGGCGGGGAATCAGAGGCGTGGAATCAGAGGCGGGGAATCAGAGGCGGGGAATCAGAGGCGGGGAATCAGAGGCGGGGAATCAGAGGCGGTGAATCAGAGGCAGGGAATCAGATGTGCGGAATCAGAGATGGGGAATCAGAGGCAGGGAATCAGAGGCAGGGAAACAGAGGCGGGGAATCAGATATGGGGATTCAGAGGTGGGGATTCAGAGGTGGTAAATCAGAGATGGGGAATCTCAGGCGGGGAATCAGAGGCAGGGAATCAGAGGCAGGGAATCAAACACGAGGAATCAGAGGCTGGGAATCAGAGGCTGGGGAACAAGAGGCGGGGAATCAGACACGGGGAATCAGAGGCAGGGAATCAGAGCTGAGGAATCAGAGGCGGGGAATCAGAGGCGGGGATTCAGAGTTGGGGAATCACAGGCAGGGAATCTGATATGGGGAAACAGAGGCGTGGAATCAGAGGCGGGGAAACAGAGGCGGAGAATCAGATATGGGGAATCAGAGGTGGGGAATCAGAGGTTGTGAATCAGAGGCGGGGAATCAGAGGCGGGGAATCAGAGGCGGGGAATCAGATGCGGGGAATCAGAGGCGGGGAATCAGAACTGGGGAATCAGAGGCGGGGTATCAGAATTGGGGAATCAGAGGCGGGGAATCAGAGGCGGGGAATCAGAGGCGGGGAATCAGAGGCGGGGAATCAGGGGCGGGGAATCAGGGGCGGGGAATCAGAGGCGGGAAATCAGAGGCGGGAATCAGAGGCAGGGAATTAGACACGGGGAATCAGAGGCGGGGAATCAGAGATGGGGAATCACAGGCGGGGAATCAGATGCAGGGAATCAGAGGCAGGGAATCAAACACGGGGAATCAGAGGCTGGGAATCAGAGCTGGGGAACCAGAGGCGGGGAATCAGACACGGGTGAATCAGAGGTGGGGAATCAGTGCTGGGGTATCAGAGGTGTGGATTCCGAGTTGGGGAATCAGAGGCGGGGAATCAGAGGCGGGGAATCAGAGGCGGTGAAACAGAGGCGTGGAATCAGAGGCGGGGAAACAGAGGCTGGGAATCAGAGGTTGTGAATCAGATGCAGGGAATCAGAGGCGGGGAATCAGTGCTGGGGTATCAGAGGTGGGGAATCAGAGGTGGGGAATCAGAGGTTGTGAATCAGAGGCAGGGAATCAGAGGCGGGGAATCAGAGCTGGTGAATCAGAGGCGGGGTATCAGAATTGGGGAATCAGAGATGGGGAATCAGAGATGGTGAATCAGAGGCGGGGAATCAGAGGCGGGGAATCAGACGCAGGGAATCAGAGGTGGTGAATAAGAGATGTGGAATCAGAGGCGGGGAATCAGAGGCAGGGAATCAGAGGTGGGGAATCAGAGGCGGGGAATCAGAGGCCGGGCATCAGAAGCCAGGAATCAGAGCCGGGAATCAGAGATGGGGAATCAGAGGTGGTGAATCAGAGATGGGGAATCAGAGGAAGGGACTCAGATGCGGGGAATCAGACGCGGGGAGTCAGAGGCGGGGAATAAGAGGCGGGGAATCAGAGATGGGGAATCAGAGGCAGGGAATCAGAGGCGGGGAAACAGAGGCGGGGAAACAGAGGCGGGGAAACAGAGGCGCGGAAACAGAGGCGGGGAGTCAGATATGGGGAATCAGAGGTGGGGAATCAGAGGTGGGGAACCAGAGGTGGTGAATCAGAGATGGGGAATCAGAGGCGGGGAATCAGAGGCGGGGAATCAGAGGCAGGGAATCAGACGTGGGGAATCAGAGGCGGGGAATCAGAGCTGGGGAATCAGAGGCGGGGAATCAGATATGGGGAATCAGAGGTGGTGAATCAGAGATGGGGAATCAGAGGAAGGGACTCAGATGCGGGGAATCAGACGCGGGGAGTCAGAGGCGGGGAATAAGAGGCGGGGAATCAGAGATGGGGAATCAGAGGCAGGGAATCAGAGGCGGGGAAACAGAGGCGGGGAAACGGAGGCGGGGAAACAGAGGCGGGGAAACAGAGGCGGGGAGTCAGAGATGGGGAATCAGAGGTGGGGCATCAGACGCGGGGAATCAGACGCGGGGAATCAGAGGCGGGGAATCAGAGCTGGGGAATCAGAGGCGGGGATTCAGAGGCGGAAAATCAGAGGCGGGGAAACAGAGGCGGGGAATCAGATATGGGGAATCAGAGGTGGCGAATCAAAGGCGGTGAATCGGAGATGGGGAATCAGAGGCGGAGAATCAGAGTTGGGGAATCAGAGGCGGGGAATCAGATATGGGGAAACAGAGGCATGGAATCAGAGGCGGGGAAATAGAGGCGAGGAATCAGATATGGAGAATCAGAGGTGGGGAATCAAAGGTTGGGGATCAGAGGGGGGGAATCAGAGGCGGGGAATCAGAGGCGGGGAATCAGAGGCGGGGAATCAGAGGCGGGGAATCAGAGGCGGGGAATCAGAGGCGGGGAATCAGAGGCGGGGAATCAGAGGCGGGGAATCAGATGTGCGGAATCAGAGATGGGGAATCAGAGGCAGGGAATCAGAGGCAGGGAATCAGAGGCGGGGAACCAGAGGCGGGGAAACAGAGGCTGGGAATCAGATATGGGGATTCAGAGGTGGGGAATCAGAGGTGGTAAATCAGAGATGGGGAATCACAGGCGGGGAATCAGAGGCAGGGAAACAGAGGCAGGGAATCAAACACGGGGAATCAGAGTCTGGGTATCAGAGGCTGGGGAACAAGAGGCGGGGTATCAGACACGGGGAATCAGTGGCGGGGAATCAGAGGCGGGGATTCAGAGTTGGGGAATCAGAGGCAGGGAATCAGATATGGGGAAACAGAGGCGTGGAATCAGAGGCGGGGAAACAGAGGTGGGGAATCAGATATGGGGAATCAGAGGTGGGGAATCAGAGGTTGTGAATCAGAGGCGGGGAATCAGAGGCGGGGATTCAGAGCTGGGGAATCAGAGGCAGGGAATCAGAGGCGGGGATCAGAGGTGGGGAATCAGAGGTGGGGAATCAGAGGCGGGGAATCAGAGCTGGGGAATCAGAGTCGGGGAATCAGAGTTGGGGAATCAGGGGCGGGGAATTATAGGCGGGAAATCAGAGGTAGGGAATCAGACACGGGGAATCAGAGGCGGGGAATCAGAGATGTGGAATCAGAGGTGGGGCATCAGAGGCAGGGAATCAGACGCGGGGAATCAGAGGCGGGGAATCAGAGCTGGGGAATCAGAGGCGGGGAATCAGAGGCGGGGATTCAGAGGCGGGGAATCAGAGGCGGGGAATCAGAGGCAGGGAATCAGAGGCGGGGAATCAGATATGGGTAAACAGAGGCGGGGAATCAGAGGCGGAAAATCAGAGGCGGGGAAACAGAGGCGGGGAATCAGATATGGGGAATCAGAGGTGGCGAATCAAAGGAGGTGAATCGGAGATGGGGAATCAAAGGCGGGGGAACAGAGTTGGGGAATCGGAGGCGGGGAATCAGAGGCGAGGAATCACAGGCGGGGAAATAGAGGCGGGGAATCAGAGGCGGGGAATCAGAGGCGGGGAATCAGAGGCGGGGAATCAGATGCGGGGAATCAGATGTGCGGAATCAGAGATGGGGAATCAGAGGCAGGAAATCAGAGGCGGGGAAACAGAGGCGGGGAATCAGATATGGGGAATCAGAGGTGGGTTATCAGAGGTGGTAAATCAGAGATGGGGAATCACAGGCAGGGAATCAGATGCAGGGAATCAGAGGCAGGGAATCAAACACGGGGAATCAGAGGCTGGGAATCAGAGCTGGGGAACCAGAGGCGGGGAATCAGACACGGGGAATCAGAGGCGGGGAATCAGTGCTGGGGTATCAGAGGTGGAGATTCAGAGTTGGGGAATCAGAGGCGGGGAATCAGAGGCGGGGAATCAGAGGCGGTGAAACAGAGGCGTGGAATCAGAGGCGCGGAAACAGAGGCTGGGAATCAGAGGTTGTGAATCAGTGGCAGGGAATCAGATGCGGGGAATCAGTGCTGGGGTATCAGAGGTGGGGAATCAGAGGTGGGGAATCAGAGGTTGTGAATCAGAGGCAGGGAATCAGAGGCGGGGAATCAGAGCTGGGGAATCAGAGGCGGGGTATCAGAATTGGGGAATCAGAGATGGGGAATCAGAGATGGTGAATCAGAGGCGGGGAATCAGAGGCGGGGAATCAGACGCAGGGAATCAGAGGTGGTGAATAAGAGATGTGGAATCAGAGGCGGGGAATCAGAGGCAGGGAATCAGAGGTGGGGAATCAGAGGCGGGGAATCAGAGGCCGGGCATCAGAAGCCAGGAATCAGAGCCGGGAATCAGAGATGGGGAATCAGAGGTGGTGAATCAGAGATGGGGAATCAGAGGAAGGGACTCAGATGCGGGGAATCAGACGCGGGGAGTCAGAGGCGGGGAATAAGAGGCGGGGAATCAGAGATGGGGAATCAGAGGCAGGGAATCAGAGGCGGAGAAACAGAGGCGGGGAAACAGAGGCGGGGAAACAAGGCGGGGAAACAGAGGCGGGGAGTCAGAGATGGGGAATCTGAGGTGGGGCATCAGAGGCAGGGAATCAGACGCGGGGAATCAGAGGCGGGGAATTAGAGCTGGGGAATCAGAGGCGGGGATTCAGAGGCGGAAAATCAGAGGCGGGGAAACAGAGGCGGGGAATCAGATATGGGGAATCAGAGGTGGCGAATCAAAGGCGGTGAATCGGAGATGGGGAATCAGAGGCGGAGAATCAGAGTTGGGGAATCAGAGGCGGGGAATCAGATATGGGGAAACAGAGGCATGGAATCAGAGGCGGGGAAATAGAGGCGAGGAATCAGATATGGAGAATCAGAGGTGGGGAATCAAAGGTTGGGGATCAGAGGGGGGGAATCAGAGGCGGGGAATCAGAGGCGGGGAATCAGAGGCGGGGAATCAGAGGCGGGGAATCAGAGGCGGGGAATCAGAGGCGGGGAATCAGAGGCGGGGAATCAGAGGCGGGGAATCAGAGGCGGGGAATCAGATGTGCGGAATCAGAGATGGGGAATCAGAGGCAGGGAATCAGAGACAGGGAATCAGAGGCGGGGAAACAGAGGCGGGGAAACAGAGGCGGGGATTCAGATATGGGGATTCAGAGGTGGGGAATCAGAGGTGGTAAATCAGAGATGGGGAATCACAGGCGGGGAATCAGAGGCAGGGAAACAGAGGCAGGGAATCAAACACGGGGAATCAGAGTCTGGGTATCAGAGGCTGGGGAACAAGAGGCGGGAAATCAGACACGGGGAATCAGTGGCGGGGAATCAGAGCTGGGGAATCAGAGGCGGGGAATCAGAGGCGGGGATTCAGAGTTGGGGAATCAGAGGCAGGGAATCAGATATGGGGAAACAGAGGCGTGGAATCAGAGGCGGGGAAACAGAGGTGGGGAATCAGATATGGGGAATCAGAGGTGGGGAATCAGAGGTTGTGAATCAGAGGCGGGGAATCAGAGGCGGGGATTCAGAGCTGGGGAATCAGAGGCAGGGAATCAGAGGCGGGGATCAGAGGTGGGGAATCAGAGGCAGGGAATCAGACACGGGGAATCAGAGGCAGGGAATCAGAGATAGGGAATCAGACGCGGGGAATCAGAGGCGGGGAATCAGAGCTGGGGAATCAGAGGCGGGGAATCAGAGGCGGGGATTCAGAGGCGGGGAATCAGAGGCGGGGAATCAGAGGCGGGGAATCAGAGGCGGGGAATCAGATATGGGTAAACAGAGGCGGGGAATCAGAGGCGGAAAATCAGAGGCGGGGAAACAGAGGCGGGGAATCAGATATGGGGAATCAGAGGTGACGAATCAAAGGAGGTGAATCGGAGATGGGGAATCAGAGGCGTGGGAACAGAGTTGGGGAATCAGAGGCGGGGAATCAGATATGGGGAAACAGAGGCGAGGAATCACAGGCGGGGAAATAAAGGCGGGGTATCAGAGGCGGGGAATCAGAGGCGGGGAATCAGAGGCGGGGAATCAGAGGCGGGGAATCAGAGGAGGGGAATCAGAGGCGGGGAATCAGAGATGGGGAATCAGAGGTGGTAAATCAGAGATGGGGAATCACAGGCGGGGAATCAGATGCAGGGAATCAGAGGCAGGGAATCAAACACGGGGAATCAGAGGCTGGGAATCAGAGCTGGGGAACCAGAGGCGGGGAATCAGACACGGGGAATCAGAGGCGGGGAATCAGTGCTGGGGTATCAGAGGTGGGGATTCAGAGTTGGGGAATCAGAGGCGGGGAATCAGAGGCGGGGAATCAGAGGCGGTGAAACAGAGGCGTGGAATCAGAGGCGGGGAAACAGAGGCTGGGAATCAGAGGTTGTGAATCAGAGGCAGGGAATCAGAGGCGGGGAATCAGTGCTGGGGTATCAGAGGTGGGGAATCAGAGGTGGGGAATCAGAGGTTGTGAATCAGAGGCAGGGAATCAGAGGCGGGGAATCAGAGCTGGGGAATCAGAGGCGGGGTATCAGAATTGGGGAATCAGAGATGGGGAATCAGAGATGGTGAATCAGAGGCGGGGAATCAGAGGCGGGGAATCAGACGCAGGGAATCAGAGGTGGTGAATAAGAGATGTGGAATCAGAGGCGGGGAATCAGAGGCATGGAATCAGAGGTGGGGAATCAGAGGCGGGGAATCAGAGGCCGGGCATCAGAAGCCAGGAATCGGAGCCGGGAATCAGAGATGGGGAATCAGAGGTGGTGAATCAGAGTTGGGGAATCAGAGGCGGGGAATCAGATATGGGGAAACAGAGGCATGGAATCAGAGGCGGGGAAATAGAGGCGAGGAATCAGATATGGAGAATCAGAGGTGGGGAATCAAAGGTTGGGGATCAGAGGGGGGGAATCAGAGGCGGGGAATCAGAGGCGGGGAATCAGAGGCGGGGAATCAGAGGCGGGGAATCAGAGGCGGGGAATCAGAGGCGGGGAATCAGAGGCGGGGAATCAGAGGCGGGGAATCAGAGGCGGGGAATCAGATGTGCGGAATCAGAGATGGGGAATCAGAGGCAGGGAATCAGAGACAGGGAATCAGAGGCGGGGAAACAGAGGCGGGGAAACAGAGGCGGGGATTCAGATATGGGGATTCAGAGGTGGGGAATCAGAGGTGGTAAATCAGAGATTGGGAATCACAGGCGGGGAATCAGAGGCAGGGAAACAGAGGCAGGGAATCAAACACGGGGAATCAGAGTCTGGGTATCAGAGGCTGGGGAACAAGAGGCGGGAAATCAGACACGGGGAATCAGTGGCGGGGAATCAGAGCTGGGGAATCAGAGGCGGGGAATCAGAGGCGGGGATTCAGAGTTGGGGAATCAGAGGCAGGGAATCAGATATGGGGAAACAGAGGCGTGGAATCAGAGGCGGGGAAACAGAGGTGGGGAATCAGATATGGGGAATCAGAGGTGGGGAATCAGAGGTTGTGAATCAGAGGCGGGGAATCAGAGGCGGGGATTCAGAGCTGGGGAATCAGAGGCAGGGAATCAGAGGCGGGGATCAGAGGTGGGGAATCAGAGGCAGGGAATCAGACACGGGGAATCAGAGGCAGGGAATCAGAGATAGGGAATCAGACGCGGGGAATCAGAGGCGGGGAATCAGAGCTGGGGAATCAGAGGCGGGGAATCAGAGGCGGGGATTCAGAGGCGGGGAATCAGAGGCGGGGAATCAGAGGCGGGGAATCAGAGGCGGGGAATCAGATATGGGTAAACAGAGGCGGGGAATCAGAGGCGGAAAATCAGAGGCGGGGAAACAGAGGCGGGGAATCAGATATGGGGAATCAGAGGTGACGAATCAAAGGAGGTGAATCGGAGATGGGGAATCAGAGGCGTGGGAACAGAGTTGGGGAATCAGAGGCGGGGAATCAGATATGGGGAAACAGAGGCGAGGAATCACAGGCGGGGAAATAAAGGCGGGGTATCAGAGGCGGGGAATCAGAGGCGGGGAATCAGAGGCGGGGAATCAGAGGCGGGGAATCAGAGGAGGGGAATCAGAGGCGGGGAATCAGAGATGGGGAATCAGAGGTGGTAAATCAGAGATGGGGAATCACAGGCGGGGAATCAGATGCAGGGAATCAGAGGCAGGGAATCAAACACGGGGAATCAGAGGCTGGGAATCAGAGCTGGGGAACCAGAGGCGGGGAATCAGACACGGGGAATCAGAGGCGGGGAATCAGTGCTGGGGTATCAGAGGTGGGGATTCAGAGTTGGGGAATCAGAGGCGGGGAATCAGAGGCGGGGAATCAGAGGCGGTGAAACAGAGGCGTGGAATCAGAGGCGGGGAAACAGAGGCTGGGAATCAGAGGTTGTGAATCAGAGGCAGGGAATCAGAGGCGGGGAATCAGTGCTGGGGTATCAGAGGTGGGGAATCAGAGGTGGGGAATCAGAGGTTGTGAATCAGAGGCAGGGAATCAGAGGCGGGGAATCAGAGCTGGGGAATCAGAGGCGGGGTATCAGAATTGGGGAATCAGAGATGGGGAATCAGAGATGGTGAATCAGAGGCGGGGAATCAGAGGCGGGGAATCAGACGCAGGGAATCAGAGGTGGTGAATAAGAGATGTGGAATCAGAGGCGGGGAATCAGAGGCATGGAATCAGAGGTGGGGAATCAGAGGCGGGGAATCAGAGGCCGGGCATCAGAAGCCAGGAATCGGAGCCGGGAATCAGAGATGGGGAATCAGAGGTGGTGAATCAGAGATGGGGAATCAGAGGAAGGGACTCAGATGCGGGGAATCAGACGCGAGGAGTCAGAGGCGGGGAATAAGAGGCGGGGAATCAGAGATGGGGAATCAGAGGCAGGGAATCAAAGGCGGGGAAACAGAGGCGGGGAAACAGAGGCGGGGAAACAGAGGCGGGGAAACAGAGGCGGGGAGTCAGATATGGGGAATCAGAGGTGGGGAATCAGAGGTGGGGAATCAGAGGTGGTGAATCAGAGATGGGGAATCAGAGGCGGGGAATCAGAGGCGGGGAATCCGAGGCAGGGAATCAGACGTGGGGATTCAGAGGCAGGAATCAGAGCTGGGGAATCAGAGGCGGGGAATCAGATATGGGGAATCAGAGGTGGGGAATCAGAGGTTGTGAATCAGAGGCGGGGAATCAGAGGCGGGGATTCAGAGCTGGGGAATCAGAGGCGGGGTATCAGAATTGGGGAATCAGAGATGGGGAATCAGAGGCGGGGAATCAGAGCTGGGGAATCAGTGTCGGGGAATCAGAGTTGGGGAATCAGGGGCGGGGAATCAGAGGCGGGAAATCAGAGGCAGGGAATCAGACACGGGGAATCAGAGGCGGGGAATCAGAGATGGGGAATCAGAGGTGGGGCATCAGAGCAGGGAATCAGACGCGGGGAATCAGAGGCGGGGAATCAGAGCTGGGGAATCAGAGGCGGGGAATCAGAGGCGGGGATTCAGAGGCGGGGAATCAGATGCGGGGAATCAGAGGCGGGGAATCAGAGGCGGGGAATCAGATATGGGTAAACAGAGGCGGGGAATCAGAGGTGGAAAATCAGAGGCGGGGAAACAGAGGCGGGGAATCAGATATGGGGAATCTGAGGTGGCGAATCAAAGGAGGTGAATCGGAGATGGGGAATCAGAGGCGGGGGATCAGAGTTGGGGAATCAGAGGCGGGGAATCAGATATGGGGAAACAGAGGCGGGGAATCACAGGCGGGGAAATAGAGGCGGGGAATCAGAGGCGGGGAATCAGAGGCGGGGAATCAGAGGCGGGGAATCAGAGGCGGGGTATCAGAATTGGGGAATCAGATATGGGGAATCAGAGATGGTGAATCAGAGCCGGGGAATCAGACGCAGGGAATCAGATGTGGTGAATAAGAGATGTGGAATCAGAGGCGGGGAATCAGAGGCAGGGAATCAGAGGCGGGGAATCAGAGGCAGGGAATCAGAGGCGGGGAATCAGAGGCGGGGAATCAGAGGCCGGGCATCAGAAGCCAGGAATCAGAGCCGGGAATCAGAGGTGGGGAATCAGAGGCCTGGAATCAGAGATGGGGAATCAGAGGTGGTGAATCAGAGATGGGGAATCAGAGGAAGGGACTCAGATGCGGGGAATCAGATGCGGGGAATCAGAGGCGGGGAATCAGAGGCGGGGAATCAGAGGCGGGGAATCAGAGGCAGGGAATCAGAGATGGGGAATCTGAGGCGGGGAATCAGAGGCGTGGAAACAGAGGCGGGGAGTCAGAGTTGGGGAATCAGAGGCCGGGAATCAGATATGGGGAAACAGAGGCGTGGAATCAGAGGCGGGGAAACAGAGGCGGGGAAGCAGATATGGGGAATCGGAGGTGGGGAATCAGAGGTTGTGAATCAGAGGCAGGGAATCAGAGGCGGGGAATCAGAGCTGGGGAATCAGAGGCGGGGTATCAGAATTGGGGAATCAGAGATGGGGAATCAGAGATGGTGAATCAGAGGCGGGGAATCAGACGCAGGGAATCAGAGGTGGTGAATAAGAGATGTGGAATCAGAGGCGGGGAATCAGAGGCAGGGAATCTGACGCGGGGAATCAGAGGTGGGGAATCATAGCTGGTGAATCAGAGGCAGGGAATCAGAGGCGGGCAATCAGCGGCGAGGAAACAGAGGCGGGGAATCAGATATGGGGAATCAGAGGTGGGGAATCAGAGTTGGGGAATCAGAGGCGGGGAATCAGAGGCAGGGAATCAGACACGGGGAATCAGAGGCGGGGAATCAGAGATGGGGAATCAGAGGTGGGGCATCAGAGGCAGGGAATCAGACGCGGGGAATCAGAGGCGGGGAATCAGAGCTGGGGAATCAGAGGCGGGGAATCAGAGGCGGGGATTCAGAGGCGGAAAATCAGAGGCGGGGAAACGGAGGCGGGGAATCAGATATGGGGAATCAGAGGTGGCGAATCAAAGGCCGTGAATCGGAGATGGGGAATCAGAGGTGGGGAATCAAAGGTTGGGAATCAGAGGCGGGGAATCATAGGCGGGGAATCAGAGGCGGGGAATCAGTGGCGGGGAATCAGAGGCAGGGAATCAGATATGGGGATTAAGAGGTGGGGAATCAGAGGTGGTAAATCAGAGATGGGGAATCACAGGCGGGGAATCAGAGGCAGGGAATCAGAGGCTGGGGAACAAGAGGCGGGGAATCAGACACGGGGAATCAGAGGCGGGGAATCAGAGCTGGGGAATCAGAGGCGGGGAATCAGAGGCGGGGATTCAGAGTTGGGGAATCAGAGGCAGGGAATCAGATATGGGGAAACAGAGGCGTGGAATCAGAGGCGGGGAAACAGAGTCGGGGAATCAGATATGGGGAATCAGAGGTGGGGAATCAGAGGTTGTGAATCAGAGGCAGGGAATCAGAGGCAGGGAATCAGAGGCGGGGAATCAGAGCTGGGGAATCAGAGGCGGGGTATCAGAATTGGGGAATCAGAGATGGGGAATCAGAGGCGGGGAATCAGAGGCAGGGAATCAGAGGCGGGGAATCACAGGCGGGGAATCAGAGCTGGGGTATCAGAGGCGGGGAATCAGAGTTGTGGAATCAGGGGCGGGGAATCAGAGGCGTGGAAACAGAGGCGGGGATTCAGATATGGGGAATCATAGGTGGGGAATCAGAGGTGGTGAATCAGAGATGGGGAATCAGAGGCGGGGAATCTGAGGCGTGGAATCAGAGGCAGGGAATCAGACGTGGGGAATCAGAGCCGGGGAATCAGAGCTGGGGAATCAGAGGCGGGGAATCAGAGGCAGAGAAAAAGCGGCGGGGAATCAGAGGCGGGGAATCAGATGTGCGGAATCAGAGATGGGGAATCAGAGGCAGGAAATCAGAGGCGGGGAAACAGAGGCGGGGAAACAGAGGCGGGGAATCAGAGGTGGAGAATCATAGCTGGCAAATCAGAGGCGGGGAATCAGAGGCGGGGATTCAGAGGCGGGGAAACAGAGGCGGGGAAACAGAGGCGGGGAAACAGAGGCGGGGAAACAGAGGCGGGGAATCAGACGCGGGGAATCAGAGGCGGGGAATCAGAGATGGGGAATCAGAGGTGGGGCATCAGAGGCAGGGAATCAGACGCGGGGAATCAGAGGTGGGGAATCAGAGCTGGGGAATCAGAGGTGGGGAATCAGAGTTGGGGAATCAGAGGCGGGGAATCAGAGGCGGGGAATCAAAGGCGGGGAATCAGAGGCGGGGAATCAGACACGGGGAATCACAGGCGGGAAATCAGAGATGGGGAATCAGAGGTGGGGCATCAGAGGCAGGGAATCAGACGCGGGGAATCAGAGGCGGGGAATCAGAGGCGGGGAATCAGACCTGGGGAATCAGAGGTGGGGAATCAGAGGCAGGGAATCAGAGGCGGGGATTCAGAGGCGGAAAATCAGAGGCGGGGAAACAGAGGCGGGGAATCAGATATGGGGAATCGAGGTGGCGAATCAAAGGCGGTGAATCGGAGATGAGGAATCAGAGGCGGGGAATCAGAGTTGGGGAATCAGTGGCAGGGAATCAGATATGGGGAAACAGAGGAGGGGAATCAGAGAGGGGAAATAGAGGCGAGGAATCAGATATGGAGAATCAGAGGTGGGGAATCAAAGGTTGGGAATCAGAGGCAGGGAATCAGAGGCGGGGAATCAGAGGCGTGGAATCAGAGGCGGGGAATCAGAGGCGGGGAATCAGAGGCGGGGATTCAGAGGCGGGGAATCAGAGGCGGGGAATCAGAGGCGGGGAATCAGAGGCAGGGAATCAGATGTGCGGAATCAGAGATGGGGAATCAGAGGCAGGGAATCAGAGGCAGGGAAACAGAGGCGGGGAATCAGATATGGGGATTCAGAGGTGGGGATTCAGAGGTGGTAAATCAGAGATGGGGAATCTAAGGCGGGGAATCAGAGGCAGGGAATCAGAGGCAGGGAATCAAACACGAGGAATCAGAGGCTGGAAATCAGAGGCTGGGGAACAAGAGGCGGGGAATCAGACACGGGGAATCAGAGGCGGGGAATCAGAGCTGAGGAATCAGAGGCGGGGAATCAGAGGCGGGGATTCAGAGTTGGGGAATCACAGGCAGGGAATCTGATATGGGGAAACAGAGGCGTGGAATCAGAGGCGGGGAAACAGAGGCGGGGAATCAGATATGGGGAATCAGAGGTGGGGAATCAGAGGTTGTGAATCAGAGGCGGGGAATCAGAGGCGGGGAATCAAAGGCGGGGAATCAGATGCGGGGAATCAGAGGCGGGGAATCAGAACTGGGGAATCAGAGGCGGGGTATCAGAATTGGGGAATCAGAGGCGGGGAATCAGAGGCGGGGAATCAGAGGCGGGGAATCAGAGGCGGGGAATCAGAGGCGGGGAATCAGGGGCGGGGAATCAGGGGCGGGGAATCAGAGGCGGGGAATCAGTGGCGGGAATCAGAGGCAGGGAATTAGACACGGGGAATCAGAGGCGGGGAATCAGAGATGGGGAATCAGAGGTGGGGCATCAGAGGCGGGGAATCAGACGCGGGGAATCAGAGTTGGGGAATCAGAGGCGGGGAATCGGATATGGGGAAACAGACGCGGGGAATCACAGGCGGGGTAATAGAGGCGGGGAATCAGAGGCAGGGAATCAGACGCGGGGAATCAGAGGCGGGGAATCAGAGGCGGGGAATCAGAGGCGGGGAATCAGATGTGCGGAATCAGAGATGGGGAATCAGAGGCAGGAAATCAGAGGCGGGGAAACAGAGGCGGGGAATCAGAGGCGGGGAATCATAGCTGGCGAATCAGAGGCGGGGAATCTGAGGCGGGGAATCAGAGGCGGGGAATCAGAGGCGGGGAATCAGAGGCGGGGAAACAGATGCGGGGAATCAGATATGGGGTATCAGAGGCGGGCAATCAGAGGCGGGGAATCAGAGGCGGGGAATCAGAGGCAGGGAATCAGACACGGGGAATCAGAGGCGGGGAATCAGAGATGGGGAATCAGAGGTGGGGCATCAGAGGCAGGGAATCAGACGCGGGGAATCAGAGGCGGGGAATCAGAGCTGGGGAATCAGAGGCGGGGATTCAGAGGCGGAAAATCAGTGGCGGGGAAACAGAGGCGGGGAATCAGATATGGGGAATCAGAGGTGGCGAATCAAAGGCGGTGAATCGGAGATGGGGAATCAGAGGCGGAGAATCAGAGTTGGGGAATCAGAGGCGGGGAATCAGATATGGGGAAACAGAGGCGTGGAATCAGAGGCGGGGAAATAGAGGCGAGGAATCAGATATGGAGAATCAGAGGTGGGGAATCAAAGGTTGGGGATCAGAGGGGGGGAATCAGAGGCGGGGAATCAGAGGCGGGGAATCAGAGGCGGGGAATCAGAGGCGCGGAATCAGAGGCGGGATATCAGAGGCGGGGAATCAGAGGCGGGGAATCAGATGTGCGGAATCAGAGGCAGGGAATCAGAGGGAGGAAATCAGAGGCGGGGATACAGAGGCGGGGAAACAGAGGCGGGGAATCAGATATGGGGATTCAGAGGTGGGGAATCAGAGGTGGTAAATCAGAGATGGGGAATCACAGGCGGGGAATCAAAGGCAGGGAAACAGAGGCAGGGAATCAAACACGGGGAATCAGAGTCTGTGTATCAGAGGCTGGGGAACAAGAGGCGGGGAATCAGACACGGGGAATCAGTGGCGGGGAATCAGAGCTGGGGAATCAGAGGCGGGGAATCAGAGGCGGGGATTCAGAGTTGGGGAATCAAAGGCAGGGAATCAGATATGGGGAAACAGAGGCGTGGAATCAGAGGCGGGGAAACAGAGGTGGGGAATCAGATATGGGGAATCAGAGGTGGGGAATCAGAGCTTGTGAATCAGAGGCGGGGAATCAGAGGCGGGGATTCAGAGCTGGGGAATCAGAGGCAGGGAATCATAGGCGGGGATCAGAGGTGGGGAATCTGGTGGGGAATCAGAGGCGGGGAATCAGAGCTGGGGAATCAGATATTGGGATTCAGAGGTGGGGATTCAGAGGTGGTAAATCAGAGATGGGGAATCTCAGGCGGGGAATCAGAGGCTGGGAATCAGAGGCTGGGGAGCAAGAGGCGGGGTATCAGACACGGGGAATCAGAGGCGGGGAATCAGAGCTGAGGAATCAGAGGCGGGGAATCAGAGGCGGGGATTCAGAGTTGGGGAATCACAGGCAGGGAATCTGATATGGGGAAACAGAGGCGTTGAATCAGAGGCGGGGAAACAGAGGCGGGGAATCAGAAATGGGGAATCAGATATGGGGAATCAGAGGTGGGGAATCAGAGGTTGTGAATCAGAGGCGGGGAATCAGAGGCGGGGAATCAGATGCGGGGAATCAGAGGCGGGGAATCAGAGGCGGGGAATCAGAGGCGGGGAATCAGAACTGGGGAATCAGAGGCGGGGTATCAGAATTGGGGAATCAGAGATGGGGAATCAGAGGCGGGGAATCAGAGGCGGGGAATCAGAGGCGGGGAATCAGAGGCGGGGAATCAAAGGCGGGGAATCAGAGGCGGGGAATCAGAGGCGGGGAATCAGAGGCGGGGAATCAGAGGCGGGGAATCAGAGGCGGGGAATCAGGGGCGGGGAATCAGAGGCGGGGAATCAGAGGTGGGGAATCAGAGGCAGGGAATCAGACACGGGGAATCAGAGGCGGGGAATCAGAGATGGGGAATCAGAGGTGGGGCATCAGAGGCGGGGAATCAGACGCGGGGAATCAGAGGTGGGGAATCAGAGTTGGGGAATCAGAGGTGGCGAATCAAAGGCGGTGAATCGGAGATGGGGAATCAGAGGCGGGGGATCAGAGTTGGGGAATCAGAGGCGGGGAATCGGATATGGGGAAACAGACGCGTGGAATCACAGGCGGGGAAATAGAGGCGGGGAATCAGAGGCGGGGAAACAGAGGCGGGGAATCAGAGGCGGGGAATCATAGCTGGCAAATCAGAGGCGGGGAATCAGAGGCGGGGATTCAGAGGCGGGGAAACAGAGGCGGGGAAACAGAGGCGGGGAAACAGAGGCGGGGAAACAGAGGCGGGGAATCAGACGCGGGGAATCAGAGGCGGGGAATCAGAGATGGGGAATCAGAGGTGGGGCATCAGAGGCAGGGAATCAGACGCGGGGAATCAGAGGTGGGGAATCAGAGCTGGGGAATCAGAGGTGGGGAATCAGAGTTGGGGAATCAGAGGCGGGGAATCAGAGGCGGGGAATCAAAGGCGGGGAATCAGAGGCGGGGAATCAGACACGGGGAATCACAGGCGGGAAATCAGAGATGGGGAATCAGAGGTGGGGCATCAGAGGCAGGGAATCAGACGCGGGGAATCAGAGGCGGGGAATCAGAGGCGGGGAATCAGACCTGGGGAATCAGAGGTGGGGAATCAGAGGCAGGGAATCAGAGGCGGGGATTCAGAGGCGGAAAATCAGAGGCGGGGAAACAGAGGCGGGGAATCAGATATGGGGAATCGAGGTGGCGAATCAAAGGCGGTGAATCGGAGATGAGGAATCAGAGGCGGGGAATCAGAGTTGGGGAATCAGTGGCAGGGAATCAGATATGGGGAAACAGAGGAGGGGAATCAGAGAGGGGAAATAGAGGCGAGGAATCAGATATGGAGAATCAGAGGTGGGGAATCAAAGGTTGGGAATCAGAGGCAGGGAATCAGACGCGGGGAATCAGAGGCGTGGAATCAGAGGCGGGGAATCAGAGGCGGGGAATCAGAGGCGGGGATTCAGAGGCGGGGAATCAGAGGCGGGGAATCAGAGGCGGGGAATCAGAGGCAGGGAATCAGATGTGCGGAATCAGAGATGGGGAATCAGAGGCAGGGAATCAGAGGCAGGGAAACAGAGGCGGGGAATCAGATATGGGGATTCAGAGGTGGGGATTCAGAGGTGGTAAATCAGAGATGGGGAATCTCAGGCGGGGAATCAGAGGCAGGGAATCAGAGGCAGGGAATCAAACACGAGGAATCAGAGGCTGGAAATCAGAGGCTGGGGAACAAGAGGCGGGGAATCAGACACGGGGAATCAGAGGCGGGGAATCAGAGCTGAGGAATCAGAGGCGGGGAATCAGAGGCGGGGATTCAGAGTTGGGGAATCACAGGCAGGGAATCTGATATGGGGAAACAGAGGCGTGGAATCAGAGGCGGGGAAACAGAGGCGGGGAATCAGATATGGGGAATCAGAGGTGGGGAATCAGAGGTTGTGAATCAGAGGCGGGGAATCAGAGGCGGGGAATCAAAGGCGGGGAATCAGATGCGGGGAATCAGAGGCGGGGAATCAGAACTGGGGAATCAGAGGCGGGGTATCAGAATTGGGGAATCAGAGGCGGGGAATCAGAGGCGGGGAATCAGAGGCGGGGAATCAGAGGCGGGGAATCAGAGGCGGGGAATCAGGGGCGGGGAATCAGGGGCGGGGAATCAGAGGCGGGGAATCAGTGGCGGGAATCAGAGGCAGGGAATTAGACACGGGGAATCAGAGGCGGGGAATCAGAGATGGGGAATCAGAGGTGGGGCATCAGAGGCGGGGAATCAGACGCGGGGAATCAGAGTTGGGGAATCAGAGGCGGGGAATCGGATATGGGGAAACAGACGCGGGGAATCACAGGCGGGGTAATAGAGGCGGGGAATCAGAGGCAGGGAATCAGACGCGGGGAATCAGAGGCGGGGAATCAGAGGCGGGGAATCAGAGGCGGGGAATCAGATGTGCGGAATCAGAGATGGGGAATCAGAGGCAGGAAATCAGAGGCGGGGAAACAGAGGCGGGGAATCAGAGGCGGGGAATCATAGCTGGCGAATCAGAGGCGGGGAATCTGAGGCGGGGAATCAGAGGCGGGGAATCAGAGGAGGGGAATCAGAGGCGGGGAAACAGATGCGGGGAATCAGATATGGGGTATCAGAGGCGGGCAATCAGAGGCGGGGAATCAGAGGCGGGGAATCAGAGGCAGGGAATCAGACACGGGGAATCAGAGGCGGGGAATCAGAGATGGGGAATCAGAGGTGGGGCATCAGAGGCAGGGAATCAGACGCGGGGAATCAGAGGCGGGGAATCAGAGCTGGGGAATCAGAGGCGGGGATTCAGAGGCGGAAAATCAGTGGCGGGGAAACAGAGGCGGGGAATCAGATATGGGGAATCAGAGGTGGCGAATCAAAGGCGGTGAATCGGAGATGGGGAATCAGAGGCGGAGAATCAGAGTTGGGGAATCAGAGGCGGGGAATCAGATATGGGGAAACAGAGGCGTGGAATCAGAGGCGGGGAAATAGAGGCGAGGAATCAGATATGGAGAATCAGAGGTGGGGAATCAAAGGTTGGGGATCAGAGGGGGGGAATCAGAGGCGGGGAATCAGAGGCGGGGAATCAGAGGCGGGGAATCAGAGGCGCGGAATCAGAGGCGGGATATCAGAGGCGGGGAATCAGAGGCGGGGAATCAGATGTGCGGAATCAGAGGCAGGGAATCAGAGGGAGGAAATCAGAGGCGGGGATACAGAGGCGGGGAAACAGAGGCGAGGAATCAGATTTGGGGATTCAGAGGTGGGGAATCAGAGGTGGTAAATCAGAGATGGGGAATCACAGGCGGGGAATCAAAGGCAGGGAAACAGAGGCAGGGAATCAAACACGGGGAATCAGAGTCTGTGTATCAGAGGCTGGGGAACAAGAGGCGGGGAATCAGACACGGGGAATCAGTGGCGGGGAATCAGAGCTGGGGAATCAGAGGCGGGGAATCAGAGGCGGGGATTCAGAGTTGGGGAATCAGAGGCAGGGAATCAGATATGGGGAAACAGAGGCGTGGAATCAGAGGCGGGGAAACAGAGGTGGGGAATCAGATATGGGGAATCAGAGGTGGGGAATCAGAGCTTGTGAATCAGAGGCGGGGAATCAGAGGCGGGGATTCAGAGCTGGGGAATCAGAGGCAGGGAATCATAGGCGGGGATCAGAGGTGGGGAATCAGGTGGGGAATCAGAGGCGGGGAATCAGACCTGGGGAATCAGATATTGGGATTCAGAGGTGGGGATTCAGAGGTGGTAAATCAGAGATGGGGAATCTCAGGCGGGGAATCAGAGGCTGGGAATCAGAGGCTGGGGAGCAAGAGGCGGGGTATCAGACACGGGGAATCAGAGGCGGGGAATCAGAGCTGAGGAATCAGAGGCGGGGAATCAGAGGCGGGGATTCAGAGTTGGGGAATCACAGGCAGGGAATCTGATATGGGGAAACAGAGGCGTTGAATCAGAGGCGGGGAAACAGAGGCGGGGAATCAGAAATGGGGAATCAGATATGGGGAATCAGAGGTGGGGAATCAGAGGTTGTGAATCAGAGGCGGGGAATCAGAGGCGGGGAATCAGATGCGGGGAATCAGAGGCGGGGAATCAGAGGCGGGGAATCAGAGGCGGGGAATCAGAACTGGGGAATCAGAGGCGGGGTATCAGAATTGGGGAATCAGAGATGGGGAATCAGAGGCGGGGAATCAGAGGCGGGGAATCAGAGGAGGGGAATCAGAGGCGGGGAATCAAAGGCGGGGAATCAGAGGCGGGGAATCAGAGGCGGGGAATCAGAGGCGGGGAATCAGAGGCGGGGAATCAGAGGCGGGGAATCAGGGGCGGGGAATCAGAGGCGGGGAATCAGAGGTGGGGAATCAGAGGCAGGGAATCAGACACGGGGAATCAGAGGCGGGGAATCAGAGATGGGGAATCAGAGGTGGGGCATCAGAGGCGGGGAATCAGACGCGGGGAATCAGAGGTGGGGAATCAGAGCTGGGGAATCAGAGGTGGCGAATCAAAGGCGGTGAATCGGAGATGGGGAATCAGAGGCGGGGGATCAGAGTTGGGGAATCAGAGGCGGGGAATCGGATATGGGGAAACAGACGCGTGGAATCACAGGCGGGGAAATAGAGGCGGGGAATCAGAGGCGGGGAATCAGATGTGCGGAATCAGAATGGGGAATCAGAGGCAGGAAATCAGAGGCGGGGAAACAGAGGCGGGGAATCAGAGGCGGGGAATCATAGCTGGCGAATCAGAGGCGGGGAATCAGAGGCGGGGAATCAGAGGCGGGGAATCAGAGGCGGGGAATCAGAGGCGGGGAAACAGAGGCGGGGAATCAGATATGGGGTATCAGAGGCGGGGAATCAGAGGCGGGGAATCAGAGGCGGGGAATCAGAGGCGGGGAATCAGAGGCGGGGAATCAGACACGGGGAATCAGAGGCGGGGAATCAGAGATGGGGAATCAGAGGTGGGGCATCAGAGGCAGGGAATCAGACGCGGGGAATCAGAGGCGGGGAATCAGAGCTGGGGATTCAGAGGCGGGGATTCAGAGGCGGAAAATCAGAGGCGGGGAAACAGAGGCGGGGAATCAGATATGGGGAATCAGAGGTGGCGAATCAAAGGCGGTGAATCGGAGATGGGGAATCAGAGGCGGAGAATCAGAGTTGGGGAATCAGAGGCGGGGAATCAGATATGGGGAAACAGAGGCGTGGAATCAGAGGCGGGGAAATAGAGGCGAGGAATCAGATATGGAGAATCAGAGGTGGGGAATCAAAGGTTGGTGATCAGAGGGGGGGAATCAGAGGCGGGTAATCAGAGGCGGGGAATCAGAGGCGGGGAATCATAGGCGGGGAATCAGAGGCGGGGAATCAGAGGCGGGGAATCAGAGTCGGGGAATCAGAGGCGGGGAATCAGATGTGCGGAATCAGAGATGGCGAATAAGAGGCAGGGAATCAGAGGCAGGGAATCAGAGGCGGGGAAACAGAGGCGGGGAAACAGAGGCGGGGAATCAGATATGGGGATTCAGAGGTGGGGAATCAGAGGTGGTAAATCAGAGATGGGGAATCACATGCGGGGAATCAGAGGCAGGGAAACAGAGGCAGGGAATCAAACACGGGGAATCAGAGTCTGGGTATCAGAGGCTGGGGAACAAGAGGCGGGGAATCAGACACGGGGAATCAGTGGCGGGGAATCAGAGCTGGGGAATCAGAGGCGGGGAATCAGAGGCGGGGATTCAGAGTTGGGGAATCAGAGGCAGGGAATCAGATATGGGGAAACAGAGGCGTGGAATCAGAGGCGGGGTAACAGAGGTGGGGAATCAGATATGGGGAATCAGAGGTGGGGAATCAGAGGTTGTGAATCAGAGGCGGGGAATCAGAGGCGGGGATTCAGAGCTGGGGAATCAGAGGCAGGGAATCAGAGGCGGGGATCAGAGGTGGGGAATCAGAGGTGGGGAACCAGAGGCGGGGAATCAGAGCTGGGGAATCAGAGTCGGGGAATCAGAGTTGGGGAATCAGGGGCGGGGAATCATAGGCGGGAAATCAGAGGCAGGGAATCAGACACGGGGAATCAGAGGCGGGGAATCAGAGATGGGGAATCAGAGGTGGGGCATCAGAGGCAGGGAATCAGACGCGGGGAATCAGATGCGGGGAATCAGATGCGGGGAATCTGAGGCGGGGAATCAGAGGCGGGGATTCAGAGGCGGGGAATCAGAGGCGGGGAATCAGAGGCGGGGAATCAGAGGCGGGGAATCAGATATGGGTAAACAGAGGCGGGGAATCAGAGGCGGAAAATCAGAGGCGGGGAAACAGAGGCGGGGAATCAGATATGGGGAATCAGAGGTGGCGAATCAAAGGAGGTGAATCGGAGATGGGGAATCAGAGGCGGGGGAACAGAGTTGGGGAATCAGAGGCGGGGAATCAGATATGGGGAAACAGAGGCGGGGAATCACAGGCGGGGAAATAGAGGCGGGGAATCAGAGGCGGGGAATCAGAGGCGTGGAATCAGAGGCGGGGAAATAGAGGCGAGGAATCAGATATGGAGAATCAGAGGTGGGGAATCAAAGGTTGGGGATCAGAGGGGGGGAATCAGAGGCGGGGAATCAGAGGCGGGGAATCAGAGGCGGGGAATCAGAGGCGGGGAATCAGAGGCGGGGAATCAGAGGCGGGGAATCAGAGGCGGGGAATCAGAGGCGGGGAATCAGAGGCGGGGAATCAGATGTGCGGAATCAGAGATGGCGAATCAGAGGCAGGGAATCAGAGGCAGGGAATCAGAGGCGGGGAAACAGAGGCGGGGAAACAGAGGCGGGGAATCAGATATGGGGATTCAGAGGTGGGGAATCAGAGGTGGTAAATCAGAGATGGGGAATCACATGCGGGGAATCAGAGGCAGGGAAACAGAGGCAGGGAATCAAACACGGGGAATCAGAGTCTGGGTATCAGAGGCTGGGGAACAAGAGGCGGGGAATCAGACACGGGGAATCAGTGGCGGGGAATCAGAGCTGGGGAATCAGAGGCGGGGAATCAGAGGCGGGGAATCAGAGTTGGGGAATCAGAGGCAGGGAATCAGATATGGGGAAAGAGAGGCGTGGAATCAGAGGCGGGGAAACAGAGGTGGGGAATCAGATATGGGGAATCAGAGGTGGGGAATCAGAGGTTGTGAATCAGAGGCGGGGAATCAGAGGCGGGGATTCAGAGCTGGGGAATCAGAGGCAGGGAATCAGAGGCGGGGATCAGAGGTGGGGAATCAGAGGTGGGGAACCAGAGGCGGGGAATCAGAGCTGGGGAATCAGAGTCGGGGAATCAGAGTTGGGGAATCAGGGGCGGGGAATCATAGGCGGGAAATCAGAGGCAGGGAATCAGACACGGGGAATCAGAGGCGGGGAATCAGAGATGGGGAATCAGAGGTGGGGCATCAGAGGCAGGGAATCAGACGCGGGGAATCAGATGCGGGGAATCAGAGCTGGGGAATCAGAGGCGGGGAATCAGAGGCGGGGATTCAGAGGCGGGGAATCAGAGGCGGGGAATCAGAGGCGGGGAATCAGAGGCGGGGAATCAGATATGGGTAAACAGAGGCGGGGAATCAGAGGCGGAAAATCAGAGGCGGGGAAACAGAGGCAGGGAATCAGATATGGGGAATCAGAGGTGGCGAATCAAAGGAGGTGAATCGGAGATGGGGAATCAGAGGCGGGGGAACAGAGTTGGGGAATCAGAGGCGGGGAATCAGATATGGGGAAACAGAGGCGGGGAATCACAGGCGGGGAAATAGAGGCGGGGAATCAGAGGCGGGGAATCAGAGGCGCGGAATCAGAGGCGGGGAATCAGAGGCGGGGAATCAGAGGCGGGGAATCAGAGGCGGGGAATCAGAGGCGGGGAATCAGAGGCGGGGAATCAGAGGCGGGGAATCAGATGTGCGGAATCAGAGATGGGGAATCAGAGGCAGGAAATCAGAGGCGGGGAAACAGAGGCGGGGAATCAGATATGGGGAATCAGAGGTGGGTTATCAGAGGTGGTAAATCAGAGATGGGGAATCACAGGCGGGGAATCAGATGCAGGGAATCAAACACGGGGAATCAGAGGCTGGGAATCAGAGCTGGGGAACCAGAGGCGGGGAATCAGACACGGGGAATCAGAGGCGGGGAATCAGTGCTGGGTTATCAGAGGTGGGGATTCAGAGTTGGGGAATCAGAGGCGGGGAATCAGAGGCGGGGAATCAGAGGCGGTGAAACAGAGGCGTGGAATCAGAGGCGGGGAAACAGAGGCTGGGAATCAGAGGTTGTGAATCAGAGGCAGGGAATCAGAGGCGGGGAATCAGTGCTGGGGTATCAGAGGTGGGGAATCAGAGGTGGGGAATCAGAGGTTGTGAATCAGAGGAAGGGAATCAGAGGCGGGGAATCAGAGCTGGGGAATCAGAGGCGGGGTATCAGAATTGGGGAATCAGAGATGGGGAATCAGAGATGGTGAATCAGAGGCGGGGAATCAGAGGCGGGGAATCAGACGCAGGGAATCAGAGGTGGTGAATAAAAGATGTGGAATCAGATGCGGGGAATCAGAGGCAGGGAATCAGAGGTGGGGAATCAGAGGCGGGGAATCAGAGGCCGGGCATCAGAAGCCAGGAATCAGAGCCGGGAATCAGAGATGGGGAATCAGAGGTGGTGAATCAGAGATGGGGAATCAGAGGAAGGGACTCAGATGCGGGGAATCAGACGCGGGGAGTCAGAGGCGGGGAATCAGAGGCGGGGAATCAGAGATGGGGAATCAGAGGCAGGGAATCAGAGGCGGGGAAACAGAGGCGGGGAAACAGAGGCGGGGAAACAGAGGCGGGGAAACAGAGGCGGGGAGTCAGATATGGAGAATCAGAGGTGGGGAATCAGAGGTGGGGAATCAGAGGTGGGGAATCAGAGATGGGGAATCAGAGGCGGGGAATCAGAGGCGGGGAATCAGAGGCGGGGAATCAGAGGCAGGGAATCAGACGTGGGGAATCAGAGCTGGGGAATCAGAGGCGGGGAATCAGATATGGGGAATCAGAGGTGGGGAATCAGAGGTTGTGAATCAGAGGCGGGGAATCAGAGGCGGGGATTCAGAGCTGGGGAATCAGAGGCGGGGTATCAGAATTGGGGAATCAGAGATGGGAAATCAGAGGCGGGGAATCAGAGCTGGGGAATCAGTGTCGGGGAATCAGAGTTGGGGAATCAGGGGCGGGGAATCAGAGGCGGGAAATCAGAGGCAGGGAATCAGACACGGGGAATCAGAGGCGGGGAATCAGAGATGGGGAATCAGAGGTGGGGCATCAGAGGCAGGGAATCAGACGCGGGGAATCAGAGGCGGGGAATCAGAGCTGGGGAATCAGAGGCGGGGAATCAGAGGCGGGGATTCAGAGGCGGGGAATCAGATGCGGGGAATCAGAGGCGGGGAATCAGAGGCGGGGAATCAGATATGGGTAAACAGAGGCGGGGAATCAGAGGCGGAAAATCAGAGGCGGGGAAACAGAGGCGGGGAATCAGATATGGGGAATCAGAGGTGGCGAATCAAAGGAGGTGAATCGGAGATGGGGAATCAGAGGCGGGGGATCAGAGTTGGGGAATCAGAGGCGGGGAATCAGATATGGGGAAACAGAGGCGGGGAATCACAGGCGGGGAAATAGAGGCGGGGAATCAGAGGCGGGGAATCAGAGGCGGGGAATCAGAGGCGGGGAATCAGAGGCGGGGTATCAGAATTGGGGAATCAGAGATGGGGAATCAGAGATGGTGAATCAGAGCCGGGGAATCAGACGCAGGGAATCAGATGTGGTGAATAAGAGATGTGGAATCAGAGGCGGGGAATCAGAGGCAGGGAATCAGAGGCGGGGAATCAGAGGCAGGGAATCAGAGGCGGGGAATCAGAGGCGGGGAATCAGAGGCCGGGCATCAGAAGCCAGGAATCAGAGCCGGGAATCAGAGGTGGGGAATCAGAGGCCGGGAATCAGAGATGGGGAATCAGAGGTGGTGAATCAGAGATGGGGAATCAGAGGAAGGGACTCAGATGCGGGGAATCAGATGCGGGGAATCAGAGGCGGGGAATCAGAGGCGGGGAATCAGAGATGGGGAATCAGAGGCAGGGAATCAGAGATGGGGAATCTGAGGCGGGGAATCAGAGGCGTGGAAACAGAGGCGGGGAGTCAGAGTTGGGGAATCAGAGGCCGGGAATCAGATATGGGGAAACAGAGGCGTGGAATCAGAGGCGGGGAAACAGAGGCAGGGAATCAGATATGGGGAATCGGAGGTGGGGAATCAGAGGTTGTGAATCAGAGGCAGGGAATCAGAGGCGGGGAATCAGAGCTGGGGAATCAGAGGCGGGGTATCAGAATTGGGGAATCAGAGATGGGGAATCAGAGATGGTGAATCAGAGGCGGGGAATCAGACGCAGGGAATCAGAGGAGGTGAATAAGAGATGTGGAATCAGAGGCGGGGAATCAGAGGCAGTGAATCTGACGCGGGGAATCAGAGGTGGGGAATCATAGCTGGTGAATCAGAGGCGGGGAATCAGAGGCGGGCAATCAGCGGCGGGGAAACAGAGGCGGGGAATCAGATATGGGGAATCAGAGGTGGGGAATCAGAGTTGGGGAATCAGAGGCGGGGAATCAGAGGCGGGGAATCAGAGGCAGGGAATCAGACACGGGGAATCAGAGGCGCGGAATCAGAGATGGGGAATCAGAGGTGGGGCATCAGAGGCAGGGAATCAGACGCGGGGAATCAGAGGCGGGGAATCAGAGGTGGGGCATCAGAGGCAGGGAATCAGACGCGGGGAATCAGAGGCGGGGAATCAGAGGTGGGGCATCAGAGGCAGGGAATCAGAGGCGGGGAATCAGAGGCGGGGATTCAGAGGCGGGGAATCAGAGGCGGGGAATCAGATGTGCGGAATCAGAGATGGGGAATCAGAGGCAGGAAATCAGAGGCGGGGAAACAGAGGCGGGGAATCAGATATGGGGAATCAGAGGTGGGTTATCAGAGGTGGTAAATCAGAGATGGGGAATCACAGGCGGGGAATCAGATGCAGGGAATCAAACACGGGGAATCAGAGGCTGGGAATCAGAGCTGGGGAACCAGAGGCGGGGAATCAGACACGGGGAATCAGAGGCGGGGAATCAGTGCTGGGTTATCAGAGGTGGGGATTCAGAGTTGGGGAATCAGAGGCGGGGAATCAGAGGCGGGGAATCAGAGGCGGTGAAACAGAGGCGTGGAATCAGAGGCGGGGAAACAGAGGCTGGGAATCAGAGGTTGTGAATCAGAGGCAGGGAATCAGAGGCGGGGAATCAGTGCTGGGGTATCAGAGGTGGGGAATCAGAGGTGGGGAATCAGAGGTTGTGAATCAGAGGAAGGGAATCAGAGGCGGGGAATCAGACGCGGGGAATCAGAGGCGGGGAATCAGAGGTGGGGCATCAGAGGCAGGGAATCAGAGGCGGGGAATCAGAGGCGGGGATTCAGAGGCGGAAAATCAGAGGCGGGGAAACGGAGGCGGGGAATCAGATATGGGGAATCAGAGGTGGCGAATCAAAGGCCGTGAATCGGAGATGGGGAATCAGAGGCGGGGAATCAGAGGCGGGGAAATAGAGGCGAGGAATCAGATATGGAGAATCAGAGGTGGGGAATCAAAGGTTGGGAATCAGAGGCGGGGAATCATAGGCGGGGAATCAGAGGCGGGGAATCAGTGGCGGGGAATCAGAGGCAGGGAATCAGATATGGGGATTAAGAGGTGGGGAATCAGAGGTGGTAAATCAGAGATGGGGAATCACAGGCGGGGAATCAGAGGCAGGGAATCAGAGGCTGGGGAACAAGAGGCGGGGAATCAGACATGGGGAATCAGAGGCGGGGAATCAGAGCTGGGGAATCTGAGGCGGGGAATCAGAGGCGGGGATTCAGAGTTGGGGAATCAGAGGCAGGGAATCAGATATGGGGAAACAGAGGCGTGGAATCAGAGGCGGGGAAACAGAGGCGGGGAATCAGATATGGGGAATCAGAGGTGGGGAATCAGAGGTTGTGAATCAGAGGCAGGGAATCAGAGGCAGGAAATCAGAGGCGGGGAATCAGAGCTGGGGAATCAGAGGCGGGGTATCAGAATTGGGGAATCAGAGATTGGGAATCAGAGGCGGGGAATCAGAGGCAGGGAATCAGAGGCGGGGAATCAGAGGTGGGGAATCAGAGCTGGGGTATCAGAGGCGGGGAATTAGAGTTGTGGAATCAGGGGCGGGGAATCAGAGGCGTGGAAACAGAGGCGGGGATTCAGATATGGGGAATCATAGGTGGGGAATCAGAGGTGGTGAATCAGAGATGGGGAATCAGAGGCGGGGAATCTGAGGTGGGGAATCAGAGGCAGGGAATCAGACGTGGGGAATCAGAGCCGGGGAATCAGAGCTGGGGAATCAGAGGCGGGGAATCAGAGGCAGGGAAAAAGCGGCGGGGAATCAGAGGCGGGGAATCAGATGTGCGGAATCAGAGATGGGGAATCAGAGGCAGGAAATCAGAGGCGGGGAAACAGAGGCGGGGAAACAGAGGCGGGGAATCAGAGGCGGGGAATCATAGCTGGCAAATCAGAGGCGGGGAATCAGAGGCGGGGATTCAGAGGCGGGGAAACAGAGGCGGGGAAACAGAGGCGGGGAAACAGAGGCGGGGAATCAGACGCGGGGAATCAGAGGCGGGGAATCAGAGATGGGGAATCAGAGGTGGGGCATCAGAGGCAGGGAATCAGACGCGGGGAATCAGAGCTGGGGAATCAGAGGCGGGGTATCAGAATTGGGGAATCAGAGATGGGGAATCAGAGATGGTGAATCAGAGGCGGGGAATCAGAGGCGGGGAATCAGACGCAGGGAATCAGAGGTGGTGAATAAGAGATGTGGAATCAGATGCGGGGAATCAGAGGCAGGGAATCAGAGGTGGGGAATCAGAGGCGGGGAATCAGAGGCCGGGCATCAGAAGCCAGGAATCAGAGCCGGGAATCAGAGATGGGGAATCAGAGGTGGTGAATCAGAGATGGGGAATCAGAGGAAGGGACTCAGATGCGGGGAATCAGACGCGGGGAGTCAGA